>NW_027530019.1:3413642-3586245 GCF_008692635.1 Crocuta crocuta
TGTGCAGGGGACGCTATCAGGGAAGGCAGCTATAACCATGTGTCTCAAGGTCTGTTAACCCTTGGCCCAGGCCTCTGTGTCTCAAGGTCCTAGCATACCAGAAGTTCCCGTGGACTACGATGAAGACTTTTGAGTCCAGAGAGGCCATCAGCACAAGGGCAATCTTGGTTGCCATACCTCTGGCAGGCATGAGCACCTGTCCCCTGGTACAGCAGACCCTTTACCTCATGCCTCCCAAAGGTGCCCTCGAGTTCAGATTGAGGGAGTTGTGCTTTGCTGTCCTTGCTGCCCAAACCCTACTTTCTAATAGTAACTACTGAGCTGGATGGCTGGAGAACTTTTCCTGGGCAGGCCTTCCTCTGCTGCCCCCTGGTGCCCTGGCTTCAAAGAATAGCTTTCTGCCTAGCACATGGCATCTGGCAAGGTAAAATTGCTTGGAAAAAGCAACCTTGTTTAGTGCTGGTCAACCTTCTACTAGGTTGCATGCAGAGGTCTTTCTTGAGGGAACTCCAAGCACTTAAAGTAGCCCCCATCCTTACCCAGCAGGTCATGCTCCTCTATAGGCCTCTTCTGGGAAGTTCCTGATGAGAGTTGCAAGCCACTACCCTGAAACTTCCCAGGATAAGAGTGGATACTTCCTACCTCTTAGCCTAAAGAAGGTCCTGTGTAAGCCTTTCTAGAAATGGTGTCTTGGATTTCTATACAGGAAAGGCAAGTCCTGAAGAAATTACTGACAGCTGGGCAGTAGGCAGTCAATGGATCCAGAACTTCAAGTGCTTAGTCAGGAGTGGAATTGGGACACTGGTTTCCCTAACAAAAGGTACTAGCAGTGGCAGCCATTTCTGCAGAGAATGCCTTGGGGCTTGATGTCTTTCAGTGTATCATCTCCAGATCTGGAGGCAGGGGCCCACTGTACTGATTCCCAGCTCCTCCCCCACTCCTGAGATTGGGAGATGGAGCTTGTGTGAGTTGGGCAGCTTCCCAGCAGTGGTGGGGTCAAGGTGTGGGGGTCTGTGGTTCCAGGTACTTGTGAATAAGTGGGCTGCCACACTGTGGGACCCAAAATGACACCAGACTGCATTCCTTGGTGCAAACAGTTATATGCATACATGCATGCAAAAAAAATTCCTGTCAAAGCTTCAACTGGGGACATTTGTAGGCAAAACCTTTATGGATCCAAGCCTATTTCCTTCAGCCACATACTGTTGACAACTGGGTGGATCCTTCTTAGACAACTGCATTTCCTCACCTCCACCCAGGCAGGTAAAAGCCTGGAGACTGCCAATGACTGGTATCCAGAATGGTGCCTCCTGATAGGCAAGGAAGATGTGGGGCCTCATGTCTCAGAAGTAGCAGCTAAGAATCCAAAGCAAATGGCCACCAGGCACAGGAGGCAGCCAAATCAGAGCCAAAGGAGTAGAAAGACCAGAATGGATGGGTAAGAAGAAAGGTGGGCTTTTATTTTTGAACTGAGGTATAAAATAGAAATATCTACAGAATATGCTCATTTGAAGAGAACCAGGCATATGGGATACAGGCCCAAGTAATAGTTCAATCCTCTTGGGCCCATCCCTTCTGCTCTTTTTCTCCTTTGACTTAGAATTTAAGAAAAAACATTTGATTGTGTTCTAAATGCAAAAGCTCTGTACAAAGTGCTTGGAATGGGGGAAAGAAAAGTACAAGGTGGCTTCTGCCTCTGGGAACATACAGTGAAGTTCATGTCTTCTTTTCCCCTTAGCCTCCTCTTCCTCTTTCTTTTTCCTTCAACTGGTATTTCCTAAGTACAACTATAAGTTTGGACATTTTTATTTCTCTTGCCTTTTTCTACCTATAATTCCTCTATTTTAGATCCTTTCCCTTTATGCTTCCATTTCTCTCTCTCTCAAAAAAAAGGCGGGGGGGGGGGAGTAGTGAGAGAAAAAAGAGAAATTTGGGCATTGGAAAGAAGAAAAAGACTTTAAGGGAAATGCATGCTTAGTTGGTATACCTGGGTTTATTCTGTGATGCTCACATGCTCTGTGTCCATGTTACTCACAGCCTTGGTTGGGGAGAGTCAGGGTTTCATTTCCTCCTGTAATGAAATCCTGCTGGGCATTAACCTCATTTCATTTGCACAGGTGTATTTTTTTTTAACCACTAAATATTCCTAAATACATTCAAGATGGTTGTGGGTCTTATATCCACTCTGTACGTGAGTAATGAGATGATGCCAATGTGACAGTGACTAGAGCTGAAGAGTGAGAAAGCCAGACCTCTCACTCTCCCCGCTGGTGTGTCCACCCCACCCTCAGCCCTCTCTCCAACATACAGTGTATCGCAATCAAACCAAAGGCATGAAATCTTCTATGATGACAAGCATTTTGGAGGCTAGTAAGGGGGAAAATCTCTAGTATCCTAGGTATTCTTTTTACTTCTTATCTTGTTTTTTAAGTCCCAAGTCTTTGATCCCTTATTTGCTTGCTTCTTACCTAAGAGGGGACAAAAGAGACCTGTGAAGAATGGAAGGGGGTAGAGGGGGAGTGGAGGAGGGGCTGTGTTGTGGAGTCATACAGTAAAGGGTTGTGTCCAACTTTATCTTGCTCCCAAACATCTCCCACCCTATTAAGAAATTTGGAATGCCACCATTCCTTTAGAATAGAATTTAAAAGAATTTAAGAGGCTTTCATTTAAAAAACCTAGTCCTAAAATCCCAGTGTCCTTTGGAGGGGTAATTCCTAGGTGGCAGTTTGAGGTGTCACCATGAAGGGGAAGAGGAAGAACCCTAAAGCCAAACCTTATGTACTTCACCTGTTGTAAGTACTCCTGTCTCCTGGTTAGTGCTGAAGAGGATAAAAGGCAGATCTGTATCCAAGCCTCCTGCCTGCCAGCACGTACACACCTGGACCTGAAGCACTGACAGTTGCTCAAACATGAATACATTTGGCTGAAGGCTAAGATTGCTTCAGATTTCCAACTTAAAATTTCCTGATTTTTCTTTGGAAAAGACTAAAGTAGTTCCACAACCCCCAAATGTCTTTGTACTCCAAATTGCACTCAAGTTTGCCTGGGACAAGTACGTGTGTGTATGTAATCTGTATTCCCAGGATGCGTCTACAACCCCCACAGGGAGTCAAAGTTTCCGAGAGCCTCATGACGATGCGACTCCTTCAAAGGGAATCCGTGACATTACTCCGTGTCCATGTGAGCGGACGCACAGATCTTTTCTCTTCCTTGTGGTCAGTTTTCTATTTGTGATTAGTAATTGGCTTCTCTTAGTACATTACAATGTATTACAAAAGCCAAACATTCAGAGGGCCTGCTGAAATGACAAAATTTGGTTGTAATTTATGTTGGCCCCTGACATATATATTTTTTTTTTTAATGATTTGGTCTCTAAGCAACTGATCTCTTAGCAACAAGAAGCACCTTTATAAAAGATGGCACACAAAGAGTGATTGCCAGAAAAGCCACCCGGTTCTCAAACAGCCGCGCATCATTAGCAAAACTCACCATCTTCAAGAGTCCAAAAACTAGGAAGTGACCAGCAGATCCAGGTAACCTTGATATTTGCACATTTTCCTGAAAAAGGAAAAAAAAAACTCATGCAACTATTGAAGAGAACAAAATTCTTTGAAATATGTGCATTTTTGAGGTCTTTTTAGATGGTTTTGGCTAACTTTTCATAGAATGTATTCTATTAAATAACTGCTTCTTGATTTTGTTATACAACTTGGACATAAATTTTGTGATCAGAAAACAGTTCAATTAAAATATTTCATTGACATGAGAATGGAAGGGGGGAAGCAGTCTATCCTTCTCAGAGTTTATTTCTGTAGGTTTTCATCTGAAGGGAAAAAATCCACACTGTGGCAAAATAGGAGCATGCAGAATATTATCCTGAATTGTGTGCACTGCTAGGGGGATACATATATATTCCCCCTGCCCAGGGTATTTTTAAACTGTTAAAATATTTAAAGAATAACAAAATTGTTTTACCTCCAAACTTTAGCCTTTTAATCCAGAGTCAATTCCAGTTGCAAGTGATGGTCTTTTGTTGCAAATATTCAATGACTGGTTTTTCTTTTCTCTCTTTCATAGCACAAAAGCAAGCATTTTTCTATTTGTTTTCATTGCCGTTGAGAAAAGTTTCATTCTAAAACTAAAATTAGGAGAAATTTCAGCTATCTGTACCTTGTTTGCTTTTTTAGGTACTCAGGATTTAAAGGCTTAAATGTCTGTCTAGAAAATTGGAGTTGGAGATGAGGAGCAATTGTTTTTCATCTATACCCCTTTGATTGAGATTGTGTAATTATAAACCCCCTTGGGGTACTCATGGGGCATAAATAGGGGATGTTTTGTGAGAATAAAATAAAAGTCTCCCTGATTGAGCTTGGAAATACTACAAAGAAATATCACAGATCTAAGCAAACAGACTTTAGAAAATTGCAGTTTCAATCCACATAAGTTGGGATGGTGATACTTTGTTTTTTATAAGAATTGCATGTGCCATTTATCTTTAAATTGGGAGGCTAGCTGAAATAACAAATCTTTAGAACCCAAAGGGACAGGGTATGCTGTCATCTTCTGAGAATCAGAAAATGGTATACTTTGTCTCAATACAGAGCTTGGCAATGGGTCAGAGCATCCAAAATCAGGACAATTCCAGAAAATTTGGGACTTATTAATGTTCTGCTAAGAAAAGGCTCCTTATCAGCACAGTATGATTACACTTGATTTAAAAGGCTGCTATGACTTGTATTTACTGCTAATAACTTCAGGCAGAAAGAATTCCTTCTTGTGATTGTTTTGCTTGATTGCTACCAACTTATCAACTTGGGTATTTTAGGTTGAATTGCAGAAACTCTTTTTAAAGCAATGTAATATGAAAGTACAGAGAAACATATAGCTTTGTCATTTAAAACTATAAAGATTTTATACTTTTACTACAGTGTGATGGTTATCATAGAAACACGTTTATGGCTTTAAGTTAAGAAAACTTGGGTAAATAACGATAAGATACAGCTTTTGTTGGCTGTGTCTGGATACATTTCCAGTTTTAGGTATTCTCCTGAATACAGAGGAGAATTAAAATAAGCACAGATAGGGTAACATATTGCAAATGATAGCTAAGTTTTTGTAGCGGTTCTTTTAAAATTTTTCAAACCCAGTCACTCTGTCCTTTGAGGTTCGTGTCATCTATGTTTTGTCTATGCATAAGGAAACAAAGAGAGCCAACGACACTGTAGAGCTTGTCATTTTGGCTGTCTTAATGAGCCATCTGACTAAGATGGACAAACAATGGCAAGATTTGAAATATATAATGAAATACTCTGACTAGACTGGCCATTATAAACTAAGCCAACTCATCCTGCTGTGTTACTTCTGAGACACACACACATACACATGGATGGTCTCAATATAAATCATAAACCAGGAAATGAAAACAAATGAAATTAAAACCTCCATTACTGAAGGCTTCTTGGGAAAAGGGGAAGTTTTAATTTCATGAATGGGAATTTCCAACATAATCCTTATTTGGTGTCTAAAAATCCTAGATAAAACTTAATGTCTCTTTTCCTTCAAATCTTGTCTGGGATTGGGCTTCTGGGGATGTGGGTGTGTTGTGGGGAGAGAGGTAACAGCTGGCAGACATACTCCCAAACACACCTGCTGCATGGAGGTCCATGCTGCAAACAAATCCATTTACTTTAGACCCCTTAATACCTGAATTGAAATGATTAGGCAGGAACTTGATCAACTACTTCTTTTAACAGAAAAATGCTAGCCCTCCTAAATGAATCATACTTGGGATAATTTGGACTTTCTCTAGAGTGAGAGGGAAGCAAGGAAAAAAACCTCTGGAGCAGTCACCGTGGGCTAGGCACTTTGCAGTCACCGTGGGCTAGGCACTTTGCAATGTGCAGTTCTGTTTAATCCTCACAACAGCTGTGCAAAGGCATCAACATCTCCATTTTACACAAGTGTAAACTGGGTTCAGCAGTTTGCCAATATGTTACCTAAAGAGCGAATGGCCAAGCTGGGCTTTAAGCCCAGGGCCACTCTGACACCCCCGTCAATGTGCTTTCTTTATGCCACAATGCCACCAGCAATTAATTTAAGTTGACATTTAAAGAGTCTCTGCAGTCTTAGTGAAGCAAGAGCTCCGAGTAGTTGGCCTAGCAATAGGAGATTCAGGTGTCTTTTCACCAAAGAAACTCCTTAATCCCTGGTTCTGTCAGCTGTGGGCGACTCCGATCTGGCATTTTCAATGCCTGCCACAGGCTATCACTGGAGGCAGGGGCACTCGGCTGGGCTGTGGTGGTGGTGGTCACAGGTCATGTTGTCATTCTTTGCCATGATGCACATCACAAATGAAGTGGAGCGTGGGACTCTTTGATGCATGTTTTCTATGAGAACAAAGCCTGAGTCAGGGCTTTCTGAGGGGGTGGCATCCCCACACCACAATTAGGGACCACACAGGGAGAGAGGAAGCCAAACCAATATCCTGAATGGGTCCAGTGACATGCCACCAAGTTAAGGTGACTGGAAAGAGAAGCCAGGTGTGGCTGGATATGGGCAAGGGTGAAATGATGCTACGGAAAGCAGAGCTTTGCCCCAAGGAAGTTGCTTGAAAGTTGCAGGACTGCAGTGCCCAGTCCCCTCTAGTTCTCAAGCCTCTGGCTTTTGTTTTTGCCCCTTTTCAAGTTTCCCTGACAAAGGGATCCATGTTAGGGCTAATTTTAAAAACTTCTGTAAATGAGTTTTTGGGTGGGAGAAGATTTGTAAAAAGAATGAGGGCCAGTTCAGCCATGACTAGTCCTGAGGCAAAGCTCCCTACACATTTCTGTTTGATCCTTATGAATCAGCTCAGAGACCTGAACAATCTTGCCCAAAGCTAGTTTGTGTAGATGGGACTCGAACTCGGGTCTTTTGATTAGAAACCCTGTGGCTCTTTCCCACAACTAGAAAATATAATGGTATATATAGGCACATATAGATTCTAAGATGTTAATATGGATCCAAAAATGTTTGGAGCTGAAGGTGACATGATCTGCCTTGAACTTCACCTGATCATCAAGTGAATACCAGGGGAAGCTCTTCACCTGTTACACTTGAGTCCATCCCTGGAGAAGGGACTAATACTCTAATAGGTATAAGAGGCAACTTATCATTTCTTTTTCCAATCCCTCTCTGTTGGGATATACCTATGGATAATCCCTCCAACTGTAAGTCAGAGGGCTGATGCACAGCTTACGAAGCCTGAAAACAATGCATAGAAATAAGTTGTATTTTTGTACAAAAAATAATGATACTCTTTGTGCAAAAGTATTCCAAATAATCCACATTCCTCTACTTCTCTGAGTTCTTATCCCCAATAAGACATGCATACCCTCTTTGAGTTCCTGCCTTATGCTATGACATATATGGTTGACACATAGACTCCACATACCTACTATGGCCAACACAGGCAAAATCCCCCTCTCTATATGGGGCACAGAAAGTCTTCTTTCATCTGGTATCCTTGGATAGAAGAAGGGAGCCACTTAACTCATTTCCTTTCTTTAATTTTTTTTTTTTAATTCGGGGGCTGACTTTAAAAAATGGCTTAATTTAGATTTATCATTTTGGAGGTGAGGGAACCAAGTTGAATGATTTGCCCAAGATCTATGAAGCTACTCATAATGAAGGGCTGAGCTCAGTTTTCTTAACTCCCAGTCCAAAACTTTCTTCTGTATCATGAGAAACATTAGTCCTAAGAAGAGGGGGAAAGTACAAACTATTACCCCTATTTTACAGATAGAAAAACTGAGGGCATAATTTAGGTAAGGGAAAATTGCCACTCAAAATGTATGAAAATGAAAATTATTAAATCTATGAAATTGATTTAACATATCTTCAGGATTAATAATTTTCATTCTCACTGCTAGATACAAATATGCAAAGTTCAGTGTTACAGTGAACACAGTGGAGTATCCACAGGTCATTCAGCTATTGATCATAAAATTTCTCCCCAATGTGAAATGTAAGGAAAGGTGATGAGGAGGGCACTTGTGGGGATGAGTACTGGGTGTTATATGGAAACCAACTTGACAATAAACTATTTAAAAAAAAAAAAAAGAAATGTAAGGAAAGGGAGAGGTAAATAATCTCTACCTTTATTAAGTCTAGTTTCTAAACAGATTATGCATTTATAGAATCCCTTAAAAAGATAAACCAGCATGTATCTGTTATATCAGAACTGTCACAGCCAAGCCCCACACTAAAAATTAACAATAGTCTTATGGATCTTTCTCCTGTTGGACCAAGATTTTATTTTCTTACAGATTATTACAACTCCCATACTTGCATTTGATACTGGATCCAATGCCTGTTTTGAGGCTCTGGCAAAAATACCCTGACATGCACAAACAACTGTGAGAATGCTAAAATTCTAATAATTCTAAAAACTCTTCATGGGAATGTGTGAACTCACATGGATTAAGCTCTCTGTGCCAAGTTCTGTGCTAGGAATTTTACACAGGTTTTCTTATTCCATATTAATAACATATGATGTCAGTATTCTTAACACAATTTTCTAGAAAACAAAGTTGAACCTCTTTTGTATTAAACGAACTTGCTGAAAGGGGCATCACCATAAAGTGGTATTTATTTATTCAACATATATTTGCTGTATTTAAATTATCTGCCTGGTACTAGACTAGATGCTGGTGATATAAAGGTAAATAAGACATGGTCCTTGTCTTGAAGAAGCTCATAGCCTCATGATATTCATTTCCAGTTAGTTAACGTGGGAACTTCTCCCCAGAGCTAGTTTAATAGCAAATAAGATATTTACAAAATATATTCTAAATGTTTTACTGTAGAACACACATCTTAAAGGTTGGAAAGGGTTAAAGAAGAAATTCTAGTATTGGAAAGTATAGGCCTAGGGTTTACAACAAGGGTGAAAATTGAAGACTGGCAATATGTTGCTATTCATGGCATGTAGAATGAAATGGACAAAAATATGTAGGAGAGAATAATCAGGTCACATAAGAGGACCAGCAAAGTTTGGGTTTCTTTGTTTTCTTGACTGAAGGAGTTCCACATTGAGGAATAATATGAACAATGAAATATCTACCAGTGATACAGGACACTGGTAGATAACCTGAAACATGTGCCAAAAGTGTTTGGATTTAGTGAAAAGAAAATGGGGAACTAATGCAAAATCTGCTGATGTGGTTCCTGGCTTTGGAATATCACTAGATTGTGGACATCTGTGACAAAAAGTGCCAGAGGACAAGATTCTTGACCATGTATTATTAACCCTGGTCTAAAGATACAATTGACTAGAAGATTAGTCTTTTGAAGTCCTTGACTCAATCAAGAGTGAACTGATGTGGCCCTGGCCTGGGCAATAAGTAGCTGCAAAAGATAGAGGCCAACCCAAAACAAGTTCAAAGAAAAAGATGGGCTAGACTTGGTGGTTTAGTGGGAGAAGTGAAGGAGGAGAGAAAACAAAAGGATGGTGGAATCCCCAGAAGTAAGAGAAATTAGGCTTTAGTTACCTGGTTAGGTAGAATTGTAATGAACTTGTTTCTCATTAAGGCTTAGATACCATTAATGTGCCCATCCAAGAGGGGGTATTTCCTTAGAAATGTTTACTATGTGCCCCAAAGTACAAATCAGAATACAGATAAAAGGTGCCCAGAGATTTTAGAAAAGAACCAGAAGCAAACTGGATCTCAAAGTTCCAAGATTTTCTGTGCTAAGACAGCAGAGAAGTTAAAAAAAAAAAATTATTGGGCTTGCAAACAGTCCATCAGACGGGTGAGAGAGAGGTCACAAAAAAGCAATGTGGGTGGAAGAGGAAGCTGGGAAACTAGACTGGGTGGCAGACACCATGGGGGTGGAATAGCAGAGCCCAGTCAGGTCTCATGACCTGCAAGCCCATGTGATAAATGAATGCCAATACTAAAGACTTGGACTCACAGAGATCTAGTTTGAAATCTAGTTGTCTGGCTGGGTCATTCTCAGGATAACTAGGTTGAGGTGGGAGGAAAGAGCATGAACTTTGGAAACAGGCAGATGTATTTAATCTTTCCTCAGACATCTCTTATTTCTTCACCTTTAAAAGGGAACCACTTCTTTTTTTTTTTTTTTTTTACAAATAGTTTATTGTCAAGCTGGTTTCCATATAACACCCAGTGCTCATNTTGTTTGTGAAGTTTGGTGAGTTCCTTATAGATTCTGGATATTAACCCTTTATCTGATATGTCATTTGCAACTATCTTTTCCCATTCCGTTGGTTGCCTATTAGTTTTGTGGGTTGTTTCCTTTCCTGTGCAGAAGCTTTTAATCTTGATGAGGTCCCAATAGTTTATTTTTGCTCTTTATTAAAAGGGATCCACTTCTACTTATCTCACAGGTGTTTTTGTTTTCTTTGAAAGACTAAAATGGGATAAAATAGTTATAAATTTATTGAGAGAGATGATCAGTGAATACCAACTTCCCTGGAACAGTGTATTGTTTAGCTGTGTTACTATGAGTCTTGGAGTTCTTCAGAAATTCCCCAACTCAGTTTTTAGGGTAGGAGGGAGACAGAATCTCATAGGAGGAGCTACAGCTACCCATACCCCATGCTTACTACAGCCCATGAAAATTGTGTTTAAAAAGGTAAGGGGAGCAGAGACAAAATTACTGGCAGTGTATTGTAGCAAGGTTTCAGGATGCAAGATTAATACACAAAATTCAATTGTATTCTTATAGACTAATAGCAATTGATTGGAAAATTTAAAAAAAACTTAAAGTCCCAATACAAGTAGTCTGCAAAAACAGAAAAATGCTTAGGAGCAAGTCCAGCAAAAGATGTCTAAGTCCTCTACACTGAAGACATTGCTCAGAGAAATTGAACACCTAATAATTGGAGATATATATATATGATGTAAGACCCAATACTGTTAAAGTAACAATTTTTCCCAAAGAACTGCCAATTAAAATTCTGGCGAGTTTTTTTTTTTTTTTTATAGAATTTCATAAGCTGATTTCTAAATTTTATATAGAAACCCAAAAGACCTAGAATAACCAAAGTATGTCATTTTGGGACCTTTGAGAAGTAGGCAACAGGACTGGATTAGATATATAAGAGATTCATCAGGGAAAAGACTGGGGAGGAAAAAAGAGGAGGAAGCAGGTAAGGATGTGGTTAGAACCCAGGGCAGGTCTGACACCTGTGAAAGGAGAGACGGAAGGAAGAACTGTGTGGAGAGAGCTTCAGACCACACCATAGTTCTGAGAGAGAGTTTGGAAATGTGGTGTCCCCAAGCAAAGATTTCCTGTTGGATGAGTCCTGCCCTGAATGGAATGGGCTAGCACTAACACCTCCACTTTACCTAGTTACTGGTTAGGAGCTATCCAAAGAAGTGGACCTTTCTGTGAACTTTGTGTTGAATCCATAGGATAGGGCTCTCAACTACACCCCCAACAGCAGTTTCTTTTGAAGGAAATCTGAGCAGTGCACCTCCATGGCTACTACACAAAGTAATTTTTAAAAAGAATGAGTTGGAGAACCTTTCTTCCAACTTGCTAACCTTACCTTAATATTTTAAAACTTACTATAAAGCTACAATAGTTAAGGCAATGTGATATTGGCAAAAAATAAACAAAATCAATGGAACAGAACAGAGAGTCCGGAAAGAGTCCCATACATATATTGCCAATTTTTAACAAATGTACCAAGGCAGTTCAACAGGGAAAAGAAAGTCTTTTCAGCAAATGGCACTAGATCAACCAGATATCCATAAGGGGGGTGGAGGGATGGGAGGGAACCTCATCAACCCTTACCTCACACCGTACACAAAAATAACTCAGAATGGATCAGGGACCTAGAAGTAAGATCTAAAATTATTAAACTTCTAGAAGAAAACACAAGAAATATCTTTGTGACCCTAGAGTGGTAAAGTCTTCTCAGAATACAAAAAAACCAGAAACCATTAATAAAGGAGACAGACTATATAATTGGGCTTCATCAAAAACTAAAAACTTTTTATCTTCAATAGACACTAAGAAAATAGGCCATAAACTAGGAGAAATTATTTGAAACACATATATCAGACAAAGAACTTGAATCCAGAATACAGTTTTTTAAAAAAATGTTTATTTTTGAGAAAGAGAAAGCACAAGTGGGGTAGGGGTAGAGACAGGATGACACAGAATCTGAAGCAGGCTCTAGGCTTTGAGTTGTCAACACAGAGCCCGAGGCTGGGCTTGAACTCATGAACCATGAGATCATGGCCTGAGCTTAACTGACTGAGCCATCCAGGGCCCGCAGAATACAATTTTTAAAAATTTCTTAAGATTCAGTAAGCAAACCAATTTTATTTTTTAATTTATTTTTCTTATTTTGAGAAAGTAAGAAAGAGCAAGGGAAGGAGAGAGAGAGAGAGAGAGAGAGAATGTTAACTGGGCTTGATCCCACAATGATCCTGGAATCACGACCTGAGCCAAAATCAAGAGTTGGATGCTCAACCTACTGAGCCACCCAGGTGCCTCAAACTAATTTTTAAAAACAGGTAAAGTATTTAACCAGACACTTCACAAAAGAAGATCTATGAATGGCCAGTGAACTACTAAAAAATGTTCACAATCATTAGTAATCGGGGAAATGCAAATTAGGACCATTTATAGATCCTTCTAGAATGGCTACAGTGAAAAGATTGACACATACCAACTATTGGGGAGAATGTGGAGCAACTTGAACTTTCATAAACTACTGGCAGGAATGTAGGTGTACTTGGAAAATAATTTGGCAGTTTCTTAAAAAGTTAAACATATATTTACCATTAGACACTCTGGTACACTAATATTCATAGTAGCCTTATATGAAATAGCGGGAGGACTGGGAAACCACCCACATATTCATTAACAGGCAAATGGATATACTGTGGTGTAACTAAACAATAGAATACTACTCAGCAACATTAGGGTACAAACTGTTGATGTGAGCAACAGCGTGAATGATTCTCAAAATCAATATACTGAGTGAAAGAAGCCAGACAGAGTACAGACTGTATGATTACACTGCTATAAAAGTCTAGAAAATGCAAACTAATCAGTGACAGGAAGAGATCAGTAGTTGTCTGGGGATGGGGCAGAGGAAGGGATGGATTATGAAAGGGTGATGAAAATGTTATATTGATTCTGGTGATAATTTCACAAGTGAGCATATATATGTTAAAACTCCTAAGACTATATAGTTTTAAGTATTTGAGGTTTATTGTATGTCAATTATGCCTCAGTAAAGTGGTTTTCAAGGGATGGAGGAAGATGGGGCCTGATGCAATTCATGCCACCCTACCTACACACTCAAACGATGTGAATGGTTGGAACCATGTCATAGTAGAAACTTAGGGAGCAGTGAGCCTGGTACTTTGCTTTCCTATTTGGCTATTGAGCATGGACCTTTCCCTCAAGCTGGGGGAAGGAGTGGAGGAAGGCACAATGCCTAGTGCCAACCAGCTGTGGCCTTAAAGCTACCTCAAGCACAAGGAGGATCCTTCTCTCAAACAGGGGAGCATGCAGGCCAGCTGTGTAGACAATATGCCAAAGCAGCCAGATAGGGCTCAGCGTTCAGAAGGGACCCCCACTAGCAGGTTTAATGTTCTGCAGTCACAGTATTGAAATTCTTAATAATTTTGTCTTTGAATTTGCACTTTGGAAGAGAAGTCTGATGGGATAGTGGATGCACTGCGAACCTGGACCCTTGGCTCATGCAGGGTCACCTCTTCTGTGGCTTCCCTGGGGACAGAGATGAGTTCTCTGCTGCCCTCTGCCCACCAATGGCCTGAGCATGAGAGGATTGGGGCTGGCGCACAGCCAGAGGCTGAGTCACAGGGTGGAGGCCTCTGGGACAACTGTGAGGGTCTGCATTTGCCCATAGAATATCCATGCGTCTGAGACTGTGCAACATTAACATGACAAAACCTGCAATCATAGGTGGACAGGAAAACTGCAAAATAAAGGAAAAGTCTTTTTGCCTGCTTTCTGAACAAGAGGCTTCTGCATTTTCATTTTGTGTTGGGCCCTGCAAATTTTGTGGTCAGTCCTGGCTGCAGCGCAGCCTGCTTGCAGTCACGGTACTCATCCTCCACCTGGCCTGCCCAGGGGCTCCAGCTGTTGATTGCCAAAAATAGAGGAGGTGGGCTGATCTTGCTGCACGGAGCTTCCAGTTCCTGTCAGGGGAAAGATCTGACTCCATTCACCCTTCCCAGGAGTGACAGAGACCGGAGCCATGGAATGGAAAGTCTGGAATGTAGGGCAGACTTGTTCTCCAGAGTAGGAAGTGTTATCAGGGGAGATGCAAGGCAAGTCCCGCTCCATAAGATTCTATGGCTTACTGCTTATGGTCCTCCCTGTACTTTGATGTCCTCTCCAGTGTAGAATAAGGGTGAAAGTCCCAATTTGTTGTTTTGAAAAAAGTAACCATGACAACAGCCAAGTCTACAGAGAGAGTAGTAAAACCTATCAAGCTCACTTTCAATACCTTGCCTTTCCTTCCAGACCGAATACTCCTAGTCAGACAATGACCCAGCCACAACAAAAGACCAGACTTTAGAAAAATGTCATGTGCCTGGCTCCTCATAGATTAGTGGTGGTATCTCTTTGATTTGTCAGTTCTTTGCCTCCAGCTTTCTCCACATAGTCAGGTTTAGAAGTCTTATTTTAAAAGGGCCAAGAGCAGATATGAGCTCTTTTTAGGTAACATGCCCTACAAATCTGCTAAACTCATGGATTCAGAAGTAAAAATGAACTTAGAAAGTTCCATTAAATGCATCCAGGCATGATAGAAATTTTGGACTAATCCTTGTGTTAGAGAATGAACTGGCAGAAGCTTATCCACCACCTCCATCTATGTGAGGAGGGAAGCACTTTTTCCTTCTGCCTGGCAGGGAGGGCCTCCCACTCAGCCTTTCTTGGAGTCAGAATGAAGCAGTATAATCTGCAAGGGCAATGGCTGGGAAGACAGGAGGTCTGGGTTCTGAACTCTGTCACTCATTAGCTGTGAGACCTTGATTGGATATATAGTTTAACCTCTTAGGATATGTCGATGTTTGCCCTGCTCTATCAGAATATAAGCAAGCACCTTTTAACAAGAGGAAAGCATTGTGCACGTAATGTGAGGTGTGAGAGCATTATCACATATTCCTCTTTGCTCTTCTCTGAGCCTGGCATGGTAGGGTCAGATCTGGCAGGTTTTTGCCAGGTAAAAATTAAGTCTTCTTCACCTGATCTCTGGGCTGCATATGGGGGCAGATTTATAGAGCAAACAGAGGCTTACTGTACCTTGCACAAAGGAAACCAGCTATTTTTCTTAGGGTTGGGGAAAATTAGATTTGTTTTGTCTCTGAGGCTATTAACTAGGTTTATCAAGACCAATCATAGTCACTAACCTGTAGCCTGGCCCTTGGCCTGCTGGGTATCATGGTAGCTGAAGCTCAAAGAGCTAAAAAGCTCAGGCAGGTAACAATCAGAGTATGATAATCAGGGGGAAGGGAGGGAGCCTGCCACTTTGAAAGGGACAACAGACTGTTGCCACAGGGAATGTGAGTCCAGCGTGGCCAGATTGTCTAAATTTTTCTCAAGAGAGGCCTGAAATCTGGACTTTTAAATGTTAAGATATTCAAAAATTTAAACAATGGCAGCAAAAGCAAATTTAATGCACAGTGTAAGCCAGAATAAGACAGGTTAGCAGGGTGAGTGGGTTAAAGATGGAAAATTCAGTTAAGGCAGGGAAACACAACAGAAGGCCGTCCTGAGCCTCGCTTCCTGGAGAGCACCCTAAGAGGAGGCAAGACTCAAGAGCCTCCTTATCTAGGTTGCCGTTCCCCTGCCTCAGCTTCTCCTTTTCTGTCACTCCTCCTTCCAGCCTTTGGAGATTTTACCTCTGTGGAAGGAGGAGGTGATCATGCCTTTCTCCAAAGCCATTAATGTGGCTGGTCTTTGCCTACCCCTACAGGCCTAGATTTTGAAACTCAAAAGCCAGGAGAATATTTTTTTCCCCCTCTGTGTTCTGCTTCCCTGAGGCAATGAAAAATGCTCAGCTGATTTACTAAGGAGAGGGCATAAAGAGTGATCGGAGGGGTGCCTGGGTGGCTCAGCTGGTTAAGTGTCTGACTTCAGAGCAGGTCATGTTCTCACAGTTTGTGAGTTTGAGTCCCACATTGGGCTCTCTGCTGTCAGTGTAGAGCCTGCCTCAGATCCTCTGCCCCTCTCTCTCTATCTGCCCTTCCCCGACTCTCTCTCTCTTTCAAAAATAAATAAACATTAAAAAAAAAAGTGATCAGAAATGCTAGCTAGCCTGCTAGCTAGCCAGGGATGGGGGGTAGTCTAGCCCTGGGATGGGGGGGTACATCACACACACAATCTCAAGAGGCCCAAACGGGGATGGTGTGCTTGGGAAGTTAGGACTAGTTTAGCACAGCTGGGCGGAGTATAAATCACATGGCAGAGGAGGTGCCTGGGAAGGCAGATGAAACAGGACTCAAGAGACAATAGGATGTCTGATTACTTATTTTTTTTATTTTTTTTTAACGTTTATTTATTTTTGAGTCAGACAGAGACAGAGCACGAGCTGAGGAGGGTCAGAGAGAGAGGGAGACACAGAATCTGAAACAGGCTCCAGGCTCTGAGCAGTCAGCATAGAGCCCGATGTGGGGCTTGAACCCAGGTACTGCAAAATCATAACCTGAGCCAAAGTGGGACACTTAACCAACTGAGCCACCCAGGCATCCCGGATGTCTGATTGCTTATGTTAGTTTTGTAATAAAGTTATTTTGCAAAGCTGGTCACCAATGCTTCATTCAGTTTTGTATAATTTATCATCTATGCACTTTAAAGTGACATAAACGACTTTGGAAACCATGATCTGGAAATCATGCCTGTCTCATTTGGATGGTCTTGACCTCTGAGGGTACTAGGTGACTCCAGATTTCATTGAGTGGTGCACCATGGCCCACAGGAAACCTCACTATTCCTGGAACTGCTAGCGTTTTCCACCTGTCCTCCTCCCATACCAGCTCCTACTTCCCGTGTCCCCAGGCTCTGCGAGCTCCTCTTCTTCCCTGGTGACCAGTGATCAGTCCAGCTCTGTCTCTGCACCATACCTGGACTGACCCTTGAGGGCCTTGTTTTCCCATCTGCCCTCTCAAGTGAAGGATGTGTTTTCAATCATCAGTCCCCCAATGTCAGTGTTGGGATCTGGGGCTGGTGGCTCCCAGGGTGCTGCCTCTGAACACTCCCTTTCTCTTAAACCTGCTTGAGGCTCACACTGTCTACCCACCTACCCTAACTCCCCTAGTCACTGACGTCTTCAGTCTCTTTCTCCATGTCTTTTTTCTCCACCCCATCGTCCTAAGCAGCTAAATGTCCTTGTGATTGATAAAAGCAACAAACGTCCTGTCTGCAGAGCTACATGATCCTTGTACCTTCAGTGACTTTCTCCTTCCACCACAGCAGGCTCTCCTGGGGGCGGTTGGAACCTTGGCATCATCGAAATCTCCACCTCCTCTGAAATCTCATTCTCTCTCCACATCCTCCAGCTTATTTGCTCAGGTGCCTTCACTGTGAGATCTCCAGTGCTACCTCCACTTTCTTTGTCCTTGAACCTTCTCCAGTCTTTCCTTACTTCCTATCTGCCTTAGAGGTGATAGTTCTTCCCAGTGTGCCCCAAACAGATTACTAAATGCACCATGCCCCTTCCAAATGTCCCCACCTGGCAAAGGCCTGCAGAACTACTCATGCCTGTGTTGAGCAGACACTGCGCTCTTCTTCTTTATTGAATTGAAAGAAAATTTCAATTCTTCTCAGAGCTTCATGTTTCCAACCCCTGTATTCCCAGAGAATAAGCCTGGCAGAGAACCCTGGTCAGCTGTGTCCGCACCTGTCCTCTCTTCCTTACGTATTACAGCAGAGCACAGATCTTTCCTCCAACCAAAGCCAGTTCCTCCACAGGTACCTTGATCTCATCCCCTCCTGCCTAAGCAAGGGTCTTGCTCCATTAGGTAGGTCTTCCTCCTGCACAAATCTTCAACCTCTTCCTCATACCTGATTTCACTTAAATAGATGCAAGAATCCTCCGTTACAAGCAAAGGCAAGCAAACAAAACTTCCCTTAACTGCAAGCATCCCTCAAGCTCTCACTTAATCTGTCCACTCTCCATCCACAGCTAAGCTTTTTAAGAGTTCTGCACAGGCACTGCCTTCACTCTATCTCCTCTTCTCCTTTCAAGGTGGACTTCTTCCTACTTCACTGCTTTGAGGAAGGTACTCTTGCTGGGGTCCCAACAGCTTCCATGCTTTATCAACATAAACTTTTCGTCTTCCTCTAACTTGATCTCCCAGCAGCATTCGATACAGTTATCCTCCTTCTTGAAATAGTCTCTCCTCTTCTCTTTGGTGATAAAATGTTATTTCTTCTTTGTACCTACTGGCTCTTCTTTCTTAGGATCTTTTGCCTGTTCCTCCTCCTCACAAATTCTGAATTCTCAAGTTCTTTGGGAGCTTCTTTCATACCACAGTGTCCCTTGGCAATTTCACCTTCTTCCAAAGCCTTAAACACCATCTCTAACCTGGTCTAGACTTTTCTAAATCCTCACCTTTGCTATCACAGAACTGTAATTAAGTACTTAACTCAAGTGATTATCTGCATATTGATTGTTTCCCTTACTGAAACTGTAAACTCCATGAGGGTGGACAATGTCTTCTGAACTCACCACTTCCATAACCCACTGGGCCAGCCCACAAAATAAAGTAGCTGAGCTTCAACACTGACTGCTACTTCATGGGCCCACTGCTCTGCCTTCCAAAAGAGGGAGCAAACATCTGCCTTCCTGGGATTGTCTAATTGTTAGAACTTGTCACCACAGTCTGTTTTCCAGATTAAGTGTACAACTATCATTTCTTTATTGCAGAACAGGAAGTCCAGATGTATTCTTTTGTCAGACATGGGGGGGGGTGGATCTTGTATTAATAAAAATAAAACTAGAATTAAGGAGTGGGGGAAGCCTTCAAGTTTTTAAGCATAGGAGTGACATGATGAGCTCCATATTTTGAAAAGCTGTCAATAAGGAGGAAGAATTGGGGGAAGGGGAGAATAGGGGCAGGGACATTTGTGTGACTCTGTTCCAGGGGGAGGGCTGGCAAAAGCCTTAGCTCATGGGTGACACTGAAAATAGAGAAGAGAGGGAGGGAGAGGTGAGACATGCAGAGATAAAACAGCAATTGAATATGGGGGTGGGATGGTGGGCAGTGAAAGACTTCCCAGAATCAGAGGACTCTAGTATTTTGCCTGTAATCTTCTTCAGTGAGCCCTCACAGACATGCTGTTCTTTCTTTGGAAGGACCTGCCACACACTTACCTCCTTGGAATCCTATTTCTCCACCATGATCTCTCTGAAGCACTCCTTAATTACCTCAGGGAGGATAACTCTTTCTCCCTCATGACCACAGCACTTTGTTCAAGTGGTCCGTATCATTGCTGGTTGTATATAACTGAACCAAGGCATTGTGCCATCTGTGATGAAATAGCTACTTCAAACTAGAACACTTGCCAAAAAAAAATTAAGAGAAATGTATTTAATATCTTTATTTCCTTAACTTATAATTGACCAAAATTATCTCTTTTTATTATATCAAAGTTCTGGTGGAGTCTATTAATAATGCTAATTATTCATTTCTTTGACAAGATTTATACAACGGTCTTGGCTGATCCTGGCCTGCTCCTTCCTTTGGTTTCAGAGTCCACAACCTCTTAACTTCAAAATAGTCTCAGAGACACCATCTCTGAGTTTCTAAATACTTGTATCCTGAAAACCTATGGTGATCACTCTCCAACTCAGCTGGTTCCAATTAACCTCTTCTCAAGCTATCTGTATGGGCATGCTTTATATAGCAATGTAGCCTTTAAAAAGAGCCAGATATTTTTAGTCATACTGGATGCACATTATAACATAGTTAACTCCTATATGCTCTGGGCTGGCTTACACAGACTTTTTCATGTTTATAACTTCTAAGATGTCCCAACATTCACTAAGGCTTCAGAAGCCCTTTAGGACCAATACCTTCCAGAAAATGCTCAAAATCCATCTGAATTCATGTCATACACCATCACCAAGGGCACTCTGCCATCTAGATCTAGCAGAATCCTAATGATTCCACAAGACACAAAAAATCTGCTTCCTCAGGAATCAGCTCCTAATTCCCGTCTCCCTCCTCTGATCAGAGTCAGTCCCTTTGCTGTTCCACACTCATGATTTGCACACTCCTTTCCTGTGGAGTTTATCACATAAAGCCTTGCTATTTTTATTTGTACTCACGTCTTTCTCTCTAGCTGTATCAAAAGCTCCTTAACAGCACAGACAGTATTCTCTTAGTGTCCTCCCTACCTGCCCTCCACCCATCTACCCACCCATACTGGAAGCTTAATACCATGTCTTGCACTTAGGTGGAGTTCAGGGTTCTAGAAAAGTCAATGAATGAATCATAAACATAATTTGGGTCATTTTCCCCTACAAAACACATCACCTGTCTTTGCCCACATTGAAAGTCCCCAGCCTCTTCTCTGCCCACTCCTACTGGCTTCCTATAGTTTCTCCCCATCTGTCTGGCATTTCTCTCTACCTCTAGAGAGCTTTCCAATCTGCTCCCTATTTTGGCTCATTTTTAAAGCTTTGTAATAGGGTTAGTTCCAGAGTTTAGCATTCCTACATTTGGAGAACTGAACTACCACTCCTGGTTTCTCCAGCCCTGACAACACTGCCTCCCACCCCCCTACCCAAGGCAACTCTACAAGAAAGCCTCATGAAGTCTCCCATGATGAAGGAGCTGGTTGTCCTAGAAGCAAAAGAAACTATGTGCAGTGTCCAATTCACCCCTAAAATCTCCCTTGAAGCCAAGGAACACAATGTGGTCTCTTCCTGGGTAATTTCCTTATATCATCTTTTCTTGCATATAGCCAAAATGTTTACAGCTATCTCCAATTATTCCTAAACTTGAGTATTTGCCAGAAACAGATCCTTGTGTAATGCATTCACCTTCTTTTTCTTTTTTCCTTTTTTAATTTTTTAATGTTTATTTTTGAGAGAGACTGTGTGTGAGCAGGGGAGGAGCAGAGAGAGATGGAGACACAGAACCTGAGGCAGGCTCCAGGCTCTAAGCTGTCAGCACAGAGCCCAATGTGGGGCTCGAACTCACAGACTGTGAGATCATGACCTGAGCAGATGTCAGACACTTAACCAACTGAGCCACTTAGGTGCCCCTCCCATTATTTTTCATGCAAAAAATATTATTTTTTATTTTGTTTCCTTTGGTGATTGCTTGACAGATGCTCCTAGTGATAGCGATTCCTAAATCCTAACTCTGCCTAGCATGATTCCTGGGGTGCCTTTCTTTACTACTCACTGTCTCCTCTAGTGATCACATCATCCTCTGAATGGTGACAGGTCAGGGATCGTTAGCCCCACTGTACAGATGTGCATGTGGGGCTAAGAGAGAGATCTTGTGATTTTCTGAAACTGGCACAGCTTGTAAAACATGGTAGGGGGTGGGGTGGGGGTTACTTAACTCACAGCTTCCTAAGACTTTCCCACTTTCTCAAGCTTTTTATCGGCTTTGTTGTGAGCAGCATCTGATATAGCCAGCTTTGGTTGCATTTAGTCATCTGCTTTAGAGGGATTACTCCCCTATTTTTTTGGATTTGAACTCTTCTAATTGCATAAATCAGGTGTACATTTCAAAGAGAAAACCACTCTTATAGTCTTCTTAGTTTTTGTAAATTGTAACAATTTCAACAGGCCCTACCTTAGAATTCCAGGAAGCCAATGGATGGATAGCTACTGAGCACCTCCTTTGGAGCCCCCCTGCTAGACACTGAAAGGATGGCGTGGGGGGTGAGGGGGACATGGTGGGAAACGGGATGGAGAATGAGTGCAGGGGCAGGAGGAACTGGAATCCGGTCCAAGCTGCACTGAAGGAGAGCCTCTTCCAAAATTTATCCTCCCAGTTGCGCATTTTTCTAAATCACACAAATGTGGGGCATAGGCTGATAGGGGTCCTGCTGGGAGGACTAGTGAGAGAGGCAGGATAGTTTACAATCTAACCTGAGAGTGAAGCCACACGATTAAAAGCACCTGGGTTGCACCAGCATAAAGACACGTTAGAGATGTGTCACAGAAGAAGTACACCAAGTGCTGACTGTGGTTGTGGGCAATAAAGGAAAACACAGATGAGAGAGGTGACTGGAGAGATCTGGAAAGCTTTGTGGAGAAGAGGCAGTGATTTGGAAAGCGTGCAATCCTAGCTAAAAGTAGAGGAACATAGTCCCATTCCCTGGCAGGGCTCTAGAGTCCCATCTAGTGCCTGCTCAAGGAGCCTCCAGTCCTTTGGAAGTAGGTAGGATATGTAATGTTAGCTACCCAGTACACAGCAGAGGAGAGAGAAGAAAGCAAGAGGCAGAAGAGAGGATAAGAGCATGCTTCTGAACCACACTGCCATACCACATTGAGTCCTGTTGCACCACTCAGGAGCTGAGTGGACCTGGGTCAGCTGCTGCTAGTTTCTGGACTTCAATATTAGTGCATATCTCCTAGACTTGAGATAAGGATTAAGTGAGAATACTACCTACAAAGTGCTTAGAACAGTGCACGGTACACAGTAAGTGCTCAATAAGTGTTAGCTATTGTTATTTACATTTACTGATATATACACATATGCATGCACAAAATGCCTGCTGTGATCCACAAGTAGGATTAGGATGCTCAGACTGAGATTATTAGAGTCTAAAAGACACCACAAAATGGAGAGCTTGAGGTTCTTGTGTTGCTGCTGTTTTTACATGGTTTAGCACTTTGGGATAGTATTTGGAAGAAAATATTGCAATAAAAATGGTGCTATTTGGGACTGACCTCAGTGCCCTCGGCTCAGGTACTGGAGTGCAGTGTCTAAGAAGCTAAGGCCTGTTTGGATTTCCTCACACCGTGGCATGGAGGCAAAGCTCCCGCTGGCCACTAACCCAAGGGCCAACATTCCTTTGAACTGCACCCTTCTCAGAGGTGTTTGTGGTTCAGGCCCTGGGGTTTGTGGGAGACCATTTCCATTGAAAGGGAAATTTCCAGAGAGGCTC
Source organism: Crocuta crocuta (assembly GCF_008692635.1). Lineage (NCBI taxonomy): Eukaryota > Metazoa > Chordata > Mammalia > Carnivora > Hyaenidae > Crocuta > Crocuta crocuta. The sequence continues at coordinate 3,436,776 of NW_027530019.1, forward strand.
TCCTCACCTTTACAGAATCATCAGCTGCTCTGCCCAGAATATGGAAGCGTGCTATGACCTCCGGTTCCAAGTTCTATACTTTGTGAAATCTGGACTCTTGGGCAAGTTACCTCACCTCTCTAAGCCACATATGTAAAATGGATATAAGAGTAAAATCTTGATGGGACTGGTTGTGAGGCTTAAATGTAATAAGGTAAAGCTTGGCATTCAATTAAAGGTAGCCATTGTAATTATTAATAGCTGCAGTCATTTTCGTATTGATGCTGTAGGCGGAGAGAAGGGGGTGGCTGCTTCTGGAAGCACACTTGAGACTCACATACAATTAAGGTGATTATGAAATTGTCTAAACTGGAACACTTTGGAGAGTAAATGGAGTGCTATTAATAATGGCTCAGGGACAACAGGCATAATTGGGACTGTTTGGGGCAAACCAGGCCATGAGTCTCTGTCCACTGATCAGCACCCTTCATCTCCAATGCCTGACTATCTGACTATATATCTTTCTTCAAAACATAGTTCTTAGTTAAATATTTTTCTCCTTCCTGACATCCTTGTCTTTTAAGGGGTATTTGTTCATTAAGGTTCTCTATCACTTGTTGGGAAATGAGTATGTGTTAGCCATTGAACTAGGTGCTTTAAGTAAATGAGATATAAAATGCTCACCAACCACTGTAGGAGGTAGGTGCTACCTCCATTACAAAGCTATAGAATTTGAGGTTGAGGGAGGTTAAGTAACTTGCCCAACCAAGGTTACAATTAAATGGTATATTGGGGATTTACCACATAGGCCAAAGGCTGGCTTATACTGGATCAGAATTTTTAGAGGTGAGTCCAGAATGATTTACGTGGGGCCCTCACACTGCCCCTACCTACATCAAGTGGGAGTTTTCCTCTGCACCCTTGGCTGGTTTCTTAGGACTACTATTAGCAGCTTCCATGTAGAACTTGGGATCAAGAGCAGGCAAGTCACAACTTTTGTCTCAACTAAACTTGGGCCTCAGTGACTGTTTCCATCCATATGGTTAAAGACTTCCAAACTTTCAACAGTGGTCCCAGTCCTGAGAAGTGGAAGCACCAGAAAGCCTCCCTCCTCAACAACTTGTATGCTTAACAAATTGAAAATGAAATCCTTCTCAAATATTCTTTTGAGTAAAGATTCCTTTAAAGTTACTTTAACTTGGCTTTTATGGGAGACAGGGATTCCTCACTGTGTCCCAGGTCATAAGTGACTTTAATGAGAAAAGGTGGAAGTCAATTCAGGTGAGCCCACCTGCACATGGGGCCAGTCCCCCACATCACTCTGTTGACAGATCAGGAAACCATGTTGAAAAATGACAGCCCAGCTGTGCCAGAGACTCTCAGCATAAATAATGTCTGCCCCAAATTACTGGAATAGTGCCCACATAATTTGGAAAGAAGTTTTCCTACTTTCAGTAAGAGCACTGTCTTCTTAACTATCAGAGCCTTTGTACACACTGTTCCCTCTCCCAGGAATAAGTCACCCCTTTGCCACTCCTTCCCCTGGAAAATACTGTCTTTAAGATTCAGCTTAAGGGGGCACTTGACCTCATCTGGGGAATCTTGAAAAGGTTTTCTATTACATATTCCTATCAGGCCCCACAAACTCCCTCTGATAAATCTTATCCCAGTTTTATGCTTACTAGTTTAAGGCCTGCATTCACTACCAGGTCATGAGCTCTAGGGACAGGGCCTGTCAACCATGTCCCTCCTGTGCCCATCACCTAGCATGGTACCTAGAACAGAAGGGCCTTGGTGAAGGAGTGGACTCCTTGGAAGAATGTGTCTGGTTCACCAGCTGTGGCAGTTCAGAGTCTTTCAGAGATCCTTGGAATACTTACCTGAGGCTTTCTGTATCTTTGAGGGGACACTAGATTGTTCATTTCTGCTTTGCTCCTTAACTCCAGGAGAGTTAGAAGGAGCCTCAGGCAAAATCATGCCTGCCATTTGCACTGTATCACAGTCTATGTAGATATTTTATCTAAGCTATCTCAAGGCAAGGAAGGCTTTATTATCTCCATTTTACTGGGAAGGAAACAAGGCTCATTATAGTAACTTGCCCCAGGTCACACAGTATGGGACAGAGCTGTAAAGTAAATTATTCCCCCACTATGACAAACTACATTAACAATATAATGTCATAAAAATTATGACAATGCTGATTATGTCTCACTTCCAAGTTCCAACTGGTCACAGGTCACTCAGGGCCCTTTTCAAACTATCACTTATTAAGGGTTCACCCATTGCCTTTTTCCAAGTTTACCCTGCCTTGTAGAAATTTTTATTATTTTATTAGAATTCTCATGCCTGGCCAAAATCTCCCATGTTCTCTATTCTACCCTGAGAAGCCATTCTTATGTGTTTGCATTTCTGCTTGCTTCTTTTCCCTCCAGTTGACTTTTATGTCTAGCCTATATTTGCTCTTCTGGGCCTTTAAGTATATCTCTTTTCATTATTTATCCCCTGCTGCCTCCTACATTTACCATATCTCACTCTGGATCTTCCCTAGATGAGATCTAAAGGACCTCTGACATCAATGATGCTGTCTTATTATCACAAGGTCTGGCCTCAGAGCCAAGGAACTGATGAGTAACTATAACATCAGACATTATAGGATGGAACAGATAACATTATTGTTCAGTCTAACCACTCATTTCAATGATAGAAGCTAAAACATCGCCAGAGCCCCTTCTTTGGAATGACTTTCAGAAATCTGTGGCACTTTACTTTTCATATCCTGGGTAAACTTCTGGTTCAAAATGGAGGATGAAGCATATGCTATAGCCTTTCTTTGTCACCCCACATCAGAAAAGATATTTTTAAAAATCTACAACTGAACTATAAAACAAGAATGGAGCCCTCCTTGGGCCAGAAATTCTGGAAGTATAAAAACTGATGAGATCAACCTGTTAAAGGAAACAAATCAAAATACAGAAGAGTATCCTTACAAAGGCAAGACAAAACCCAATGAAGTTCTATATGTGGAGAGAATAGATTAAGAGAGCAGGAGGAAACTAGGGGCAATTAGCAGACTGAGGAACTAGCTTCAGGTGTTTCTGTATATCTCTTTTCCCCTTATCAAGAAGCAGCTCAGATGGGGGCTCTTTCCAAAGAAGCTGTTGGCACAGAAGGTTGGAACTGGTGATGCAGAGTACATCGAAGCCCAGAAGCTTAACTCTATGATACTAGGGACAAGTTCCACCCCTTCCTCACTCTTCCTGTAAACAGATTTAGAATACAAACTGCACTGAACATCCTGTCTCTTCTCTTCCTCCCCCAAAAGGTGGACAAACAGAAGCTGCCAGCTGACTAACAATGAATTTCAGCCACAAAAATGAGCACATAATTATGACTTACCAAAATTTGATAAATGCCCACACCATGGGAGGAAATCACAAACTGTAAATAGAAGGGTTTGCACTTGAGGAAACAGACTTATTGATCAATCAAAACAGGGCTTTAGACTACACTGAATTAATAATAGCCTTAGAGATGTCAGCAGATATTGCAGCCATAAAAAATTTACATATAATGGACATTAATATTTTGATTTTTGAAGTAAAAATATGAATGGATGGACTGAAAAGCCAAATAACAGCTGAAGAGCTGAGAGAGCCAATCAAGGAATTATCTCAGAATGTAGCACAAAGAGATAACAGAGATGGGAAATGCAAAAAGAACAGGTAAACATGAAGAATGGATCCATAAGACTCAGTGTTTGTCTAATTGGTGTTCTAGGAGGCAAAAATAGTGAGAATAGAGGAGAGACAACATCCAAAGAAATATTGGCCAGGACATCCCCAGAACTGAAGAGGACTGCCTAAATGCTCAGCAGTGTAAAAAAGTCACATACAATTATCTCAATGGGCCAATTCTTCACTCACTGATGATAGATTTGCTTTGGGAAGCAGTAAAAGGTCATTTCAAGTCAAGTGTGTTGGAACAGATGGATGGTCAAGCCCAGTGCTTGTTGACAGTGAGATGTATGTTAAATTAGGTATAAACTTAAAATTTTTTTGCAAGGCTCACAAATTAGTTTTGAAGATGCTGCCTCTAGTATTAGCACCCATACAAGCAGTTTAGCCAGTGAAATTTTCTATTTCCTCAAACCTTCCTCTAGTTTTACAGCACAGGAGTACATGAACAAACTAGAAGCCAGGGGGTCAACTAAGAGAATAATGCTTCTCCTGTATCCTCCCTCATCACCCTCACCCCTGCTTAGAGCTCCACCAGTAGATATTAATGCTTCCCAACATGATCCAGCTTCTTCAGTCTCATTATCCCCAACCACTCACTCATTCCTAACTCTAAAAACCCTGTCCTCTTCTTACTGTCAAAACTCTAATCACATTTCAAGGCCCAGAACAAGTCTCACCATTCACAAAAAGCCACCTTTGGCCACATCTCTATGCTAATATCTCTTTGTACTTGTCAATAGTATCATGCTTACTAGTTTTTTTTTTTCCCACTAGACTGCAGGCTCCCATAGAGCTGAGAGAGTGCCAAACATTTCTCTCATGCCCTCCAAAAAACAGCTCTAAGTACCTATTAAAATGAAAAATATCCCTAGGAGGGAGAACAAGTTGAAGGATTAGCCCCTGGACACTAATTATTTTGGTGATAGATGATTTCCTATGACTAGGGGGAAGAAAGTGGGTGGATAAAAAAAAAAAAAGTGGGCAAATGACACAGAAAAGGAAGTCTAGTGAGGAGGGGAGGGGCACTAGAGGCAAACATAAACTATTCTGCAATCCTGTTCAGGCCACCTCAGCATCTCTCACATGATCCCTAATTACTCCCATGACAAAAGGGTCATAGAATCACTGGCCTCCAGACCAATGAACTCAGAGACTACCACACACCCTATGAGTACCCAAGAGAGGTGCAGTAACCTGCCCCAATGCACAGATTTCTTCAGTGACCTCCCATGGGACACTACTCCAATCTAGAGACTGCTCCTCTAGATTCTCTCAGGACTGGCCCTTATGACCTATGCTCTTGCCAGAGACTGAAGACTAATAACAATAACATCTATTGAACTCTTACTAGGTGGTAGATGCTCTGATAAGGCCCCCACATGGTTTATCTCTTTCCTTCCTCATAGTTACCATATCAAGACATACTATTTTCCTCCCCTTTTTCTGATGAAGAAACCAAGGCAGAGCTATAGCAGTGAACACACACAGTGATGAGGGTCCATCTGAACCCAGGAAAACTAATGGGATGGGGAGGGATGCAGGAGCAGTTTTGAGTTTCCCCTGTTAATACTTTTCTCATTCTCTTAACCTGGAAAGCCTTTCCTTCCACCTGTTACATTGAAAACAATGCTTCTCTTTCAAGGCTTGCTCATTAAACCATACCCAACCTTGCCAGGATAACCAGCTTCTCCTGTCTTCTCACAGTTGTTTATGGCCTTGGTTAAACTCTTATAATTTGACTTATATTATTAGTAATACAGGTGGCTGCATCTTATTCAAATTAACTCCTTGAGAGCAAGAACCTCATTTTGTTCATTGCTATATTCCTAGAGCCCAGAACAGTGCCTAAGATGTTGTAGATATTAAGTTTTTGGAGTGAACGCAGCAGTCTGCATGTGCATGTATTCTCTCCCATGATATGGGACCTTCCATGGCAGAGATACAAGCGATCCTATAAGCCTTGATGCCTAGAGAGGGTTAAAGTATAGCCATGGACAGTGTCATGTGAGGTTTAGGCCACAGACAAAATTTCAGGGTATCAGACATTCTCCTCTTAAACTTTTCTCACTGATTCCATTGGCACATAATCTACCACCTTATTATCATTAAGGCTTCACCTGATTTGGGATTTAGGTGAAATATAAAATTCTCCAAGGAAATTTTATTCACTTACAATCTGAATATCATACTCTGCTGGCCAGTGAAGGTGGTTTTGATCTGGAAAGAGCTTCTGGGATACTGGGAACCTAAGGTGGAAGGTAGAGGAAGGAAGTGGTGACAGGAGTTGTTACTTTGAAGTCTGTGGATGGGTCTCAGGGGGTCCAGGACCCAGAATTATATTCAGAAGCATTGCATGCTGATTTCTAAGATTTTTCTCCAAAATGCAGTTCCACAGGTTCTTTCATGAGTTCTCAGAATGGGTCTGGAGCCTTAAGGAGAATTAGAAGAGCTGGAGGAGATGGCAAAAATCAGCCATTTGCACCCCAGTTTCCCTGACATACCAGTTTTGCGCTGGGCACGTGGGCCTACAGGTACCACTGGCTGGCTTAAAGCAATGGCGCACAAGGAGAAAGAACCAAAGAAGATGGAAAGGGGTAAAGGCACTGGAGAGGGACAGGAGGGGAAGCTAAGATAAAGGGTAAGAATGCTGTGCATCAGACACAGAACTAAAAGAGGTCATATGGCCCAATCTCCATGTTTTAGAGATAAGGAAAGGAGGTCCAGGGAGGTTAAGTAACCCGAACACTTGGGGTCAGAGAATGGCTCCCTTGCCAGAGACTGGCCCCGCTCTAGGCCATCTCTGTGGCCTCACAGTTTGTTCATTCAACAACAGATAAGCTCACAAGGAAAGGCTGGTTAATGCTTCTGTTATCTGACTGTTTGGGTGATGGCTGTGGACCACTGCATTGCTGAAACTTGGCATGTGGAATCACAGATAAGATATGGAAGACATTCCCCTGGGGATGCTTTGATGACCTAGGCCAAAAAGTCTTACCTGCTAACCATTCACTTCACCAACATTTACTGAGCACTTACTAGGTACAAGGCACTCATGGTGGCTTCCATGGGGGCCACAGAGAGGAAAAATATGTGATTCTTAGCCCTGGAAGAACTATGCTATGGTAACAATGAAAGACATCCCACTGCAGGGGCAGCTGGGTGTTCTGTACAGGAGGCAGGTTTGGTACCACATCCAGGTAGGTGAGCCAAAGCAAGGCCACTGGGACCTCAGTGCTCAGGGAGGGCTCTGGATCTTACCAGAAGAATGGGATTCAGTGGCCTCTCCAGCTACCCTAGGCAGTCCTACTTGGGGACCTTGCATAGATGCTCCCAGAGTCATGGAGTCCCACAAGCCTATTGTGCCATAGAGATCTTAAGCTTGAGGATTTAAGCCAGTGGTGCTGGCTCTGGAGGTTTCACTTTAGCCGTTGTCTCCATGTCCTGAGCTAAAGAGAATTTGCTTCCTCAGCCAGGGCTCAGGGAGGCTTGGGAAGCAAATGAGCTCATGGGGGCTAGTTAGCCACTGAGACTTGAACTCAGGCCCCAACCCCAAATCCTGCTCCTGTGATACTGTCACTTCTACCCTTTCCCTCCTCAGGTTAAAAGCCTAAGAGTAGGCTGAAAAATTCCACTACCTATTTCCTCAGAGGCCGGACAACACAGTAGGTCTTATAAAATGGAATCGCAAAGTGAAGGGGAAGGAAACCTCTTATTGAAAGGACTTATGCTGTGGGAATGACAGGCAGCCTGTCCCTTCTGCTTCCTCCATGGAACAGTGAGAAAATAATATGGTTTGATGTCAGGTGGCCTCTGTACAAGAGGGTCTGAGGGCCCCATGGAGGACCTCAGGTCCCACAATACCCCTCCCCTTGTCTCATGGCCAGAAAGGCTTTTAATGATCAAGATCTGTAAGGCTTTGCATAGGGTCACTGCTGACTATACTCTAAAGACAAATTCTCCTGGCAGAGGATCTCAGATATAGCCCATTGGGAAGATAATAGGTTAGGTGTCTGAGGGACAAGAGGGAATCCTCAGAGGGGCAAAGTTGAAACCTGAGGTAAAAGAGCAGCCAGGCCAACTGGTAGTTGGCCAGTAAACTATGGTGAAGGAGCATTTCCACAAACCTGCACTGAAGTCATGGGACCTCAAATATGACAAAGAAAGCCCTAGTCCTGCCTGATCCCCAGGAGCTTTGGATCAGCATAATCATGTGAAATGTGGATTTTGGCAGCCTGTGCATTTATTAGAGAGGGAAACTTGCCTGCCATGCACTGTCAATAGTCTTCCCTTCTTGGCTGGAATGCTAGAGGCTGAGGTCTTGCCAGTGATCCCTAAAGCGGGGCGGGGGGGGGGGGGTGTCCAGGAAAACCACACAATGTTTATCCCTCTGCGTTTCCCTTGTTGATTCCTATTACCTCTCCAGCTCCAGAACAAAAATTTGCCAGGGACTCACTTGAAAGCTTGCTGGGGAGAATGACTAGAACCTGCATGTCATGACCCTTGTAGGATGGTACGGAAATCAGATCGCAGAATGTGAACATGGGTAAATGTTTCCCACTTTTAAGGGACCATTGACACGTGACTGTACTTCCCTGGATTTCATGTAGTTGGTTCATTTTTCAAGGGAGAGAACTGCACTAGTGGAAGATCTCAGAGTTTTTTCCCCCCCAGCTCTGATCCCCTGTGTTCCCTTGATGTAGAAATTCATGGGCAGCTCTGCCTGTCATCCCAGAGACCTGTCGTCCTCACACCAGGCCCTGGCTTAATAGCACCTTCTTCAGAACTTGTCTTAGGCCTCTCATGTTTGAATGTATCACCTTGCCCAGACAGGATCCTTAATAAATGTTTATTTAATGAAACTCTCTATGATTCTGAGTGATAGAGTGGCTTGGCAGTCAAAAGCAAGAGGGTCCCAGGCTCCTGTCAAAGAGAGGAGGGGTATTTATATAAATCATGTCGGTGAAGGCTCAGAGATGCATTGAGGGCTCAGAGATGCAAGGAAAGAAAACTTTTCCCTGGGAGGCCTGTGGGGCAGAACCGGCCAATCTGGGGAGATATGGGGGAGGCATGAGGGAGAACGCTCAGGTAAGGAGGTCTGTGGGTCAACAAGGAATCAGAATGTTGGCACATAAAACCCAAGACATAAGTCTGAATGAGGATGAATTTGGAAGCCTTACAATCAACTAGAATCAAAGAAGGGTTTAGCAAGGAAGTGAGGTAATGAAAACTGACTTGAAAAACAGCCTAGTTGCAGTGTGCAGGACAAACTGAAAGGGAAGGTATGAGATGGGTCTCAGGGAAGCTGCAATGGGAAGTAAAATCTGAACAAAGGTGGAAACTGCAAACTCAGGCCACAGGTTTGTAGTGAAGCATCTACAAAGTTCAGGACACACTTGGGATATAGCTGTGAAGGAGAAGACACTGTGCCTTGGCCTTGGAAAACTCACCTTCTAGAAGGAGAGGTCACAGAAGAAGGGAGAGGACTTTTAAGAACAAGTACCCATTTTATTTGGTAAGGGAGGGTTCAGGAAACTTACAAAAATACATCCAACTCATAAGAATAAATGGAAATTAAAAAAAAAAAAGAATAAATGGAAATTATTTTATCTATTATCCTTGACCTCTCTTTAGATAATACAGTGAGTTGTACACAACTGATCTTATAAATTCACTCAGTGTCAGCTTATGGCCTGGCACCAAACTATGAGTAGGCAAAGGTAGTCCCAGGAAGCAGCCCCCCATGGGGACCTAAAATCAGAAGGCACAGCAGAGAGAACCAAGGTAGCTGGGTTGCATTTCTCTATGAGTGGGGACATAAGGGCAGAGCAAACCGGATGTATTGAAGACAGTGAAAGGAAGGGCAGTGTTGGCACCTGGCCTCAGGCCCTAGGAGGGGGGCTAGGTCCTCTGGATAGGTCACTCCCATGCTGCAAGGTAGGATTTGGTAGGGTCTGTCCAGGCCGGGGGGCACTCCGGTAAAGCTAGGGCCTGCTTCCCCACCATGCAGAGGGTCAAGGCTATACCAGGACATCTGGGAGCTCTTCCTGGCACTGGAGGGCCCAGAGCATGTCCTGAACCCAAGGCACCAGGACACTCAGGCTCTCCTGTGTCCGCAGCAGCCTCTGTCCTGGCTCAGACTGGGGACTTTGAATGTAGGACTGGCATTTCCTTATCCTGAGGTTGTGGGGCAGTAAGTGAAGGTGTTAGAATACCCTGGCTCCACACAGCACAGGAACACAGACCTGGTTCATCAGAATGCCAAAGCCCCTACTTGGTGCCAGGCCCAGTGTGGGATGCCCCAGTGAGTGAAGAGTGGAGACCACTCAGCAAACAAATGCTTGGAGATCCAGGCATTTGAGATGGCATTTGAAGGAACATGGCACTTGAGGGAGGTGTGTGTGTATCTTTGTGGGTGAGGGAAGGGTATTCCTGGCACAGAGGACATAAAGGAACCCCTATGAAGTTCTAGGATCTTCCTACATTCCTCCTCTACCACCACTCAAAGGCCTCTGTTCAACGAACCTACCTGTGTGGCCCGTTAGAATGTTCTACAGAGCAGGAAAACTAACAAGGAGGAAAGAGGAGCAAAGAATTTGAAAAGACCTTTCCAGCTATGGTATTTGGAGGTCTGAAAAGCTTACTCTACTTTAAAGTAAGTCAATCTGAGTATCTTAGAAATGAACATAGATAGTTTAGGATTGAAAAATCCCTGATTGTAGAGACCAAATAAGTCCCATAATAGGTATCGATATGGCATGATTAAGAGTATGGGCTCTGCATTGGTGTTGTATGTAAGTGATGAATCACTAGATTCTACACCTGAAACCAATCTTACATTGCATGTTAACTAGCTGGAATTTAAATAAAACTTGAAAAAAACACAGCATGGACTCTGGAAAGACACTACACGGACTCTAATCCCTGCTCTGTAGCAAGCAAACTGGGTGTCCTACTTATCACACCTCAGTTTCCTCATCTGCAAAATGGGATTGTCTTACTTAGCTTAGGATTGTTGTGAAGATAAATGGCTTACTACTGGTAAAGCACTGGGAACAATGTCTGACACATAGTAAATGCTTTGTAAGCACTAAAAAAATTCTCATATTCTTTGAGGCATCTTTAGGACATACTTCTGAGAAAGATAAGCAACCAGACTTCTTAGCCCTATTAAACATTCAGACATACAGGCAGTCTTTGCTTTGCACAGTAGTGCAAGACCATAAAAAATACCATGCAAAGTGAAACCGTAAAGCAAACCTAAAAATCAAGAGAAAAAAATACAAGTATCCCATGGCTTTTAATTTTTTGTTGAAACATTAAAAACTCTTTCTATAGGTTTTTTTTAACATTATGGTTTTTAAAAAAACTTTTTTAATGTTTTTATTTATTTCCAGGAGAGAGAGAGACAGACAGCGTGAGCAGGGGAGGGTCAGAGAGAGAGGGAGTCACAGACTGAAACAGGCTCCAGGCTCTGAGCTGGCTGTCAGCACAGAGCCCAACGCAGGGCTCAAACCCACAAACCGTGAGATCATGACCCAAGCGAAAGTCGGACGCTTAACCGACTAAGCCACTCAGGCGCCCCTCTATAGGTTTTAAGTATATATGGAAATGAAAAAATAGTAAGACCAAAATTGTAATATACCATAATTTAAACACTAGAAACAATGCAACTCTTTAAAGTGTTTTCTTTGTTTGTAAAAGCAAAGCAAAACAAAATGAAACTTGAGAGTATTTGAACATTTCTTGGTGCCTTCTCTTTGGATAACTTATGATGCGGAGGGAGCACCCTTTCTATGCCTTAGTGAATTGTCATACTCCTTTATACATTTGCATCAACTTCCAACATTTTATCCTTTGTGATTTCAATATTATGAAATATCTCTCAGAGGGTTTTTTTTCCCTAAAACTTTTTTCTGAGAGTTTCTTTATTTTTTTTTTAATGTTTTTTATTTATTTCTAGGAGAGAGAGAGAGAGAGAGACAGCGTGAGCAGGGGAGGGTCAGAGAGAGAGGGAGTCACAGACTGAAACAGGCTCCAGGCTCTGAGCTGGCAGTCAGCACAGAGCCCGACGTGGGGCTCGAACCCACGAACCGCGAGATCATGACCTGAGCGAAAGTCGGACGCTCAACCGACTAAGCCACCCAGGCGCCCCTCTGAGAGTTTCTTTAATGTGAAGTTTCAACCAGGATCACTTCCTCTAGGATGTCTTCCTCCTTTTTGTGACAACCATTTTTGTCACTTATGCTTTTAACATTTGGTTTCAGGTTTCATCAATATAGACAGAAACTTTGAAGGTCCTGGCTATCATAAAGTCACAGGGAGCTTACTTAGAATGATATAAAATTCCACTTTGGAAATTAAATACCTAAAAATTCAACCTCTTCAAAGCACCTACTCATTAACAAAGGAAACAGATGATGATACATTGCTGACTTTTCAGACTCTGCTTATATATATTTTAAAACAAACCATGAGAGACTCTTGAATGCTGAGAACAAACTGAGGGCTGATGGGGGTGGGGGAGAGGGGAAGCGGGGTGATGGGCATGGAGGAGGGCACTTGTTGGGATGAGCACTGGCTGTTATATGGAAACCAACTTGACAATAAACTATTTAAGAAAAAAATAATAAACTGCCCAACATCCGTGCAGGCATTTTCAGTGCCTTGCACTTAACTGTTGATAATTATTTAAATAGTGGAATATAATGAATCAATAGTATGAATCAAGCAACTGAATGAATTCAACTATATTATGAAATTTCTATAATTGCCAGAGTGAGTTTTTAACTGCATATTTAAGATCTCATATAGATCAAGGGACAAATGTAATTACACACTCTTCTAAGAATCTGATGAGGGGCGCCTGGGTGGTTTAGTTGGTTAAGTGTTTGACTTTGGCTCAGGTCATGATCTCGTGGTTCTTGAGTTCGAGCCCCGCATCAGTCTCTGTGCTGACAGCTTGGAGCCTGGAGCCTGCTTTAGACTTTGTGTGTCCCTCTATCTCTTCCTCCCCCCACCCCCACCCCTGCTCAGGCTGTGTCTATCTCAAAAATAAATAAACAGGGGCGCCTGGGTGGCTCAGTCGGTTAAGCGTCCTACTTCAGCTCAGGTCATGATCTCACGGTTGGTGGGTTCGAGCCCCGCGTCAGGCTCTGTGCTGTCAGCTCAGAGCCTGGAGATTGTTTCAGATTCGGTGTCTCCCTCTCTTTCTGAACCTCCCCTGCTCACGATGTCTCTCTCTCTCTCTCTCTCAAATAAATAAAACATTAAAAAAATTAATATTTAAAAAATAAAAAAAGAATCTGATGAAGGTTATTTACCCCTAAAAGTTAGGTGAGCAGATACAACACATTATGCAGAACGTCAGGACATTCACAGAGCACCTGGAATCCAATTAGAAGCCCTGGTTAAGAATCTAGAACAATTATTACTAGATAAGATCCTGCCAAAATCTGTTTCAGAGCCATTGTAAGTCCTGCAAACTAAGGTCACTTTCCAAGGGAGGGTAAAACTTGGAGCAGTCATCTTGCACCAGAAGTGCATTGAATGGTCGCTCTTGCTGGCTCTGCAAGTTTATTCAACTAGGTCTCTTCAACAAACCTCCATCCCTGAAACTCTCTTCTGAGAGTACTAATACTAGAAAACCTTACTGAAAAGACAGACTCAACATTACATTGTTGAGAAACATGACAGAACCAGCAAATCAAACTGAAAACTGTCTTGCATAGAGGTTAGCTGCTTTGGGCAATACATGAGTGGCACCTGAGCCTACTGTGGGTGGGATTCTACTCTTTCTGTCCTTTCTTTCCTTCCTCATTCCTTCTCTTTATTCTTCTTTTCCCATTCTTCTTTCCTACTAATGCTGACATTGCCCCCCATGGGCACTGCTTAATCCAGGCCATGGTGCAAGAGATTTTAAGCCTTATTAAAGTCAACAGAAAAAGACTGTCCTGAGTGAGTCATGCTGAATTCACCGAACAACCTAAGAAGAAGCTCTGAGGATGCCTCAACAATCTCCAAGAAACTCATTCTTGCTGGAGAAGCTTACTCTTTGGGGGAAGTAATTTTGATCAAGGAAGGGATCTGGGATAACTTTATAAAAAATTGATTTGGCTTCAAAAGAAAAAGATTGCCTAAACAATATCTGCTGATGAAGTCACAGAATGACTCCACCTCTGGAATGAGCTTCATGTTCTTGTATTTTGGTAAGAAATTTGACTCTCAATTGGGAATTCAGCCACTCTACCCCTCAAGGGCAAGATGATAAGGCTCTATCAGACCAAGTGTCTAAACGAACCTGAGACTCTACCAAGGTCAGAAATGCTGCACTTCAAGCCAAAAGATCTCTCTTTGGCATGCTTGTTTTGACTTGTAACCACAACTTTGTCTTGTCTAGGTGTCCAATCACATTATAAAACAAAATGCTGATATCTATAGTACAGCATCCTCTCAACCAACAGGAGTCCTAGATATTCTAAATATTTTTTTTGCCCCTCTGATTTCCATAGGGCTTTAAATTGTTTTTCCTGAGCTCAAAAAACAAAGATGGTTTTGGAAATGCTGAACCCAATGCATTATAACATCACCAGCATGATGCCTGAAGTCATGCCTGTGGCCACCATGCCAATCCTGCTGCTCACTGGCTTTCTTCTTTTGGTTTGGAATTATGAGGACACATCTTCAATACCAGGTAAGTCATTCATTTAGTTCTATAACTAAGGAGATTATGTACTTGGTCTTTTGGTCCATGAGAGTAAAGAAAATTTTGCAAAAGGACAAAGAGCAAACCTGGGGAGATGGCTGAAGCCCATGGCAATGTTAGCAAATAAAAACCCAGGTGTTGGGGCACCTGGGTGGCTCAGTCGGTTAAGCGTCCAACTTTGGCTCAGGTCATGATCTTACCGCTCATGGGTTTGAGCCTCGCATCAGGCTCTGTGCTTACAGCTCAGAGCCTGGAGCCTGCTTCAGATTCTGTGTCTCTGTTTCCCTCTGTCCCTCCCATGCTCATGCTCTGTCTCTCCTGTTTCTCAATGATAAATTAATGTTTAAAAAAATTTTAAAAACCCAGCTGAAAAATTTTATTCCAATTATCTGCACATTTCAAATGAAAGAGTTTCAAAAATATCTCAGATGATGCCTTCCAATCTGCACTTTGCTTTGGTAAAGTAGCCTTGGTATAAGTATCCTCTAAGTCTGAGATGTAGTGAAGCAAAGTAAGCCAGGCATTTTTTGTTTATTATTCAAATTCATTCTAATTTTGTTCTGAAGGTAAAAAATGTCTCTGGAATGCCTCCTCTTTTTTTTTAAGATTTTATTTTTGAAGAATCTCTTCACCCAATGTGGGGCTCCATCTCACAATCCTGAGATCAAGAGTTGCATGCTTCACTGACTGAGCCAGCCAGGTGCCCCTGGAATGCCTATTATACTCCTCTCTTTCTCCCTCCCATTTTGCCTCATCCATGTGCTCTGTCCTCTCCCTTTCTTGAATTTATTACCTCTCCTTATCCCACTCTTCATTTCCTCTTATTCTTGGGAATGGGTGTGATAGTGGTGCCACCATAAGGGCTGGCTGGAAACTGGGCAGTGGAAGAAAGATGGGGAACACCACAGTTACCTTGGAACATCATTCCCTGGTAGAATCTTCAACAAGGTCTTTGGATTAATAAAAAAAGTAGAGTATAATATAATTATCCAGATAATTCCAGTAGAAACTCCCATCACTCCACACTATCAGATTAATTCAGAATTATCAGAAATATCCGACTATTTATTTAGTTTTCAGTAAAAATTCTTCATCGCAGGCATCTATCTCCAGTCCTACGAGATATCCAATAAAGCTTTACTGGAAGAGGACAGTCATTACACACTTCCAAGTGTGGTGGGCTTCAGTATAGCATGATTTCAGGTAGGAATATGAAGTGCAAAGGGCTCCATGTCCGGATTCTTCAAAATTTTTCCAGAGAACTGCCTATCTGTCTATCTGATTCAGACTGATATTGTAGGTTACTTTAATGTCCAATTAAATAGAGCACTCACTTAATGTTGTTCTCTACTCACTGAGGGGTCTGGGGGAAGACCCTTCCGTGGTCTTTAATGTGAACTCCTTTCCCCACACCGTCCCTTTCTCACTGGATTTCTTCTCCCACAGTGGGCTCCCCAGTAAGGATCCATGAATGGAGGGTTAGGTGGAGAGTATTTGTAACAAGTCCCCCCAGATGTTTATGTTGCAAGTGTTGGAAGAAGTCCCTAGGACCTTTGAAGAAGGAGGTCAGCCTTTAGGGGGCGAGCATGAGAAGTGGCATCCCTGAAGCTCTGGGCCAGGAGCCTAGGTGGCAGTTCACTCTGTCCACCACTCCTGGTCTGGGGTCATCTGTTATACACTGATACTTAGATCATGTAGTACTATGGTTCTCAGCCATGTCTGAGGCAGGGCTCCCGTGCGGATATTAAAAATATATATATATATATTCCCAGGTGATTTTTCATGAGCAGTTGGGATTGAGAGCCATGGATATGACCCCAACCCTTTCATTTGACAGAAGGGGAAACTGAGCCCCAGAGAAGTGAACTGCCTTGCCCAAGAAAATCATCATGACAAGTGTAAGAAGCCAGAGTTCAAACTCCTCATTTTATAGAGGGGTTAAAACCCAGAGAAAGGAAACGATTTGTCAGCATCTCAGCTTGAAAGAAAGTGGGAAGTGGGAGAGGGGGGCAAGGAAGCAACCAGGAATCTCTAAACCCCAGGTTGATGATCATTTTACTAGGCAGGGACCTTCTAATCCCATGCTTTCCCTTTGAAAATGTGAGCTCTGGTGGCATAGACTAAGGTCCCTGGTTCATGGCTGGGGAAGGAAAAGGGAAACAATTGGCTTTGTTGGGGTGGTTCTTTCCAACCAGTTCTTGTGGACTCCTTATCCCAGTTTCCTTGAATCACTGGTTCTCTGGATTCTCAGTTTTACAGGTTTGGGAGAAGCTCAGGGTCAGGGAAAGTCAAAGGGAGTGAAGAAGGTGTAATGATTTAAAAGCTCTCAAGTCGGGAACACCTATGTGCCTCAGTCCATTGTGTATGACCCTTGATTTCAGCTCAGGTCATGATCCCAGGGTTGTGAGATTGAGCCCCATATCAGGCTCTTCACTGAGTGTGGAGCCTGCTTGATTCTCTTTCCGTCCTTCTGCCCCTCCCCCTGTGCCCCTCTTCCCCATTTGCCCCTCCCCCAAAACACACAAACCCTTCAGTCAGTTACAATTTACAAAACAGTGTCATATTCATTTTCTCTTGTGCCCCTCACAGCAGTCTGGTGAGGTAACTGTGTTTATGCCTATTTTGCAGATGAAGAAACTGAGATTAAAGAGGGTAGATGGCTCACAGCTAGTAAGTGAAGAAAATGGGATTTAGAGCTAAGTTTCTTGACCCATGTTCCCTGAGAGGCCCTGCTGTATTCAGTGCCAAGGACTGTGCACCCACAGGCAGATAACTTAGTGCTGGGAGAGCTATGGGAGTCTGGGGGAGGACAGGTCATTCCTACCTAGGGTTTTGTAAGTGTCAGTTCTGGGAAATTGCCCCAAGTTCACCCATCTCTGTCCAGGACTCAAAGTTACCTGGTCCCTGGCAGCTCTCTTCTCCCCAAGGACACATAGGCATCCCCAACCTTGCACATGGGTCCTCTCTTTCTTAGAGCTTCTCTCTGCCTTGGGCACCACATCCTCAGAAGGGGGCACTGCAAAAATGATATAGCAACACATTCCCCTATCTCCCCCTAAAAAACAACTTTACAGAAAGGTAAAATAGATATGTCATCATAGTCCAGAACAAGAAACAGGATGTTAGCAGCATCCCAGAAACTTCTCTTATGCCTTTTCAATAATACCCCCTCTCTTGTCCCCAGAGGAAAACATTCTTCTATTCTGTGACAATCACTTTCTTGCTTTTACATGTTTTGCCGCCTAATTTCATATGCCTAAGTAATATAGATTAACTTTGCCTGGTTTTAAATGTTTTAGCAATCCAGTTTGCTGTTACTTCTCTATTGCTTCTTTTGCTCAATATTATGTTTGTAAGATTCATCCACGCTGTGATATGCAGCTACAGTTCATATGGTATGCAGTCACACAAACATCTCATGGTTTAATTACTGATGCTGCTGTTGGTGAACCTTTAGGTGTCTCCAGTTTGGGGCTATTGTGAACAGTGCTGCTATGAACATACATGTGCACAGGTTTCTCTAGGGTGTATACCCAGCATGGAATGCAACAGCTTTGTGATCAAGACAGTGGGTGAGAAGTCCCAGCTGTTGGCTTGCTGGTTGCTGTTTCTGCACAAAAATGCAGTGTAGTATTTATTGCTCCTCTTTGGGTGTGAAAGTGGCTCCCACAATTGCTGTATGCCTAGATATGCATTCCCTAATCAAAGAAGCAGAGAGCAGCTTATTATAGATGCAACCAGAATATTTCCCTAATATCCTACCAAAGTTTCTCCCCTGCTAAAGCATTCTTTTCTCAGCTGGAGAGAAAATTTTTTATACACATATAAATTCTTTATATACATATAAATGAAAAGATCACATTGTGTTGCAATTATTTGATATAGTACTTTCCCCCCACATATTCTCCTCTCCCTCCCAGGGCTTTGATGGGGATCTAGTTACACTCCTGTTCCTGACTTGTCACTAGGCTAGTGTCTATACCTAGTAGGGTCTCAGTAAGGGTTTGTTGTATGAACTAAGCTGGCATGTGATTAGTAGCAGGGACCCCAAACTCTAATTCTCTTCTGGTTAGCACACCCAAGTTTTCAACCTAAGCAAAGTTCATCACCATCTCCCTTTTTTAGTGATAGAGACCTGCACTGTCATATTTTAAACTTGAATGGTGACTCCCCAATAGTGAGACCTTCTACATGGCACCAAACTTTTTGATAAAAAGTGAAGAGTTCAGCCTTTTATTTGTATGCCTTTGTCTTTCATGGGCCTAGCATATTAAGTAAGTAAATGTTTGTCAAATGAGGCTATTCTCAAATAGCCAGATGTTTGACCTCCTGTGGACTAAATGTACATGACACAGTGATATGTTTACATTTTTATCAAAATGCAAATACAATCTAAAATACTCTAAATGAGGATCACATTTAAAACTTCATCCTTCATATTATACACACATATCAAAATAACTTTCAAAATTCACCCAGGAAACATTTATTAAGCATCTACAATGTAAATAGCCAGCAAAATAGTTTGTTATTATGAACAATTTAATTGATTAGAGACTGGGATACCTGATGACATTCTACGGAAATACATATTCACATTTGCTCATTTTAATCTTTTGAAGAACTTAATGAAATTATTTTAATACAAAGCCAGTCATTACTTATAGTTCAGTGTTACTGGAACAATTATAAGACTAAGAAGAACCCTTTGAAAATATTTTGGTTCTACAGATAATGCCCAAGACCTTCACCTTAATGAAAATAAAAAGCTGACAGTCTTATTCCCATTAACCCAGGTATTGCAAAGTTATGGACTAAATCTTACTTGCCAAATTTGGGACTAAACATGCAATTTAGATGATTCAAGCAAAAGCTTAGATTATCTAGATTATTTACACAACTCTTGCCCCAGGAGTGAGAACACTGTCTCATACAGTTGTGCATGTCAGCTTCATATTTTATTGACAGAATGAAATTAAAGGAGAAAGATTTAGAAAAGCTACTACTTCATAAAAACCATTCCAAAAAGTTCTGGTCTAATTTTTTACCATCACCAGTAAAATCAAGCTACCGAGTTTGTTCTCTGGTCTAGGCAGCAGCAAATTCCCCAGTTTTTACTGGATTTATGTACTTTACAGTTCTGCCATTGCCTATATAAGCAAGGACATGAGCAGTCACTGCTCTTGAGTAAAACCACATCACTGGACTCAAATTCTAATCTAGACATTAATCAGACTCGTGAAAAGAGATTTGGCTTAGGATTCTTAAACAGTCCTTTTTGAAGGGGTGAAAAAAAAAGAAATGGATATTCTTTGTTCAGACATTATCTTTCCAGACCACATCTGTCAGTTAAAAAGATTACACCAGGGCCGCCTGAGTGGCTCAGGTCATGACCTCACAGTTCATGAGTTTGAGCCCCACATCGTCAGCGCAGACCCTGCTTCAGATTCTCTGTCTCACTTTTTCTCTGCCTCTTCTATGCTCACTCTCTCTCAAAAATAAATAAGCATTACAAAAAGTCATACCAAAACTACAAACTCATTTAAGCCACCAATTCTGTCACCAATTCTGGGGCATCCAAACCAAAAGTTTTCAGACAAAACTCGGTGGCCAAATAGATTTGTCACCTTGTCACATGTCCTGGCTTCCGTGCTTGTAAATAGATGGACTGACTGACTTGCATTTGAAACTCACTGATGCTGTTTAACATGGCAAGAAGATAGTAGACACATACTGTAGTTGATTCAGACTGAATTAAGACCAAATGGAACTAGCATGGTATGGACAACGAACTACTGTTTGTGCATGTTAAGCTTATTTGGTTTTTTTTTTAGTGATTAAGAGATACACATCAGAAGGTGTAAAAGAACATTTAAATATAAAGGAAGAAGAACAGCAGTAACATAAAACAGTTGCTCTTTCTGGTGTTGCTAAAATGCTGATTGTGATTTTGTCACTTCCTAGGTCCTGGCTATTGCATGGGAATCGGGCCCCTCATTTCCCACTGCAGGTTCCTGTGGATGGGGATTGGCAGTGCCTGTAACTACTACAACAAGATGTATGGAGAATTCATGAGAGTCTGGATATGTGGAGAGGAAACACTCATTATTAGCAAGTGAGTCTGTTAATAATTGGAGACATAGTCTTAAAACGAAGCCTGCATTTTCCCCCCTATTAAGTAACAAGCAAACTTATTTTGATATCTTGATGCTTTTGTTTCTAAGGCTATGTTTTTGCTACTTAAATGGAGGTAAGCAATTTTCAGGTGAAAATCTATCACTAAAGACAAGTGGGATAATTGGGCTTTGCCTAACACCAGAGGTACACAGACAAAACAACTCTGGAAAGCTGGGAAAACTATTCAAAATTTCTCTGAGCAGTGAAGATAGAAATTCAGAATCCAAATGATTTGGGTTTGATAAAACATACTTTAGGGAGAGGTGTTGTCTTTTCTGCTTTCCTAAGATTTTGGTCTTCTCTCTAAATGTAAGCATTTGAAACAAAACAGAACACCTGGGAGAAAAATCTGTACCAATTTGCTAATGTGCTTCTAATAGGAGGCTACTGAGCACCTCTAGCAGGATGAGAGTAGGAAAAAAATGCCATTCATATGCTCCAATTCTATTTATGACTGTGTGTCAGTGTTTCATCTGAGTGATCTTAAATAAATCAGGCATATTACCTATTTTAAAAAATGGTTTGTTATATTCTCTAGATAAGTTTAGCATTGAATTCCTCCAGGGTTAACCAAATAGGCATCGACTATAGAAAACTAGTTTTGTGAAATAGTTTTCTTATTTACTGATCATAGAACATGGAGAATTTCAAAGAGGGCATATATCACTGGACTTTCATCTATCCTTACTAGATATTTAACAATGTTATATGCAACACTATTTCATTAATGAGTTTTTAGATTCTCTGACAGGGCTTTATCCAAAACTAAAACCAACTAGGGTTCTACTGATGAATTAGAATTATTTGTCCAGATACACAGACTATTACCCAGAGGTAAGTAAAACATTTTTGGAAACCACATTGATTTTTTTCTTTTTAAAAATTTTTTAATGTCTTTATTTTATTTTGAGAGATGGAGACAGAGAGCGAGCAGGGGAGGGCAGAGAGAGAGGGAGACACAGAATCTGAAGCAGGCTCCAGGCTCTGAGCTGTCAGCAAAGAGCCTGACGTGGTGCTCCAACCCACAGACTGGGGGATCATGACCTGAGCCGAAGTCATATGCTTAACCGACTGAGCCACCCAGGCACCCCACACATTGATTTTTTTCAAGCCAAGATTATATACATCATTTCATACATATCATGGTAATCTTTGAGCCCAATTCTTTGACCCAAAAAACTGAAAGAAGGGAGTGGGGGACCAATAATTATCCTTAGATTTTACTTCTCTTGGAATACTGAGCTCTGGTCAGCCAAATTTATGTGAATTTGATACATTCTCATTTAATTTTTTTTAATGTTTATTTATTTTTGAGAGAGGGAGAGAGACAGAGAATGAGCAGAGAGAGAGAGAGAAAGGCACAGAATCTGAGGCAGTCTCCAGGCTGTGAGCCCAATGCAGGGCTCAAACGCAAACCCATGAATCGTGAGATCATGACCTGAGCCAAAGTTGGAGGCTTAACCAACTGAGCCACCCAGGTGCCCTAATACATTCTCATTTTAAAAACCGAATACTTTACTCACTTTGGCAACTGACTACAGTCTCAATATGTCCTGAGACTGATGACCTAAGGGCTTGGGGGCTTAGGACACTGGCCCATTTGGCCCTGGTCTTTCATCCCCCAGCATAGCCAGTTACCTTCCGGCTCTACTTGGCAGAAAGGTGAAGGGACCTGCAGGATATTTACCCAAAAGGATATCTGTCTATAGCTCAGGATCTAGAGCAGTGGTTCTCACCCTGGCTGCACAGGGAGCTTATAAAAATCCCAAGGCCCAGGCCACACCCCAGCTTTCAGAATCTCTGGGGGTGGGACCCAGGCATCAGTAGTGTGCAGAGCTCCCCAAGTGACTCCAATGTGCTGCAGAGCCTGAGACGGGAGAGCAGGTAAACTGTCTCCAGCACAAGGTCTTTCCTTGAGGTTAAGAGAGCCGCTAAGCAGGGCCGAAGTGTTTTCATCTTACCATCTTACTCTTCAGTCTAGCTCAGGTGCTAAGCTAGTGTCAGATAAGAACTGGAGTAAAGAATGTGACAAGGGACCAGAGGACCAGAACAGAAATGGCTCTTACATACCACATACTTGGTTCATCAGATACAGTCCTAGAAGCCCAAAGCCATTCCTGAAGTAGGATCCTCGTTACAGTGCAGGGTGGGATTTGACCACTCTACTGTCTTCATGAAGAAAGTGACTTTAGCGACCCTGACCAACTCAGGTGATGATTCATACTCTAAATGCACACACAACCCATCCCTCCCCTACCCCAGCTCTCCCAGTTCTCTCCTTGTCCTGTCCTCACCGGCTTTTTACTGGTTGGAGTCTTTGTGTTCTCCTTAATTGCCTTGAGCGCTCAATTTTGTTGTTAAGGACTGAGCTCCCTGCAGGAATAGGACATGTTTGTCCCCATCTCCTTCCCTCGCCTGCTCTTCAGGTCCCTTCCAGAACTACCCGTGCCTCTTGAAAATACCCCCACTGGACCTCAGAAAGCTTTTTGTTTTTATTTGAATAGTTTGCCAGGTTTTTTTTCTTTTGAAAAGTTTGAGATCTATAGTTATTACAGCTGATGTCCCAACTTTTCCTACTTGCATAGTCCTGAAGTGGTGAGGGCTGCAGAACTTCACAGGGGGAGTCAGGCCTGAGTCCTGCCAGGATATTGCCTGAGCAACTCTGAGCTCTGGGGGAAGGTTTATCTGGTCATCGGTAGATAAAGCACACACAATTCCCCAGGCAGGTAAGCTCTAAATTAATGAGGGTCTACAGATGTTGTGCATGATACTCTGTTTCGTGTCTATTAGTTTTTGTAATGAATACAAAAAAAAAAGAAGAATGTGGGTAGCATTAATAGAGGGGGGTTAGCAATTAACATGCTAATTAGGGTCATATAGTAATTAACTACTAATTAGGGTTGTATTTTTATATCTGTTTTAATTATATGTAAATTTCTAGGGAATTCATTCATTTATTCTTCTAACATGCAATTATTGAGAATTTACTACATATTAAGCACTGGATGATCCTAACTTATAATCATTACTGGCCCCTCATTCATTCATTCATTATTTATTAAGAACTTAACTATGTACAAGGGTATCATGAGCAAATCAGCCAAAAACTCCTACCCTCATGAGGAAATATATGGTCGTATTGTTAATATATCAACAATAAATGAATATATCAGTAGGGTGACCAACTGTCTTGCCATGCCTGGAACTAGAGGGTTTCCTAGGATGTAGCACTTTTAATGTTAAACCCGGGACAGTCCCAAGCAAACCAAGACAGTTGCTCATACTATTATCAGGTAGATATGTGCTATACAGGAAACTAAATTAGGGGAGGGCCATTTGCATGGATGGAAGTGCAATTATAAATAGGTGGTTGAGGCAGGCCTAATTCAGAAGATATCATTTGTTAATCAGCTTAACGATAACCCACAACCCTCGGATGAACTTCAGAAGACATCATTTGAATAAAGACCTAAAAGAAGTGATAGAGAGTCATCCAGAGATGTAGAGGAAAACCATTCCAGACAGAAAGAACAGCAAGTGCAAAGGCACTGAGGTAGAAGCCTGTCTGAAATGTTCAAGGAACAACAAGGACACTCATGTGGCTAGTGGAAGAATGGTGGAGATGACAGTAGGAAGGTATTAGGATTCTCAATCATATTGGTCTGGCGATTGTAACAACTCTGAATTTTACCCTACAATGAGATGGGAAGCCTTTGAAGAGTTTGAGCAGAAAAAGTAACACATCTGTCTTATGTTTCAGCTCATTCCTGACTTCTTTAGCCACATTCTACCCACTTCTTTGAGACCAGGTGCTAACGGAACAAAGATGAGTAAACAGAGAGCAATTAGGCAAGAGATGATGGTGGCTGGTCCATGTGAGAGCAGTAGAGGTGACAAGACGTAAGATTCTAGGTATATTCTGAAGCCAAAGCCAATACGTTGCTAAGAGATTGATGTTGGGTGTAAGAATTAAAGTGGTAGCATAGTTTTTGGCCTTGAATACCTAGAAGAATGAGGGTATCATTACCTCAGGTAGGTGGAGTAAGTTTGGGATGGGGAGAAATCAGGATTCCATTTGGGATATTTTGACTTGATATGCCCAATGGGCCACTGAATGAGATGATGTAAAGGAAGGTCTAAGTATTTCGACCCTCCACCACAGTTAGAAACTAGAAGAGGAGGCTGAGAAGGACTTCCAGAGAAGGGAAAACCAGGAAAGTATGGTGGTCTGAAAGCCAAATGATGAGGGTATATCAGAGAGGATGGAATTGTCAAGCATGCCAGATAGTGCTAGGTTAATGGAAGACAATTTGAGCATTGCATTTAGCAACATGGGTGGCTTTGAAGAGAGCAATTTCAATGTAGTGGTGAGGGCAAAAGTCTGACTGTAGTACAGAATGAGGAGAGAGAATGAGAGGCTACAGGAGAAAGACAACTCTTCCAAGGACTCTGCCATAAAGACAGCAGAGAAATGGAACAAAGAAATATAAAGGGACATATGGTCCAAGGAGTTCTTGTTAAGATGGGAGAAATCACAACATGTGTTGTGGTGGCACTGATGAATTTCAGAGCAAAACTGTTGATGGAAGAGAACGGGGTGTGCGAGTGAGATGTGAAAGGGAGTACAGGTGACAGGTGGAGTTGGCACTGAACAGGGACATGAAAGTTCATCCACAGTAACTGTGAGAAGTTTGAATATAAGAGAACAGATCCTAATAGTTGGAGCTTGCAGAGATTCTTGCTTCTTTTTCCTAAGTAAAAAAAAAAAATAAAGTCTTTACCTAAGACTGAGGAAGTAGAATATTTGAGGAGAGAAGAGGCAGGATATAATAGTCATCTAGAACAGTAAGCACGCATGGACTGGGGAAATGTAGTAGAACTGCCAGTCGCTCTAAGGGCCTACTTGAATTTAACTGGGAACTGTCAGTGTGTGTGCACATGAACATGTAAATGTGTGTTTTTTTTTCCCAGCCACAGTCAGCTGCCAGGAACAAGCACAGAGTAAGCTGAGAGTTGGATTTAGACAGGGGTGAAGTTTTACCAGGCAACTATGACAAAATAAGGAGAGGGTCAAGGGAATTGAGGATGCATGGAAGAGAGTAATTTTAATGATTGACAATAAAATGTTTTTTCCAACTTTCTATTAAGAAAATGTTCAAATGAATAGAGAAGTTGAAAGAGCAGTCTTCCTATTCCTTGCATTCCATGACATCGATCTTTTGAAGAGACTAGACCAACTGTCTTATAGGATGTATTTCACATTTCTGAATTTTTCTCTCTACATTACGGTGTCACATAACATAGTTCTCTATTCCCTGTGTTTCTTATAAACTGAAAATCATGTCTTTTAATTTTAGAGAGATGGAGTGTGAGCAAGAGAGAGAAAGAGAGAGAGAGAGAGAGAAAGAGAAAGTGAGAGTCCCAAGCAAGCTCCATACCCAGCATGGAGCCTTAAGCAGTGCTGGATCCCACAACCCTGGGATCATGACATGAGCTAAAATCAAGAATCGGATGCTCAACCAACTGAGCCACCCAGGCACCCCTAAACTGAAAATTATGTCTCAGTTTCATTCAGGTTAAATATTTTTGTAATAATATTTCCTCGGTAGTGCTAGGCACTTCATATTGCATCACATTAGGAGACAAGGAAAAGTCATCCCACTATTAGGGATGCTAAATATGATCACTTGGGTAGGGTAGTTACAGTTGAATCTCTCTGTTATAAAAATTGTTCTCCTCTTGCGGCGACTCCAGTATTTAGCTGTATTGTGAGGATATAACACGGGTAAAGGACAGGGGAAAGACTATGGGACCAAAAGAGACTAAGTCTCAGGCACAAAACAGGTCTACACAGGCAAGTGTTTTTAAATGTTTGGTACCAATCATTCCATTAATTTTCTCCTCCATATTTCTAGTACTCATCACTCTTGAACCTGGCCACAGATGTGTGAGTCCTGTTTTTTTTTTTTTTGAACATTTTATTTTTAAGTAATCTCTATACCCAACATGGAGCTCAAACTCACAACCCCAAGATCAAGAGTCGCATGCTCCACCGACTGAGCCAACCAGGCTCCCTTATGTGAGTCCTTTAAATTCAGAACTGAAGGGTGGCTTCCTCCTCACTACCCAAGAACTTACTTCCTGGCTACTTTTCATTTTGAATAAACAATAGGTTTGACATTTTTGGTGATTCATTTTGACTTCAGTCATGTTTAAAAAAGAATGAAGGGGAATAAGAAAACAGGTTTCCAATTATACAATGAATAAATCACAAGGATGAAAGGTAAAGTATAGGGAATACAGTCACTGGTATAACACTGGTAACGAATGGTAGCTACACTTGTGGTAAGCATGGCATAATGTATACATGAGTTAAATCACTGTGTTATATACCTAAAAACTAATTTAATGCTGTGTGTCAACTATACTCAAATAAGGAAGGAAGGTAGCAGGCGGAAGAGAGAAAGGAAGGAAGGAAAGAAGGAAGGAAGGAAGGAAAGAAGAAAGGAAGGAAGGAAATAATGACCCCAGTTACCATGCAGTTTACCCACTGTCCCTTCTGAGCTTGGGGACTCTCCTGGTCTCTCTTCAGTGGTAAGAAATGTTTACTTCCCTAGTCAGTATAACATCTCCCTCAACTGGTGATATAGGCTGGCCCACAAGGCTGGAGCATGGTCCCTACTGTTTTCGTGGCCACCCTGTGTGCTCCGGGCTGGAGTCCCTAGTTCTTCACCAAACTTTCTTTCTTCACATTCATGATTTACTCTGGTTATATAAATCCAATGTACTTTTGAAAAAAGACCTTGTTAAATTTCTCACCGGCAGCTGGTCACTCTTCCCTCTCAGTGTGTATCACTTCTGTCTTGACAGCTTTGTCCCTTGTCAAGGCGGAGCCTCTGGCTTGAAATAACTGAGATGTTGGCGCCCCCTAAAGAACACATTTATTTTTAAAGTTAGTTCTTTATTAACTAATATACATTTAGTTGGGTTTAAGTTTGGGTTTCTTGTTCCTTTAAAAAAATCGATTAGTAATTCCTCAAAATAAGTGGACACACTAATGTAGTTAACACAGTGTATAAAAGCTCTAGGGGTCAGAGCAGAAAGAATAGTGCTCAGCTTTACCTCTAGGCACTTAAAATTCTTAGATACGAATTTGTGAATAAAGAATATACTTACTTTCTGCTGTAAGTACAGAATAAAGTAGGGGAAGGTAAGAGAAGCTGAGAGAAGCTAATGTCCTAAAATCTATCAATAATCTTTTCAGTCCTCACAAAGCATGACTTCTCTATACAGGACAAAATTTTAGCCATTTGTCAGTCAAATTAATTCCCTGGAATACAAACAGAAGCATCTGGATTTTTGTTTTTATTTTTGTTGCTAGGAGGAGAAATACTTGTTTAAAACTTGGGATCATTTGATGAATATTATCTGGAATCAAATCAAGAGAATATTTGACTTAATAGAGAGTGTTTTGATTTGAAATTAGATTTTTTTCCTGAAAGAAATCATCTAGTAAATAATTTATTCATATAATAATTATGTTTTCATTTCCTAACAATGCCATCATTTCAGGGTCTTTCTTTTAAAATTTAAATAGGACTATGGAACCATCACAAATGTGAGGGTTTGGCTAATACTTAGCCTGCTACTCAGCCAGAGCACAGCTTCTTTGGCCCAATGTCTTCTTGGGAATGTGTTTTCACAGGCATTAACTGAACAACTTCATTAAGGCACAGCCATCCTTTTAGAAGCCAAGTATCAAATTTAAGAAGCAGCAGCATGTGGTAAGATGGCCACTTCAGCCCAGTGTATATACTATAATCACCACTCCCCATCTTTGAGGATTGTGTGCTCAGAAACCCTGCAGAGTAGAAGAATTTGTAGCTGAGAAACAAAATTTCAGTGGAGAAGCAGGGAGGAAGAACCAACGTTGCAGTGAACACATGAAAATTTATATAAACATTAAGTCCACCAAAAATAATAACAGCGTCTAAAACACTGATGATATTTTATGTATCTTGGATTTGCACAATCGGGCATTGTGCTGTTACTTTCTCTTTTTTCTCTCTTTCTCTCTCTCCTACACCCAAAAATGCCCAAGTTCTCCCTCTTTGGCGGTATCAGACAGATGTTTATAAATATATTTTGCTTTCTTGCAATAAGGTGCATATCCTCTTCCAATTCCTCTGCTCACATGTTTAGTCCTAATTTTATGATCACTGCTTCTGAAATCCTCTCTGGTCTCAGAGACATGGGGTAACTTATAATCCTTAGGTGAAAAAAACTCTGGGGGATCTATTTTAATTTACCTAGCCAACCTGAGCAGTTTAGTTCCCAAGCCCCAAAGTCAAGGATTATGTCACTTGAGCTCTGCCCATGATCGCCAACACAGCATACACAGGTAGGCCACATTTATACATGGCCTGGCTCTGGCACAGTAAACATGGCTGAAAGTCAGACTAATGACAGTGCACCTTGCCTCAGCTTTCTTCACGCCTCCCATAGTTGCACCACAGAAAATCTCTACTCCTTCTCTGCTAACCACTCAGCGTCTCTTTTTAATTCTCAAATCCCTTTTTCTCCCTATCTCCAAGAAAAATGGCTATCAGTTTGAGTACACGTGAGTGGAAACTTTTTGAAGTTGCTGAAAATACATATGGAAAGAAGTAAATCTGCTTATGCTTACAATTTACCAAGGAGAATTTGCATTTGGCCATGTCATCGACATATAAATACTGTGGCAGAGGCCTTGTAATCTGAAGAGCCTGTTATCATGCCCCCTCAGAGGAGTCTGGGTAATGTATGTACTTGGAACATGCTTTGGGAGCACAGGGAGGCAGAGGACGATAAGTGAGACTTTGTGGTGAGCACAAACTCTGTGGTCCTCTCTGTACTCTGTGTTCTTATTCTCCACTCAGCAGCTCAGGGATGTCTGAGGGCCCCATGCCTCAGAGAGAGCATGCTCCAGACTTACGTATGGAAAGGCTGGGCCTTGGACAGAGGTGGCTGACATGTGACCTCTTTCCTCACTGACTCAACCACAACCATGCACCCCTGTCGGTGAGGATTTTGGGGGTCTAACTGCCTGCACCCCCACCTTCTGCAATGTTTTGTCTGCCTCTTCTCCTCACTGTACTGACTTTCTTCCATATCCTTAGATAATCTCATTTGATTGTTCCAAGTGGCATTTGTGTCTGGTCTATGCCTACAACGTGATGATATTGGCATTTGTGAAAATAATAGACATACAAGCACCACATGTCCTGCTTATTATCTTCTCTGTCCTCAAGTAAACACTATCCTGCCTGTCTTCATGCAATGTCCCTCTTGCTCTGCATAGGAAGGGTTAGCTACCTAACTTATTAGCACATGCCATCTTGGAGTTCCAGTTTCCTGACCTATGTGGTCCTTGGCTTCAGCCACCAGCCCTTGTCCAGCTACCTGCTTCCCTCTGGGCCCCACGTGAACTTATTTTCCAGCCAAAGCCCCTTGCCATAGGAAATGCAGTCACCTGCAGCATTCCTTAATTTCTCTGTTGGCAGATGAAAAATTAATTTATTCCATCCACCCCACAATTCGCAACTTCATAAATTCCCAGCAGACTTCTTTTGTTGAGTACTGAGCCAGGAGTCCTCTCCTCCCCAAATCTTCACTCTGTAGGATTCATCTCAGCTCTCTTCCCCCTCCTTCCTCATGCTGCTAGCTTCAAGTTTACCCTCCAGTAAACCCACCTACCATTTATCCTGAAGAGCACAATTATCCTTTTATCCTTTTTCCTGTTGATTATCAAATTACTTATCAATTTATCCTTCCAATGCCATAAAATAACTTATAAGCAGTCTTAACAAAACATCTTCTTGATAGAGTGAGTTGGTCTCTCCCTACAGAAGAATTCTGTACTGCTGTCCTAAGAAGATAATATTCTCCTCATGCATACAAGCTTCTAGAACTTCTTCAGCTAGAATTTTCTAACATAACTGTAAATGCCTCATCATGCCCAAATTGCCCCCTGGGATGGGGGGCGGCAGGAAGCAGTTCCTAGAGAAAGAAATGGGTGGTTAAGGGAGAGACAGAAGGAGCTGATTCCTCCTTCACAGTTCTTCCCAGGGCTTAAAAGCTGGGCATGGTAGGGTGGGGAGAGGTGCAAAACAGTGAGGACGAGCTGAGAAGTTCAAGGAAACCTGTTGGCAAGGTCCCAGTGCTGCTACCTCAAGGACTATCTAATGGCTCACCATGTCCTATATCCTGAGAGAACTCTGTGACCCTGGGGACCTTGATGAGTCAAGATGGAATGCAGAGCCCCAAGATAGCTGCTGTCATCATCATAGACAGCCGTCCAGGCCCAGCCCAGCCAGCTAAGCCCAGAGCCTGGAGTGCCCAGGAGATGTCCTTCAAGCCCAGAATGATACCCACTGGAGGAGCCAGGCCTGATTAGGGAGTCTGGGGATAGATGGTATGAGGCCAGACTACTGGTTCCAAACTAAAGACAATGGCAGCAATTCCAGGAACTCCGGATTCTGAGACTCACTCCTGCAGAGGGTAGCACAGTCTGGAGTGGGGCTGGAGGCTCTCAGGACCCTCTGGTGGAGTGGTGGCCTCAGCTTCTCAAAGCCTCACAGCTCTGACCCCAATTGTAGGAGTATTTTGGTGACTTGGAGTTAGAAAAAAGAGGGAAATAAAAAATGGGGTGTGTGTGTGTGTGTGTGTGTGTGCGTGCTATCTTTCATGGTGCTCAAGCAGGGAGTCAGGAGGTAGAAGTATTTCGACTGGAGAGGGATGTTCTTCCGCTAACAAGTGCTTATTCAATACAAATGCTAGAATGCATTGCACTTAGATCAACATGCATTTGCTAAGAGAGCCACCTGGTATCAAAATCATCACCATGAGTTTTCTTAACGCTTACAAATTCACACCAAGGTTTGCTGTCTCTGCAGGTCCTCAAGTATGTTCCACGTAATGAAACACAGTCACTACAGCTCCCGATTTGGCAGCAAACTTGGGTTGCAGTGCATCGGCATGCATGAAAATGGCATCATATTTAACAATAATCCAACAATCTGGAAAGCTGTTCGACCTTTCTTTATAAAAGGTAATCAGGTGCTGGCTACATTCTGCTCTCTTGTCTATAAACATGCCCCCTATTTTTTAATTTAAATTTTGCATTTCACTTATTTTGAAATAATAAGATACGGTAAGAACCATTCTAAGTACTTGATATTTTAATCCAACAGCAATCTCATGTGGTACAAACTCTTATCACCTACATTTTACAAATGAGAAAGCTGAAAACAGGTGAAGTAACCCCATATTAGTAAACAGTGGCCGAGGAGACAATCCCAGAGCCTACATTCTTAACCACCACATAATCTGTTCTTCTTGTTGACGCGAAAAGCAATTTCATGGACGTGAAGAAGAGATGGAGCTCTATACTTAGGATTATTTCAATTAAGAATTTAGTGTGGAAGGGGGTACCAGGGTGGCTCAGTTAGTCAGGTGTCCAACTTTTGATTTGGGCTCAGGTCATGATCTCACAGTTCCTGAGGTTGAACCTCCCATCAGGCTCCATGCTGATAGCAGGAAGCCTGCTTGGGACTCTCACTCTCTCTCTCTCTCTCTCTCTCTCTCTCCCTCCCCATATGTCCCTCTCCACCATCCCCTCACCACCCAAAGAGCACTCATGAGCATGCACGCACGCACGCACACACACACACGTGCACATATGCATGCACACGTGCTCTCTCTCAGAAATAAACTTAAAAAAAGAATTTAGTGTGGAGGCACCTTAGGTGGCTCAGTCGGTGAAGTGTCTGGAGCCTTGAGCCCAGTGTTGTGAGCTCAAGCCCCACATTGGGCTCCACACTGTGCATGGAGTCTACTTTTAAAAAATATATTAAGAATGTAGTGTGTTAGTCACATATTTGATTTAAACATAGCCAAACAATGTGCTTACTAAATCACTAACATTCCATATGTTTTAACAGAACAGTTTGTGAATAAAACTTAAAAGAGTTTTAGAACTAGAAAGGACTGGATGTGTCATCGTGTCTAACCTCTAAATTTTACAGTTGAGAAAATACAGTCCTAGAGAGGTTGCAATTTTTGCCCAAGCAACATAGCAAGTAATAGATGAGCATAGACTCCATCCCAAGGCTCCTTATCTAGTGATTTTCCCCTTTACTATATCTTGCTGGAAATGAAGTGGTTGGGGAATATAATGACCAATCTTTGACATCAACATCAATGAAGATAATCATGCCCTGGAACCATTTTCAGTAATAGGATCTGGGGCTAGATAGATTTTAGGTCTGACAATGCACCATCAATATTCTTCCCTCTAGCCAGCCTCTGTAGTGAACCTGGGTGCCTCTCATGTGCTGCTGAGATAGGGAGAAGCTACACCTGTCCCGGCTGAGCACTGATTCTCTCTACAGAGCTGCCCATCACCAAGACTTAGTACAACTGTACTGTGGACTCTACTGTATTTGTCTCCTATTGCTGCTGTAACAAATTGCCACGAACTTAGTGGCTTAAAACAACACATCAGTTATCTTATAGTTCTATAGATCAAAAGTTTGACATGGGTCTCAATGTACTAAAATCGAGGTGTTGGCTGGGCTGTGTTTCCGGAGGCTCCAGAGGAGAACCTGTTTCTTTGTCTTTTCTAGTGTTAGAGGCCCCCTGCATACATTGGCCTGTGGCCCCTTCCTCTGTCTTCAAAGACAGCAATAGCGAGTTGAGTCCTTTTTATATCACATCTCTCAGACCATCTTTCTGTCATCACATCACTTTTTGACTCTGAAGGCTACTAGGAAAGGTTCTTTGCTTTTAAGGACCCATGTAATTAGGTTAGCCACACCCAGATAATTCACAGTAATCTCCCCATCTCACGGTCCTTAAATCATATGGCCTAAATCCTTTTTTCCATGTAAGGTGACGCATTAATAAATTCTAGGGATTAGCACCTGGAAAGTTTTAGGGGGCCATTATTCTGCCTCTCACTCATATTGGGGCAGATCAATCCTCTGAAGCATTACAAAACTGCAAACTGGATTACTGGAAAGAGTATAGGACTCAGGATTATAAATTGTGGGTCCAAGTCCTAGCTCTGCTGCTTTACTAACTATGTGACCTTGGACAAGGCACTCAGTCTCTCTGAGCTTCAGTTTCTTTCTCCACGAAAGGTGATACATACCACAGAACATTAATTCTAGGGTTATTGTGAAGAATAAGTGAAATAATAAGACCTTATAGAAATGGGGGGATTTGTTTTGCTGTAGTTGACATATAATATTATACTAGTTTTAGGTGTATGACTTAGTGACTCAACAATTATATATGTTATGAAATCCTCCCCATTATAAGTGCAGTCACAATACAAAGATGTGACAATATTATTGACTATATTCCCTATGCTGCACATTATATCTCCATGACTTATTTTATCATTGGAAGTTTATACCTCTTCATCTCTTTCATCTATTTCACCCATTCCCACCCCCTCCCTTCTAGCAACCACCAGTTTGTTCTTTGTATTTGGGTCCATTTCTTTTTGTCTGTTCATTTGTTTTGTTCTTTATATTCCATATAAAGTGAAACTATGTGGTATTTGTCTTTTTCTGTCAGACTTATCCCATTTAGCATAATATCCTCTAGGTCCATCCATGTTGTTTCAAATGACAAGATCTGAAATGTAAGTTTTATTTTACTTTGCTGTTTTGCCCAGGTGCATTTGGAATATGTAAACTAGTGTTTAGGAGCAATTAACTCTCACATACCAACATGGTTTACCTTGCCATGCAAAAATTAAGAGAATTTTAAAAATGTTTTTAAATTAATATAATTTTCTAAACTCATCCATTTGGTTAACACATACTGTGTTCTAATCATTGAACTAGGTGTCCAGAATATGTTAGTCAAGGCATGGTTCCTGCCCTCAAGGAATTTATAACGGGGGGAGGAGCAGAGTGGCAGATCAGTATATCACCAAATATCATCCTAGGTGATGTGTTATGCTAGAGTTGTGTGCACAGCACTACAGAGCACAGAAAAATGGTCCATTAAAGTACACTGAGGGGTTATGGGTGGCATTTTGAGGAGTGTATGCTTATGATAAGTTTTGAAAGAAGGCAAAAGCTACCTAAATTAAGAAAGTTTGATGAGGACACAGTCCACAGAAGGAAAGAATAGGATACTCCAAAATAGGGAAGGAGAGATCAGCACTTTATGTCCAGGTCACTGTAAGCAGGCCCTTGTGGCTGGCCTGGGTGTATGCAGGCCTGAGGCCCAGGGGAAGGCACTGAACTGAGTTTATCTCAAAGCTACAGTAAATCACCCAAGATTTTAAGCAGAATGACATGAACATATTTGTGTTTTAGAAAAATTCCTCTGGTAGCCAAATGAAAGATTAATGGACACAAGGCATGACTGTGAGCAGTAAAAGAAGTTAGGAGCTACTGCAGTGATACAGAGTGTGTGGAAGGGAAGTCATCAGTGTAAGAGATGTTAAAAGAGTAGAATCTATAGCACTTGGAAATCAATCAAAACAGTCCTTGTGACATTTTTTAGATAAGCCCTGTATATAAGACTAGATTTTCTAATAAAAACATTATAAAATTGACCAGATTAAATGCCAAAAATACAGGTCTAATTGCTTATGAAAAGTTCACTGTTGTGTCTGACATTTTTAATAATCAGTGAGAGTCCCAAGCAATTCTTGATGAATCTCCCTTTAGAGTTAATGCTTCTCATTAGTTGTCTAGCTATAGCAGAAATTTGGAGGTAGGTTTTGATACCTAAAGTAGTAACATTAATGAAAGCATTGATTCCCTGGACATATCTATGGAGAAGTAGAGAAGTGCAGCCCAGGCAATGGCCCATTCTGGGGAGATGAAGGTGGAGGGGCAAGAAATAGCTGTGTTTCCTGAAACTATCAAGAGAGTTGTCCATAGTGACAGAATTGTGCTGACTTCTTGCTCACTTTTGTTTAACCTGGATAAGATTCAGTACTCTTTAGCATATTTTAAAAATTAAAATTTGGGCACCTGGGTGGCTCAGTTGGTTGAGCATCCAACTCTTGATTTTAGCTCAGGTCATGATCTTGCAGTTTGTGAGATCAAGCCCTGCATCATGCTCTGCACTGACAGCATGGAGCCTGCTTGGGATTCTCTTTCTCCCTTTCTCTCTGCCTTTATCCTGTTTGTACTGTCTCTCTCCTAAAATAAACAAACATTTAAAAATGCTTTAAAAATAAAAATAAAAATTATGTCTACATTATACCCCTGACTATAAGCAATGATATTACATTTTGCTTATACATTTGAAATGTGACTTTAAGCTCTTGGATGTAGAGGCAAATCATACATCTATCTGGAAGGAAACCACAGTGATATTTGAAGCCAATAGCTCCACACAAAGGGCTGAGTCATTCAGAAATCATTTGTCCCACTTGTGAATGTGATAATCACTCAAAGAACAACATGCTGGCCTTTCATATTTGCCAAGTATTTTCTACAGTCAGAAAGTATGTTGCCAACCCAACCTTCTTTTTTATTTATTTTTAATTTTTTTAAAGTCTATTTTTGAGAGAGAGAGAGAGACAGAGCATGAGTGGGAGAGAAAGGGGGAGACACATAATCCAAAGCAGGCTTCAGGGTCTGAGCTGTCAGCGCAGAGCCAGACGCGGGGCGAACTCACAAACCACGAGATTGTGACCTGAGCTGAAGTCAGACGCTTAACTGACTGAGCCACCCAGGGAACCCTCAACCTTCTTTTTTATATATAAGTAGAAATTTTTTTTTTACAAATAGTTTATTATCATGCTGGTTTCCATATAACACCCAGTGCTCATCCCCACAAGTGCCCTCCATGAAGCCCATCTGCCCCCTCTCCCCCACACCCATCAGTCCTCAGTTTGTTCTCAGCATTCCAGAGTCTCTCATGGTTTGCCTCTCTCCCTCTCCCCCACCATTTCTCCCCTTCTTCTCCCCCGTGGTCCTCCGTTAAGTTCCTCCTAATCCTCCTATATGTGCAAACATATGGGATTTGTCCTTCTCTACCTGACTTATTTCGCTCAGCATAACGCCCTCAAGGTCCACCCATGTTGATACACATGGCCAGATTTCATTCTTTCTCATTGCCATGTAGTATTCCATCTTATAGATAAACCACATCTTCTTGATCCATTTGTCCATTTATGGACTACAAGTAGAAATTTTAAGAATCTAGAATTGCTCACCAGGCTTCCTTCAGCTCTGAAGTATGCCTTCAGAGGCTTCTGTTATGCAACTGACTTTTTAAAAAATTTTTTATATTTTAATTTAGAGACAGAGAGTGTATGAGTGGGGTGAGGGGCAGAGAGAGAAAGAGAGGGAGAGAGGAGGGGTAAGAATCTCAAGCAGGCTCCATGCCCAGTACAGAGCCCAATGCAGGTCACAATCCCATGACCCTGGGATCATAACCTGAGCTGAAATCAGGAGTAGGACACTGAGCTGACTGAGCCATCCAGGCGCCCCTGATTTTTTAAGAGAGAATTATGGCTACACATTTCCCCAGGATTTTTCATTGCATTTCAAGGACTCTGACTTAAGCACCAAATCTGAATAATAAAAGACATAAATAGGAGATACTATTCGTAAAGAAAGCTTGAAGAAATTTAGAGCAAAGAGAGAGAGGGGGCTTTAAGTGTTCAACTCTCTGAATA
This sequence comes from Crocuta crocuta, assembly GCF_008692635.1. Lineage (NCBI taxonomy): Eukaryota > Metazoa > Chordata > Mammalia > Carnivora > Hyaenidae > Crocuta > Crocuta crocuta. Next base: position 3,474,070 of record NW_027530019.1, read on the forward strand.
GATCACCTAATCACCCACTAGCTGGTGAGCAGAGCCAATTCACACCACCTGTCTTCACTCATTTCTTCCTTCCTTCCTTCCTTCCTTCCTTCTTTCCTTCCTTCCTTCCTCTATTTGAAAAATATGATTTGGGGTTTTTTTTGTTGTTTTGTTTTTTCATTTATTTCTGAGAGAGAGAGCGAGTGAGCAGGGGAGGGTCAGAGAGAGAGGGAGACACAGAATCCAATACAGTCTCCAGGCTCTGACCCGGATGTCAGCACAGAGCCCAACACGAGGCTCGAACCCACTAACCATGAGATCATGACCTGAGCCAAAGTTGGATGCTTAACTGACTGAGCCACCCAGGCGCCCCAACAAATATGATTTGAAGGCCATCATCTACTGTGGACTTGAAGGACAGCACTAATAGGAGGTTGTCACTGTCCTTAAAGAAATTCCAGCCAGTGAGGAAGACTGGTTAAAATGGGCAAAATAAAAAAAATGGGCAAAATATTTGAACCAGACACTTCACCAAATAAGATATACAAAAGGCAAATAAACAAATGAAAAGATGATCAACATCATTGGTCATAATGAAAATACAAAGTAAAAACCCAATGAAATCACACAACTCCCCCTAGGATTACTATACTTAAAGGACAACCAATATGAAATGTTGGAGAGGACATAGAGCAATTTGAACACTTATATATTGCTGGTGAGAATGTAAAATGGTGCAGGCACTGTAGAAACACAATTTCGTACTTTGCCCAAATGTTAAACATAAAGTTGCCGTATGACTCAATAATTCCACTCCTAGTTATATACTCAAGAGAAATGAAAATATATTTATACAAAAACCTGCAAAAAAAAAAAAAAAAAGACTGGTAAGCAAAGAAAGAATTGCTTAGCTGTCATGATGTTGGTTGAGTAAAACAAATCTAGAAGTCACTTGAAGATAAATCAAAATTTCTTAATTTTGAACGCTTTCAGTAATTTATAAGACTAGCATTTTGAACATATAAACCACAATTAAACAGGAAGCCACTTTAGGTCAAATAGTGAAGGTCCAATTGAAGTAGTTCTGCAACAGTACTCTGCCACCTGTTGAAACATAAAATAAATATCACCCTGGCCAAATCCAAACCTTCTTTATAGGGAGATATATACAGTAAACATGGAAAACCACTGCCTTGTGATTGATGACCAAAATCCTAAATTTTTCAATTGCAATATCACAAATGATTTGCGATTGGGGCGCCTGGGTGGCTTAGTCGGTTAAGCGTCCGACTTTCGCTTAGGTCATGATCTCACGGTTCGTGGGTTCGAGCCCCGCGTCGGGCTCTGTGCTGACTGCCAGCTCAGAGCCTGGAGCTTATTTCAGAGTCTGTGACTCCCTCTCCCTCCCCCCCCCCTGCTCACGCTCTCTCTCTCTCTCTCTCTCCTAGAAATAAAATAAAAACAAAAAAAAACAAAAAAAAACAAATGATTTGCGATAACATGAAGAAAAGTTTAATTTTGAATCTTTTAAAATAAGGTTTCTGTGCATTCCCTGATTTAAAAAAATCTTTAGTGTTTATTTATTTATTCTGAGAGAGAGAGGGAGCAAGACGCAGAGGGGCAGAGAGAGAGGGGGAGAGAAAGAATCCCAAGCAGGCCCCATGCCGTCAGCACAGAGCCCAACATGGGGCTGGATTTCACGAACCATGAGATCAGGACCTAAGCCAACATCAAGAGTCAGATGATTAACCGAATGAGCCACCCAGGTACCCCCATTCATTCACTCATTCATTCATTCATTTTTAACCATAAAGGTGATGCATGCTCATAGAAAATTAGGAGAATGCAGAACAATATAAAAAAGAATATGAAAATTTCAACCTAGTTACTGAAAAAAAATTATGTACAGTTAAACTCTGAATGCAAAAGGCCAAAATATCCTGATTGTGTATGCCCACTGATTTCATGGTCACTCACTCTCTGATGTGTTTCCCTCAGCTCTGTCTGGCCCTGGCCTCGTGCGCATGGTGACAATTTGTGTTGAATCCATTATAACACATCTGGACAGGTTGGAGGAGGTCACCAACGAATTGGGTTATGTCGACGTGTTGACCCTCATGAGGCGCATCATGCTAGACACCTCTAACATGCTCTTCCTGGGAATCCCACTGGACGGTATTTGAGAATTGACATTCTGCCTTTTATTGAACACGGAGATGAAGGGGAAAACAGACTCAAGGAAAGATATGCTGTTCTGTACACTGCTCTTGTTCAAACATCTCTAAGTATTCTTACGGTTTTTTTTCCTAGTGTGTCTACCATGTTCATTTATAACATATAAGTTTCTGTAAGTAGGGGCCATCTCCTCTTTTGATTTCTCTCTCTCTTTTTTTTTTAATGTTTTATTTATTTTTAGGAGAGAGAGAGAGACAGCGTGAGCAGGGGAGGGTCAGAGAGAGAGGGAGTCACAGGCTGAAACAGGCTCCAGGCTCTGAGCTGGCAGTCAGCACAGAGCTCGACGCGGGGCTCGAACCCACGAACCGCGAGATCATGACCTAAGCGAAAGTCGGACGCTCAACCCAGGCGCCCCTTGATTTCTCTTCATTGCTCTGGGAAATATGATTCTATCCACAGTCAAAACTTAAGAAGTATGACCAGTTCATTTGGTCATTAATATACTCCACCACCAATCAAACTGATATATTTAACCAATTCCAGCCATTCTTTTGGACGCACACACACACACATACATATATACATAAATATACATACACAATGCTCTCTCAAAGCTAGTAAGCATGAAAACTTTGACTCTGTCTATACGATGATAATGGTGCTGGAGTTGCTGCTGCTGCTGCTGCTGGAAAGGATGAAAATAGCTAATGTTAATTTAATATCTACTATAAAAAGTTGCTCTACACATAGTTTGTCATGTAGCATTTATCACAACTCTGGCAAGATGTCTCACTCAAAAAGCTACTCTCTTCACTATACTACAGAGACAAGTATTAAAACACATACATGCAACTCTACCACCATCAAAAAATAAACAATCAGTTGGGTTAATTCCATTCTGCTGTTGTCCAGCTTAATGTAATTTTTCCTGAATTTCTAATATTTTCATTGATTCATGCATTCATTCAAAAAATATTTGTTAATTGCCTATTTTCTGCCAGGCATTGTTTTAGGTTCCAGGGATAGAGCAGTGAACAGACAGAAGTCCTCGCCTTCAAGGAGTTCATGTCTCAGTGGCAATATAAACAGTAAACAAGTAAATATCTTATAATGCATCAGGCAATAAGGGCCTAGAAGAAGAAATAAAGCAGAGCAAGGGGCTAGAAAGTGAAGATGGAGGTTCCTCGGTGGGAGCAGATGTGGCTATAACAGAGAGGGTTGTCCCGAAAGGCCTGTGCAGAGAGGACACCTGACCATAAGCCTAAATGAAGTGAGACCATGAGCCTCATCAAGATCTGAGGGAAGAACATTACAGGCATGAGAACAGGGCCTACTTTTTTTTTTTTTAATTTATTTTTGAGAGACAGAGTATGAGTGGGGGAGGGGGAGAGAAAGAGGGAGACAGAATTCGAAGCAGGCTGCAGGCTCTGAGCTGCCAGCGCAGAGCTCAACACAGGCTTGAACTCATGAGCTGTGAGACCATTACCTGAGCCAAAGTTGGACGCTTAAACAACTGAGCCATCCAGGTGCCTCCAGGGCCTACTTTAACACTTGCCCAAGCCAGCTAAGCTGTAATACCTGCTGCCTAATTTGCCACATTTGGACCAACAGACAGGCTATAAGCCCTCCTTTTCTCTTCTCCAGCTCTGCTTGCCTCATGTCCCCTGCTCTTTCTTTACTTACTCCCCGCAAGAGCCATAGACACGTCATCTGACTGCCATTTGGATGGGAGCCCCACTTACTCTGAGTATTTTCAGTCACACCCCTTGCTTAATCCACCCCCTCTAATCCCAGCTGGTCTGTCCTACATGCATCTCTCCTAAGGTTAGGCAAGTACATATTTTATAAGTCCCTGCTTCATAGTTCCCTGCTGACCTTGGTTCTTAGGAAGAATGAAGTAAAGGGAATTGTAAACCTAGGAATATGTTAACCTAGGGATATGGGCTGTGATGCTAGGAACCTGTATAATACATGCAGAGCTATGTTTATTCCTCTTCTCCACACACCACCCTTGTTAAACTCTCAATTTGCCTGAGGGAGTCAGTACAACAAAGAGGAACAATGCTCTGAGGTCAGATAGAACTGGGCTCCAGCCTAAGGGCCTGCCTGCCACACTGGCTGTGTAGATTTAGGCGAGCTTCTTAGTTTCTATGAACTGCAGTTTCTTCATCTGAAAAAGTGATGACACTCTCCCCATCACAGCATGGTTGTAAGAATTAAATGAGGTCTTTTTTATAAAGCACTTTGCATGGTGACTGGTATTTAGTGGTTGAAAATAAGTATCTATCCCCTTATTTTTTGTACAACTTGAAAAAAGCAAAGGTTTTCTTTCCCTTAGCATTCACTTTAATTAAAGGGCATTCATTAAGAGCTGACTATGGGGACACCTGGGTTTCTCAGTTGGTTGAGCATCCAGCTTCGGCTCAGGTCATGATCTCACGGTTGGTGGGTTTGAGCCCCATATCAGGCTCTGTGCTGACAGCTCAGAGCCTGGAGCCTACTTCGGATTCTGTGTCTCCCTCTCTCTTTGCTCCTCCCCTTCTCATACTCTGTCTCTGTCTCTCTCTCTCAAAAAAAATAAACATTTAAAAAATTTTTTAAAAAAGAGCTGACTATGCATGAGGCTCAGGACAAGACATCAGAGATACTAAAATGAAATTTATACTCTGGACCAAAATGTAAACAGGAAAGTGACATGGCTTTTTACCCTCCCAGGTGCCAGAATTGAGGCCAGTAACAGCCATATTTACTGGTCCCCCTCTTATTTCCTACTGTCCAAAAACACAGGAAGGAGTTGGACACTCAGTCAAAGAAGGGCATGTGACATTCTAGGTTAGGTCTCTAACACGAACTTGAAAAGTGGCACAGCTCTAGTTAATTTTGCTAATTTAGATGCCAAGCAGAATAAATTAATGTTGATTAATGTTAACTATTGGCATTCACATGGCTGAAACACCACTGAAAGTGGGGACCTTGCCCAGCTTAGAACCCTGGGGCTGATAAAAGACTCTATACAAGGAATCTTCTCTTCTCTTCTTGGGCTCACATTTTTGCTCAACTACTCTGCTCTTTTGTTTTTCCAGAAAGTGCCATCGTGATTAAAATCCAGGGTTATTTTGATGCGTGGCAAGCTCTCCTTCTCAAACCAGACATCTTCTTTAAGATTTCTTGGCTATACAGAAAATATGAAAAGTCTGTGTAAGTAACACAAATTTGGAAAACTTACAGTGAGTTTGGATTGATTTGGGGTGTGTCCTTGCTATTGTTGGCCTCTTCAGCTAGCTGTCTACTCTCCAGAGCCCACAAGGGAGCTATGGATTAAGATGCTGATGAAACACCTCTTACAGCAATTTGGCTGCATGTGGCCAGACCAAAGATTAAGGGAAGCCTTTGGCCCAGGCAGCTTTTCAGCAAGAGGGCTAAGTGGGTGGTCTGGGAGCCCCATCTCTGAAAGTAGGACACCGCGGTATATTTTGAGTTGAAGAGAAGGGTTGACTGAACCTACCATTATTCTCAAAATTTTCTTTGCATATCTGGAAAGAGGAAAGACAAGATCATTTTATAGTTATGTTACTTCTGAATGAATTTAACAGAATTCAACTTGTAGGAATTGATAGTAGTCTCAAAAGAATTTTTTCACAACGACTATAATGAACTTCAACAAACTGTGTGATTTCCTTTTTTTAGTTATATATATTATATCTTTGGGGGATCCTGAAACAGTCATTAAATGGTTTTGCCTGGGTTATAGACTAGCCCAAAACTGGATGAGTGCCCAATGGCCTATTGGCCAATAAATAGGTTTTTAGAGTATAAGTAGCCAGCCACTAAACACTGCCCTCTCTAACCACCAGGGAAAACCCCATGGGATCTAGAGGCAGACACACCTGGTTTATATCTTCCCTCTACCACTTAGTAACTAAATGGCTTTGGGAAGCTATTTAAAGTAAAATATAACCTACCTTCCAGAGTATGGATATACGTTAGTGAGATCCTTTAAGTAGGGCAATTAACACAGAGGATAGCACATAGAAGGCCCTAAATATGTTAGTTTCCCCCTTCCATTTGTTCATATCTTTCCTCACATGTCCCTGACCATCTTAAATTCACCAACTCTAAAAGTTCCCAAACTTGTTTGAAACCCCAACTTTATCCTGTTTGTGTATTTTGAAATTTAATAATAATGTTAGGGAGAAAGCCAACTTGATGTCACTTTATATAGTCCCATGTGGTCGATGAGTATTAGGTGGGTGATTTAGACCCTTGGGTCTTTATACATTTCACTTAGTTTGCAGCAGAGCTTCTTGAGACTAGAACCCATGAGATAATGGATTCACCTCTTCACTATGGTCAAATTTGGCAGTAGTCTGAAGAGTCTCATTACATAGTTCCTGGTCATTATTTTAACTTTGTTTTTGGCTAGCAAGCCATAGAAATGTATTGCATGAAATTGTATAATGGTTTCTCATAGGTTCCTACAGAAATTAGCTTAGCAACATTCCCTCTCTATATAATATTTGCCAATGGTTAGTGCATTCATCTGTATCTCCTATGTCCTGGAGCAGTAAAGACTTGGAGAAAACTAATAATCTTCTCCCCAATCCATGTCCATTACAATAATGGCAATGCTTTTTTTAAAAAATGAGGTATAAATGATATATATTACTTTCAGGTATACAACATAATGACTCAATATTTGTATATATTGTGAAATGATCACCATTATACCTAGTTACAAAATTTTTTTCTTGTGATTAAAACTTTTAAGGTATATTCTCTTAGCAACTTTCAAATATGTGATACAGTATTTTTAACTACAGTCACCATGTTGTACATCTCCATGACTTATTTATTATATAACTAGAAGTTTGTACCTTTTGACTCCCTTCATCCATTTTGCCTACCCTTACCCCTCACCTCTGGAAGCTACCAATTTCTTCTCTGTATCTAAGAACTAGCGTTTTGTTTTGTTTTAAGATTCCACATCTAAATGACTATTATTCTCTTATTATTTCCTTTAGCATGCTTTATCTCATTTCCCTTCTTTGCCTCATTATCCATAGAAATAAATTAGATTATATAGTATTTGTCTTTCCCTGTCATGCCAATACTTTTTAGAAATATACTGATGGAAAGGATTCTGGGACATCTACTCCCATCCCTATTTATTCAATTTTATATTTTTGCTTATCTTAATTTCCAATATTACAGAAGTACTGTTTTCTCCTTTTTGTTCTGGCAAGTTTAAGGTTTTTTAGCCACAGAATATCTTAAATAGGAGTTGTGGCCTGGACTGATAACCAAGCCACACTTGTTTTGGTACAAAATGTGCCAAACCACAGACTTACAGATATATTCTTTTAATGCATGCTTATAAGTTAGAGATTACCTACCTATTCCCTGAAAACTGTCAGTGAACACAATTCTCCCAGTTTTTAAGGACATATAAATTCATATGTCTACATTTATGTAGGGCCAGCTTTTAACTGCATGAGAAAGATCCCAAAGGCATTCACAGGCCCATGATTCTGACCCAGGGAGGAAGCCGATGTTCATAAGTGGATGCAGTTCCATCAAGGAATTCTCTATGAATTAATAGTCTAAGGGCATTTTCATAGCTCCCAGAACATTTGGGAGTCATCTGTCAGGTAGTAGGCATTCATAGCCCACTAACTGAGTGAATATCTGTCTCTAGTATGTAAGAGTTGTTAATAAATATTTGCTGAATAAATGGATTGCTAGATGAATGAATGTGAATGTATCCTTGGTGTATATCTGTAGGTATGTATGTATCCATAATCACACTTACAGAGATATATATTAGGTGGCATCCTCATTTAGAATGACACAGTTACTCTACTAGCCTGAAGAATACCTCTTCAAATGTTTAAACACTTCCTTGAGATGCTCAAAAGAAACTTTAAAAATGGGAGGGATCTTAAAGAATTTTTCCTTACTTTTTCTGCTGAGCTAGAGTAAACATACAGGCTATTTATGTCAGCAGCATCAACAGAGTGTACACATAACCATGTCAACAAAAATGTGAAAGGTTTATTTCACATGTAATGTAATGCAGAATACCATTCCCTGAGGTTGGGAAATAATACACTTACATATGGACACATACACTTCAAGACAAAGGCCAAAATAACAGCATTTAGATCTTAAGATGGACTTATTGTTCATTGAGTCTGAGTTCTCACTTTAAAAAAGATGTACGAAGGGCACATGGGTGGCTCAGTCAGTTGGGCATCTGACTTAGGCTCAGGTCATGGTCTCACAGTTCATGGGTTCAAGCCCTGTGTTAGGCTCTGTGCTGACAGCTAGAGCCTGTAGCCTGCTTTGGATTTTGTGTCTCCCTCCTCTCTCTGCCTCTCCCCTGCTCATACTCTGTCTCTCTGTGTCTCAAAAATAAATAAACATTTAAAGTTTTCTTAATAAAAAAATATAAAAGAGATGTAAGAGACTTAAAGTAGGTTCCAGAAAAAGAGAACAATCCAGACCAGAAGTTGGCCCTCTCTTTCCAAGGTCCTTTTCCCTCTACCACACTGTCAAAATGCATGTACTATATAAACTCATGCAGCTAGTCAGTCAATAAGTATTTACTTCATGTTTACTATATGGCAGAAACTGCAAAGTACGAGAATAAATATCAAGAATAAGACTTGATCACTTGTTTACTTGCTAGAACAGAAAATCTCAAACTCAGTAGTTTCCAGGGCTGGGCAAACAGAAGTGGGCTGGGTGGATACAAGTCAACAGGAAGTGAAGGTACCTGTAGTGAATTGGAGAGGGCATGCCCCCACTAAAGACATTCACTGGTTTTTGGTTTCAGTTTTCAATGTATTTATTTTGTTTTGTTTTAATATAATTTATTGTCAAATTGTCTTCCATACAATACCCAGTGTTCATCCGAACAAGTGCCCTCCTCAATGCCCATCACCCACTTTCCCCTCTCCTCAATCCCCCATCAAATGCTGCATTGGCCAAATCAAAAATCAGACAACATGATTGGATTGACTATTTTGGTACCAGTGTTTAACATTTAACTACGGGTTACAGCCTTCATTTTGCTACCAGTATCTAGACATCTTAGCTAAATTTGGTTCCTTAACATGAAGTATAATGAATATGTAAGTTAAGAATATTTATGAAGAATTAAGTTTAAATTCAGTTATTTATGAGTGGTAATGGCTTCAATTAAAGTAGATAACTTTATTTAAGCAAATGACTAATAAATCTGTTTTTCTAGCTGTCTTAACTGGGTACAAATAGATTCTATTTTCACCTATTTTTTTTAGCAAGGATTTGAAAGATGCCTTGGAAATTCTAATAGAAGAAAAAAGACACAGAATTTCCACAGCAGAGAAACTGGAAGACTGTATGGATTTTGCTACTGAGTTGATTTTTGCTGAGGTACTTATCTAGACTAACTGTAATTCTCATGTAACATATGTGTATGACTGTGTATAGGCTGTGTAAAGATCCCCTCTTGTAATTGTTGCATACTTCTGCTTTTATGTATTTGCTCTAATATATCTGTCATGATAACCCAAACAATCCACTCATTCAACACTGTGGTAAGAATGACCTTTAAGACTGAAACTACCATGTTTGCACAATACAAAATATGAAAATGGGGGAGCCCAAAGACAGTAAATATATAGATAGTTCAGCTTTTGGCTGAAGATTTTTCTGAAAAATGTCCATAGTCAATTAGAGACATAATATTTATGACTTCATTTTGTTGGTGTTTTTTGATTCTGACTGTCTCTTCCCCTGAATTTTTGAAGCTTTGATTCACTTTTCAAATTTTTCTCCCTTCTTCCAATTGTTCAGAAACGTGGTGACCTGACAAAAGAGAATGTGAACCAGTGCATACTGGAAATGCTGATCGCAGCACCAGACACCATGTCTGTCTCTGTGTTTTTTATGCTTTTTCTCATTGCAAAGCACCCTAAGGTTGAAGAGGCGATAATGAAGGAAATACAGACTGTTGTTGGTAAGAACTGGTCAAATAATAATAGAGCTTAAAAAATAACTGCTTCTCTTTTTATGTCCAAAGAGTCAGATTTCAAACAAAATATTGTAATCCACCCAGAGAACAATAAAGGTAGCCATTTTGCCACACTTTGATTATGCCAGATAGGTAGAAAAGTTAGTTTTCTCTGTGTTTTTGTTATTACCAAAATAATGCACGCTCATTGAAAAATATTTAAATAACAGAGGGATGTATAAAACATAAAGTGACACTCCCTGACCCCTCCTATTCTCCCCAGCCTTATTTGCATACCCCAGGGAAAACCACTGTTAATACTTTACTGTGTGTTCTTCAAGGTCTTAAGGTGCACATAAACACATTTGTATGGTTGTATTTGACTGCTTAAAGATACATAGTATCTGCTTAAAGATCAAGTACAATGTTCTGCCTACCTTATCAGTGGTAAAAAGCTTTCATGTATCCACCCAGGGAAACGGCTATCATCTATACCAGTGTTTCTGGGTTTCAAGCAGTCTGTCCACAAATGAACTTCCAATCAGTGACAGAAGGACAAGGAAAGGATGACAGTAAAGGCAGGAGAGTGATCGGTTTTCCTCTCCCCCTAAATCCAGTGATATTGGACCCTTCCTCCCACTGCTCTCTCCTCCTCTACCAGGTCCCTGTCAGGTCTTCCCTACCTTAGTTTTCCCTGCTCTGTCTTTGCCTAAGCATCATTCTGCTCATTGCTTCTGACACCACCAACCTTCCACAGAAACACTGTCACATTTAGAAGAAATCAGAATTGCTTTCTGGGGGAAAAACAGGATTCCTAGATGGCCACCTAGGTGGCTCATTTGGTTAAGCCTCCAACTCTTGACTCTGGCTCAGGCCATGATCTCATGGTTGGTGGAACTGAGCCCCACAATGCAGAGCCTGCTTGGGATTCTCTCTCTCTCTCTCCCAAACAAACAAACAAACAAACAACAACAACAACAGAATTCCTTATTTGGAATGTCCTTTGCATGGATAATCTTTTTAAGGACACATTTCTGACTTGTAAAGAGATATCAGTAATGATATTGACTTTTCTCTCTTGACCTTAAATGATTCCTGTGAAGCAACTTATTTGGTTGTAGAGATGAACCATCTCTAACATTTAACAACCGTTAAAGCCATTTGAGTGCTACTTGAAATAGTTTATAGTAAGGGGAAATTTCATAGAAAAGTTAAGTTTGTGAAAGAAGGGGTCTACAGGTGCATTGTAGTAGGTGGAAAATTGCCTGGGAAGATAGATAACAGGAAGCCAGAATAACATCCAAGCTCCAAATCCAGAAAGGTTTCTCATGTGCCCCCTGTCGGGTTATGGGATCTGGGTCAGGTGCAGGGGCACATCAGTGAATAAGCCACAGCTTTACTACTCTTGTGGGGCTCACAGGCTGCCAGAAGAAAGAGAACTTAACAAGCAAGCCCAGTGGACTTAAGAGAGAGCCACAGAATGATGGAGTTCAGGCAACAAGGGGAAAATTGCTCTTGAAACCACGAGCCTTTAATTCAATTTCCTTGAGAGATGAAAAGTTTTTGTGCCCCATGATGTTCCCCTGACCCTTCAACAAACCTCAGCAAAGATGGGAAACAGCTGAACCATTTGTACATGTGTTCATGTTCCCTCTAGACACACTCACCTAGTAATTACTTCCTAGGGAATGCCTTTGGTTACCTTCTCTGTCATCTTCCCTTCTTCTTCTCCACCCCAGATAAATGTACCCCATTAGACCCTGGAGTGCAAAGAGCCAGAGGCAAGGGGAAGGGCAGTTAGAGTTCTCTGACCAAATGAGACCTTTCCTGAATGGTGTAGTTGTACAGGAGACAGAGCTGCCTTGGGACACTGGGCTGATTTTGATTCTGCAAAAGTGGTAGCCCATTTGAGGACACTTTGAAGCTTTGCCAGCTCTGGGAGTAATCCAAGCCTCTCTGACCAGTGTCAGGCTAATCTGAAACAGTGAAAGTCAATCCCTAGCACAGCCAGAGTTTAGCTGAAGCACCTATTTTGCTGTGGTAGGGAGAGGGGTTCTTGCTACTATACCACAATAGGTTGTTCTTGATCAGATGGGAAGAGGGACTATCATTTATGTGTTCCAGGCAGATGACTGCACAGGTAACCAGAGGAGAAAATGTCATTGAAACTGATGAATGTCCCCTAGAATTTAGAGTGGAAGACAAAACTCAAAGACCTCAGGGGCCAGGCAGATAAATGTTCGAAGCAGACTGTATAGGTCTACATAAAACTGCAGGTGGGGCACCTGGGTAGCTCAGTGGGTTAAGCATCCAACTCAATATCAGCTCAGGTCATGATTCCACGGTTTGCGGGATGGAGCTCTGCAGTGGGTTCTCTCTCCTCTCTCTCTGTCCCTCCCTCATTTGTGCTCTGTCTCTCAAAACAAATAAACATTTTAAAAAACTGTAGATGGATACCCCTCTAAAGGTCTGTTGCCACTCAAGTTCAGTCTATCATTGCCATGTGGGGATGTGGGTCCAGTATCATCAGGTTTTCTGGTTTTTCTAGAAATCCAGACTTTTATGTGAAATCTCCTAGGTTTTATAGTAATTTGCCTCAAATGTGAATTTTTATAAAATACTCTGTGAACCAAACATAGCATATTTGGCCCAAACCATATTTGCTGGCTTGCATTAGAATTACAGAAATTTTTTTCAACCAGGAGCAAACTGTTCTGTGGAAACTATGAGAGTTTAAATGCCCATCACATATTGAAACTATCATTACCTCCTTGTCCTATTTATCTACTCCCACAGGTGAAAGAGAAATAAGGATTGATGATATGCAAAAATTAAAAGTGGTGGAAAACTTTATCTATGAGAGCATGCGGTACCAGCCTGTTGTGAACTTGGTCATGCGCAAAGCCTTACAGGATGATGTCATCGATGGCTATCCAGTGAAAAAAGGGACTAACATTATCCTGAATATTGGAAGAATGCATAGACGCGAGTTTTTCCCCAAGCCCAATGAATTTACTCTTGAAAACTTTGCAAAGAATGTAAGAACTCTTCCTTAAAACCAAGTGTGCCACTTTAAAAAATGTCAATTGTTAAATTCTTTCTGGTTCTGTGTTTGCACCATGTGCATTTCATTCTATTTACTTGTTCCCCTGTATTGCTTCACCAGGAGAACACATGTCCCCTAGCTTAGAACATGCCTACCATATTCATCCTTAAGCCAAAGATGCTGGGTCTCCAACTCTGAGAAGTATCCATACAGTGGCCACACAATGGGTCAAAATTTGAAAAATCCAGGCCTTTAATTTGGCTACAATGAGGCAAATTTTGTTTAACCCAACCAACCTACTTTTCCATTTCAGTGTTTCCCTTTGTAATCACATAGATTCAGCTCTAGCACCACCTAAGCAAAGGAAAGTCCAGATGTGCCTCGGATGGAAATTGAAACTAAAGGATTTAGTTTTTGCAGTCTGCCTTTGGTTCATCAAATGGCCCCATGAACAGTAACTGGAACTGCTTCACCTTTCACTGAAGGAAACTGCAGATTCTGCTTCTATTATGTCCAATTTTAGGCAATGACATTTATTAATCTAAATTATCCAGATATTTCCCTCACTGCCTTCTTTTCCATTTGCATATGATGTAGAAACATGATCTTATTAATCCAGTTCTCTAAGTCATTCTGTTTCTATGTGAGCAACCCATGCTCTATTGACGACTGGCCAATAAAAACTCATTAAGCATCCACTACATGCCAGGTACTATGTAAGTACAGATGTGAACAAGATAAACAGATTTGGTCCCCATTAACTTTTGCATAACTAAAAATATTTAGATGCTTGTCACTAATAGGCCAGGAGTCAACATCTTTGCACAAAAACAATCTTTGCCTTGGTGACATGCAGAAGTGTAGTAAAGCTGTGACCATCCCACAGAGATAGTTGAGTATGCTAACACCGGCTGTAATAAGATGATGTGTTTGCTTTACCCCAGGACATTTATGTAAAGAGAAAAATTGGGGACTGTCCAAGGTTGGGGGTATGTCTCAGGGGTGAATCACATTGGATGGAAAAAAGAGTTTATTTGAGTTACAGACACTTATCTTAGTCAAGAAGCTATATGGTTTAGAGCCTGAAATAGCATTCTGACTGATCAGTGTTTTCAGGGTGAATCAAACAGAGACTGAACGATTGTACCCTTTAATACTCTGGCTAATTGTCTGATCATTTTCACAGGTTCCTTACAGGTATTTTCAGCCATTTGGTTTTGGGCCCCGTAGCTGTGCAGGAAAGTACATCGCCATGGTGATGATGAAAGTCATCCTGGTTACACTTCTGAGACGATTCCACGTGCAGACTTTGCAAGGAGAGTGTGTTGAAAATATGCAGAAAAAACATGGCTTGTCTTTACACCCAGATGAAACTGGCAACTTGCTGGAAATGGTTTTTACCCCAAGAAATTCAGAAAAGTGCCTCGAACACTAAAGAAATTTGATCAGTATCTACTCTGGAGCATTTCTCACCAGTAGTTCACATGGAAATCATCCATCTTTACCAGGTAGTGTCATCCTCACAGTGAATATTTGGTGGCCCGTGCCATTTTATAGGCATACCTCATATGGGCTATCAGCAAGCCAAGAGACATTGGTTGTCTGTTCTTGTCCAAACCAGAGAACCAGACTTCCAAAGAAAATAGAGGCCAATAGTTTGCAGGGGAAATGGTCAATTCCACAAAACATGCTTTGGAAAAAGATAGGCCATGAGCGAAAGTTATGTCCTCCTTCCCACAAAATCCCCACTGCTTTGCCCCAAGAGCATTTTAATGCCTGAGGTAGAAGCATTCAAGTCCATTAGAAAGACCAGGCTGGTGTCTGGGTACTTAGGGCCAAACACACCTGCTAATACGAATAAAAGTGTTTTGATTCAGTTTTTAGTGGCAGGGTCTACAACATTCTTATTATTTGGAGAAATGCTTACAAATTTAGCATTTGACTTTTCTTATGAATTATTCAATTAACTCTTAATCATCCACAGGTGGCTTGTTTGTGGCAAAAGTTAAATAAGAGACTCTCCTTTTCCAGTGTCTCAATTCATGCCTCAGCCACTTACCTCTACTACAATAGATATCGATTTGGGTAATACAGAGTAATTTAGTAATAGCCTGAGTAAAATATAATTAGGACCACCCATCTGCTATAGGAAAAAAAAATCATGCAATACATTTCAAATTCAAATAAAAATTATTTTCTTCATGTTTGCATCCTTGCTTAGCTCCACTAGCACTAACCAAGAGATAACTTTAAATAATGGCATCTATTAACACAACAGCCCCCAGTGATTTGAGGCAGGAAAAGTCCTCTACATATACATCTAATTCCCTAACCCAGTGGGTTCAAACCCATTCCATTCTCTTTCTCCCTCAACAGTCTCCCCTTCTCTTTCTTTCCATGATCCCAAAGTCAACAGCAACAGATCCGTGGAGAACATGGTCAGGGTAGAAACCCTGCAATCATCTTTTATCCTACCTCTGATTTAATAGTTACCTTAGAGATTTAAGAGCTACTGAGTATACTGAATCATTACATATAGCTGTGGATAAAGTGCACGCCTTATAATTAGCTCTTTAAAGAGAATCTAGTAGATTAGTTAATTTTTCAAATACCGTGTTACCTGTGTTATATAGCCAATATGATTGTATCTGATGAATGCCACTTAAAAATAAAAAATCATTTGCAAAAATTAAACTCATTGCCATTGAGTCAACCACCATATCCATGTTTGAATATTCTTTTCATCCTACTGTTTGGCAATAAAACAACTGGGTAAAAATGAGAGTGTAAGCTCTTTGAAAGCAGCTCTTTTATTTCTCTTATAATCCATCCCAATCCTCCATCCTGACTATCCATATTTACTCTGAAGGAAGGATAGCACTGAATAGACATTCTTGTTCATAGATACTCTAACTGACCCCAGAATCCAACTAAAGAGAAGGCAGATATTCTAAGAATTCAAGGATGGGTAATAGTAAAGAAGGAAATATTTGAGCTTGGAATTATTTGGACCATCCATATGGCCTAAGCACACATATAAATATGACTATGTACCTGAATATATCCATAGTTGGGTCTGAACAATCGTCCAAATAATTCAGACCCTGAAAGAATGGCCAGGATTTTAGATTTTAGTGTATTTAAGTTAATTCATTTGATGACTATTAACACACACTTTACTTTGCCTCTGGCTGGAGTTTCACAGTAGAGAAAAACAGACTTCAGATCAGTGTTCTTCACCCATCCAGTTCCCTTGAAACATCTATTGTATTTTGTACATATTTATGTAGCCAAAGCCTATGCTTACATGATCAAAGTCAAATGGAAGGTTTATATGGTTGTATAGCAATATTGAGGATACAAAAATATTCTGGGGAAAAACTAGGGGTGGGAGTTGGGGCAGAGGAAGGATAGGAAGAGGGCAAATGCTTGTTTGAATGATCCAAGCAAACTCTTCCAGAATCAAATTAGCTGGGTAATCATTCAAACTCTCTCTCTGCTTAGCCTGTACTGACAAACCCCATATGTTTGTACAGGCTTGGCCTAAAGTATTTGGAATACCATTGATTTTTCATTAGGTTGATCAACATATATTTGAAAATCTGGTTTGCTCTTCAGAATTTTGCCTCATTGTTCTGTACCTGTTAGTCTTGAATGTGCCATGGATTCTGTTTTTAACAGTTTTCAAAGAACTGAAGTATATAAATTGTCAGTGAAATGCATGCATTATAAGGGCTTTATTATTTTAAAATTGTGAGGACAATTGTGCCCCCTTATCCTCAGGTGTACTGGACACCCCCCTCAGCCTTTATTGACATCCCACTTTTTCCTACTCCCAAGTGGAAAATAATCACATACAGAGAGCCCCACATATCGAGAAATGTCAGTTGGAAGTTGGCACTTTTATTTCTAAACAGAACCTTTCGACAGTCATGGTGCTAACGTTCTAGTAAGTGTGTGGCCTTGGCCCACTAAAAAGAATACTAGCTGGACCCTTCTCATTCTCCTGTATCAGCTGGGCTTTGTGACTGAATCTCTCACCCATATTTGCAGAAGGATTTGCTGAGTTAAATTTTGTCAAAGTAATAAGTGGAATGGAATTTGTGGTACTTTCAGTTGGACTTAGCTCAAAAAAAGCAAAGTCAGGTCTGAACTCTCCAGGGTTCAACAGATAGGGCTTACCTGAGTGAACTCCCTCATTTCCTTTCTGCAGCTTTAACAGATGTTGGCCTATGTCTGGGGAGCCAATGGCCATGCCCTATTTCCACCAGGTCAATTAAACAACAGAATGCATTTACACAAGTCAACCTGGTCACCAAGCCCAGCTTATTAGGGGCAATCTCCCCCTTTCTCTTCTACCAAGAAAGCATTTTAAAACATAAAACAAATGGGAATCATTACAAGAATATAATTATAAAAAATATAAGAATAAACTTGAGGGGCGCCTGGCTGGCTAGTTGGTTAAATATCCAATTATTGATTTCAGCTCAGGTCACAATCTCCCGGTTTGTTGGATCAAGCCCCTTGCTGGGCTCTGTGCTGACAGTGTGGAGCCTTCTTGGGATTCTCTCTGCCCCTCCCCTGCTTATGCTTTCTCTCTAAAATTTATATATATATATTCTAAAAAAAGAATAACCTTGAATTTAATCATAACCAAAAGCAAATGTTTCACAAACCTCAGTCACCACTTGAGCCAACTAGGCTCCCCTATAATCTGCTTTTTAAATCTACCTATAAATGGTTATAAATGGTAAAGCAAAGCTAAGGAATGAAATCTTATCCTCCATTCCAACATGGTCTTTTGTTTGTCCAGAGGATTTCCCAAAAGAATTACAGGCATCAGGCAAGCTGGACTTGTAGAAGGAGAGGGAAAAGAAGGTAGTACCTTCAAAAACCCCTTAAAAGTAGCATCTTTAAATGATAAAAAGTAGCATTTAAATGATAAAAGTAGCATTTAAAATGATAACATCTACTTCACCCACAGGTGAAGCTGGCCCTACCTATACAGTGGTATCTACGTTGTAAGGGGTCCTGAATCAGAATGTCTAGAGGAGTCAGGCAGGTAACATAAATCAGATGATCGGGTTAGCTTTAAGCAGAGCTTGTGTGAGAAAAGGAGAATGGCTCCCCTAAAGGTATTCAAGTTCAATGTTCTTAAAACACAGTGCCAGCCAGACCAGTCATCCTTGGGGTGGATCAGGCCCATTGCTTAAGGTCTCTAACACCAATCCCTTTCACATCCATCATTTTATTGGCACCCTCTACCCACCCAACAATCCAACAAGGAAGGCAAGAAGTCCCCACCTCATTGATCAGGAAACTGAAGCACAGGGAGGTCAAGTGGTTTGTCCAATGTCACACAGTAAGGGTCACATCTAGGATCCCCACCAGGGATCCCAGCTTCAAGTCTAGGAGCTATTTGATGTCACTCAGCCCAATGCCCCTTTATAGCTGGGCATCTTCAGAAGATTATTTCAGTGTTGTCTGATCTGAACTTTAGTGGACTATCTGTAAACACAGATTACACCAGAGAAATTCTACAGTCATTTCCAATGCTTTCCTCCTAAGTTGTTATTTTGCATCATGAACATAACACCATTTCCCCCTTTACGTCTAAGCTCTAATAAACTGAGTATATAAGGCAATTCCACTTTCAGGTCAAACATGCAATTTGGTCACTAAAGGGATGATCTGGGCATCCACTGCACATCAACTGCAGAGTACAAGCCCCAAAACACTAATAAGTCTGTATGTAGCCCTAACTCACTGCTGCCAGGGCATGGGGATGTTCATGGGATACATTTCACTCACAAATAATCACTTTATGCCCTATTTGAACTCTCAGACAAACCAATATGTTTACTGAAGCAAATCGTTTTTTCCAGAGTGGCCTTGGTTTCATACTCTAACTAATGAATCACTAAGATCAACAGTCCTTCCCTTTCCTCCTGAAATTAACATTCTCTCTGGCATGCATTCCCTTCCCAAATGCAGCTTACTGCTTTTCCTGCTTGTATAGCTCTAGAAACAACCAAAAACATGCAAAGAGAAATGAGCTCTCACTTTGGAAAAATCTCTGCCCACAATAATGCAGGAGTGCCTGACACATCTTTGTGTGTGGTCCTTAAGGCAAGCGTGAAGAGGAAAGAAATGTTATAAATCATTTAGATGTCACAACTAATATCTCTCCATCTTCAAGAGCTGACCATGTCCTGCTTATCTCATTTAAACCTCACAACAATCATGCAAGAGATTATTCCCCCTTTTGCAAACGGTGAAAATGATTCTTGAAGAGTAACTTGCCCATACTCTCTTAACTAGAAATTCGAACCCTCTGACTTATCCTCAAATCTATGATTATTTCCTATGTGCTACACCTATTAAAAGTGTGATATGATCCTCTGTGAAATCAATTTTAGTAAGTTTTCATTGGTATAGGTATTAACATTGGGGAATGAGGTGGCAGAAAATGAGGTCTTGAGAATACTGATGAATCTTTGCCCCTATGTGAGCTCTCGCCAGCCATGTCACCATGGGGATAAGTCCAGAAACAATGAGTTGGGACTTGTCCTCTCTCTTCAACCACCAGCCAACAGTGGGTCAAACCAGTTATATTAATTTGGCCCTATTAAGGATCAAAGTAAATTGATCAATATATTTTCTCTAGCCATCCATATTTTCTTCATCTTACTGTATGGCACACAGCATGAACTATGTTTTAAGATGACACACATCCTGCTTGGTACCTCTGCAGCCTTTATGAGCATGTTCCCTGTAAGATCACTTGGTTTAGGAGCATTTAACAAGAGCAGATAAAGAAACAGCTCTCAGGGAATAACCTGCTTTTTACTCAGCTTTAGGAAGATGTACACTCCATGCTGATGCCTTCTCAAAGCTCCTAGTTATTTATGATATGAATTCAGATAATTTAAAAGTGGCCATAAAGTCAGTCAAAGAAGTTTTCCTCTTTTAATCACACACACACAAAAAGTAAGTTAATCTGTCACCTCTTTCAAAAGATCTTGCAGTAATAGATTATGGAAATAGAAGTGACTTTGTTTGGACAAAACACTTGCATCTCTTCTTGTTAGGAATTAATCATGTATCAGGGTTTTAGGAGAAGTTCGTTACATGATTTTCACTATTTTCATAGATCTATGGAATGTTATTGTCAGAGCACACACTTTCCACCACCAATACACCCTGAAGGCTTAGAGATTTACAAACTCTTCTGAGGTAAGGCCTCACAGCTCCTGAACAGCAAGATAAGGAAGACAATTTTCAGTGCAGTACATGCTTACTAAACTCTCATTTTCCCTTCCAGAAGGCTCAAGCTACCCTCTGCCTAGCATGGAGGGCTGTTTGTTGCCTCTGTGATGGTACCCAAGCATGGGGTCTAACTTTCATTCAGCTTAGAGGCCACCTCTCAGTGCAGGTACCTTCCTGCCCTCTGCTCCCAGCCTGGCCCTCGCCTTGCCTTCCTGATGCATAAAGCAAGACTGTGCCTCAGACTAGCTGTGCACAGAAGTGGCAGAGATGGCAAAAGACCTCTTTCCCATTGCTGAATGCAGCTGACTGCTTCAACACTTCATCGCACCAAGGTCTGGATGCAGGCCAGCCTTAGTCTATTTGTATCATATTCAAATTGCTTTTCTTTTTGCCATGAACTATGGTTCTATTCATTATGGGGGAAATTGGAGGATATGAATTGGCACATGAGGTTTTCAAGTCATCCTGCATTGCTAAGGGCCTGGCATCAAACTTGTAGTAAAAACACAGTCATGAGATGCACAGATTGGGAGACACAAACTGAAAACATTTTTTTAAAAAAAATTTTTCTCTTTATAAAAGATTTGCTAACATCATAAAATATACATAGCATAAAATTTACCATCTTAATAATCTTTAAATGTAAGTTCAGTAGTATTAAGTATATTCACGCTGTTGTTCATCTATCACCAACATCCATCTCCAGAACTCTTTTGTCTTGCAAAACCTAAACTCTATACCTACTTAACAATAACTTCCCATTCCCTCTGTCCCACAGCCCCTGGTGACCATCATTCTACTTTGTGTCTTTATGAATTTGACTATTCTAGGTACCTCGTATAAACAGAACCCTACAGTATCTGTCCTTTTGTGACTGGCTGCTTTCACTTAGTATAAGGTCCTAATGTTCATCCATGTTGTAGGATATGTCAGAATTTCCTTCCTTTTTAAGGCTGAATAATAATCTACTGCATGGATATATCACATTCCGTTTATCTGTTCATCTGTTGATGGGTGTTGGTATCTAGTCTATAATGTTCAAGTAAAACAAACACCAACATCAGCTTTTGCTTCAAGAGCAAAAGGTTTACCTATCCAATTTGAACATTTGCCTCGGGGCAGGCAGATGTGGAATGACCATGGTGGGGAAATTAGCTCAGTGAAGCTGGAGGGTATGGAATGAAGAATGTAGAGGTGCTCTGCATACAGGGAAGGTGAGAGGATGACAGTAGGTTGTGTGATGACACAAAGGAGGGATTAAAAAAAAAGAGCTGGCTAACACAGTTAGCCCTGTGGCCCTCAGAAGCAGCATGTGCCTCAGACTTGACATGAGCTCAGACTTCTAGATGTCCAGGCTGTCTGCATGACACAGATAAGCACCTGGAAGTGACACCCTCAACTATAGAGCTGCCCAAGCACAAAACAGAAAAATGACATTATGTGAAATCCCAGTTATCCTCAGAGGTCTTGGATAGATTTTGAAAAATTATGTATTTTTCCAATTATTTGTTCCACTCGATTTTCCAGGGGTTCTCTTATCTATGCCTGAACTGACATAACCTGAGGGAGACCCTAAATTTATATTGTTAGTTTGTGTTTCCAAAAAATTCCATTTGAATAATTTCCCTAAACCTTAAGTTATTAGACACTGTAATGAAAAAGCTTATTAGTGTATATCAATACAAGGGTATTGTCCTCTGAACACAATTTTAAAAAAAGCATTCCAAAAATGTTCTCAGCAGTGACAGCATCATTAGATCATCATTAGTATGATGCCCAAGCTGAATATAGACATTCCGGATGTCTACTGAAAATAAAAGTCTCATTCCTGTAAATTACATCTCCTTCAGGGGCTTAGTACTGTCTATTTTGTAAAAATATTTTCAGGATATTTCCTAACAAGAGGATAATTTTGAAGCCAGATTACTAGTGTACCAATTTTTATTTTTCAACTGAATCAAGTGTCATTAGCTTTGTAGCTGAAATCAAAATAGGAACAGATTAAATTCAGTTACTAAGATCCAAAGCTGGAAATAACCACAAAAAACAGAAAGGAGAGGCACAGAGTTGGCCACTATCCAGTTCTGTCCTAT
Source organism: Crocuta crocuta (assembly GCF_008692635.1). Taxonomy (NCBI): domain Eukaryota; kingdom Metazoa; phylum Chordata; class Mammalia; order Carnivora; family Hyaenidae; genus Crocuta; species Crocuta crocuta. The sequence continues at coordinate 3,496,628 of NW_027530019.1, forward strand.
CCCAGGAGAGCCAGCTCCTGCTTGTTCCCATTTCTGGACATATTTTTCTCAATTCCACACACGGATTCAGAAATTTACACTAAGTATGGTAGAGTTTCATTAAGATGTAGTAGTGTGCTACTTTTCCTCTACTTTTTATTATCTGGTATCGTAAATATGTCCCAGTTTAAAGTAGAAAAGCAATGTTTATGGTGATACTGAGATGCTCAATACCATTCCTCAATGTGCATGGCCATCGGCACACAAAAATGTATCTTTAATGTGACTATTCTATTAGTAAATAGTGGTGTTGACAAATTAAGTGCTATGAATTTTCCTTGCTGTTCCTTGTAGAAACTGTCCGCTTGTTAAAAAGTACTATCTCTATTGTAATTATAAAGATTGATTTCATCCTTAGGTGTGGACCCGACCCTGGGTCCAAGCCCAGTCACATGCTGGCTAAGTGACCATGGACCTTGTAGATCTCTGGGCTCAATTCCTTTACACACATGGTGGGTGACAGAAATGTCTTCCTCACAGAGTTGTTCTATGACTCACAGAATGCTTTGCAAGTTATCACATTGTGCAAAGGTTTGTTATTACATCAGACGCCATCTTTAGTGCCCAACGAAATCCCATACAAACTGTTGGTTTCAGCTACTTCTCTCTTTCTCTATCCTGAATTTGGTTTTGCCAGTAGGTGGGAGACAAGCTGGACTTAATGCCAACAAGTACAGCTCAGTTTACTCTCCGAACCGTAAGATTCCCATTTTCAGTTAGTGTGAGCCTGGAGACCTCATAAAAAGGTGCCAAGGCCTGGCTCAGGGTAGGGAAGAATGTGAGGCACCTAGTGAGGAGCAAGGTATCTGGCCACAGAGAGATGCAGGTCAGCAGGCCAGACAGGGGGAGTAGGATTTGAGGAGGAAGTTTACGGTGAGGAGGTGAGGTCCGAGGAGACGCAACTGAGGGAGATCTTTAAAGGACTTGCAAGTGGCGATTTAGGACTGAAGGCCCATTAGAGTCAAGTAATATAATGCCTTGTTTTGCAAATGAGGGAACAGCCCTGGAGAGGACACCTGCCACTCTGGGTACGTGGCCCTCCTGGGACTAAAACCCAGGTCTTCTGACTCTTGTTCCAATGCTTTCTAAAACTGATCTTTACCTCCTCCATGCTGCCTCCACCTTAGATCAAAAGACCAGGTGGACTAGACTTGCCAGGACAGCAACAAATTTTAAACAGCCTATCCTAAAACAGTTCAGTTTGTCAGAGCACAGGTCCCAATGTGAGGTTTGGGTGGTATACCCCTCTCCCCCACACCAGCAGAAGAGCCACGCCCACACCCAGGGCCTCACTCTCATCAAAGACCTCCTGCAGCTGGCTGCGCGAACAGCCCTGTTATCCTCAGGTCTGCCAGCAGGGGGCAGACACAGAAAAGGTTTGTCAGCTTTGGAGTTTGGCAGCTTCCCATAGTGGGGAGGGCAGCCTGCCTTGGTTTCCAGCAGGGCCTCTCACCAAATTGGGCTCCGAGCCAGGATCCAGCAGTAAAAAAGCCAGTATGATTGGTTTTACTGTCTAGTAAAATGAAAATACTCATAAATGTTCATTTGCTGTATCATTTCAGTTTCCTTAGTGCCTAAACTGGCTGGCTCCAGACAGGGCACTTGATTTTAAATCATCATCAGACCATAGATAGAACTGTGACGTGGGGGAGTTACTCTCTGCACTTGAAAATCAAGGTGGAAAAAAAGATTTAAAAAAATAATTAAAAAAAAAAAAGGGAACCACAGTGCCCACCTATTGGGGTTGTTGACAGGCACAGATTAGAATTTGTCTGCCACATAGTAAGCACTCAGGTGTATTAGCCAGCAGTTATTAGTGATGTAACATTATTAACTCGGCTCTTAAATACTTATTGAGCACCTACTATGTAAGAGGCCCTAAGCCAGGTGTTTAGGAGATAGAATAATAACACACATCTTCAAAAATATCAGTTATCTTGGGGCTCCTGGGTGGCTCAGTCGGTTAAGCATCCAACTTCGGCTCAGGTCACGTTCTCATGGTTTGTGAGTTTGAGCCCCTCGTTGGGCTCTGTGCTCACAGCTCAGAGCCTGGAGCTTGCTTCAGATTCTGTCTCTTTCTCTCTGCCCCTCCCCCATTCTCTCTCTCTCTCTCTCTCTCTCTCCCTCTCTCCCTCAAAAAATGAATAAACGTCAAAAAAATTTTTAAATATCACAATTATCTCATCTATTTTTATCTTTTTTCTATTATCTTCACAACAACTTTATAATCTCTTTGATTTCTTTTATTGTCCTTGTTGTAAGGAAGCTCCGTACCAGATCCGAAGGCCAACCTGCAGTTTTGTCCCCACTGGCCAGCAGATTTGCATTTTTCTTTTTGGTTGGTCCTCATATTCTATGTATATTCCTATTTTACCGTATAAATCCGGTATATAAGCCGGATAAATCTTTGACCTGGCCTGCTCCGACCACAGGTGTGGGCTTGCTGCTTTGCTGACAGGAAGCCCTGGTCAGACATTGGAACACATTGGAGAAAGGAGGGTGACAGCCTGATAAAAAACCTTATTTACAGGTAAGGAAGTGGCTAATGAGGCCTGAGGGAAAGGGGGATGAAACAGAAACAGCAACAGTCAGAACATCACTGAGAAAGACAGGGTCTGGGCTCCATACAGCAGGAAGGAAAAGTGGATAAAAATAAAAAATATATACTGCCCAGGGCTACCTCCTAGTGTGGCAGAGAACAGAGAGAAGGAAAGGCCGCCCATGGTGTGCGGTGTGTGTTAAAAAGCACAGGTTTGGGGAAAAGTTCCTTTGTATGCATTTCAGGGGAGAAGTGGGGGGGACAGGTGGAGTAGACAAGAAGCAATAAGTTTCTCATCAAGAGATAAAAAAAAAAAAAAAGAGTGGGGAGCAGAAATCACTGCCTCTGAAGAACAGGGACCTGAAGGGGTCAGCTCCTCCCACTCAGAGAGCCTGAGTCTCCAGGCTCTCCTGTGACTGCGAGCTGGTCTCAGACACTTATGCTCCAGGTTGTCCCACCTCCCCGCCTCCCATAAACAAGGATGCACAGAAGGAGCTAGTTACCACATATGTTAAAAATACAGCAGGGCTGCCATTGGCCTTGCTCAGCATGTGTTGAACAGGCCCGCAGATGGGCCAGCACACTTGACCTGAAGGAGGAAAAGGAACAAAAGCCAAACCACTGATGTGACAAAGGAGAAGCAGACTGACCCATCTGTTAAGAAAATGTCAGGACCAACCAACTCACAACGTTACTTTTAGAAACTAAGCAGAGCCCACAAAAAAACATGTGTCTCCATGGGCCAAAAGGTATGGGCTAAAACCATAAATCTGAAACTATCAAAATGCCTATCAATTATAGAATGGAGAAATCAACTGCATTTTCATACAGCAACAAGAATGAATAAACTACAAGTACTTACAACAAAATGGGTGAACCTCATAAGCAGAATGTTAAACAGAAGAAGCCAGACACAAAAGAACGCAGACTTTGTGGCTGCTTTCACACAAAGATCAAAGACAGGCAAAACTATGGTGACAGAGATCAGGGCAGTAGCTATCCTTGAGGGCATTGACTGGAAGGGGGCACGAGTTGGTTTCTGGGGTGCCGGCCATGTTTCTATATGCTTACATGCATATGTGCTCACTCTGAAAATTCATTGAGCTGTGCATTTTTCTATAAGTATATTTGATTTCAATGAAATATCAGAACAAACAACCATACAAGCAGAACCTGGAATCTTGACATAGCAGGTCCCAAGGAGAGCAGTGGACCCTATGGCACCCCACCATAGTGCCAAACAGGAGTAGAAGGTGACCAGGAAGTGAGGAGTGACCACCAACCCAGTGGCTGACCTCTTAGGGTAGTCAGATAACTCATGCAGAGATCATGACTTGGTCACACTAGAGAGACTAAGCAGCACTCTGGCACAGGTCATTTCATGAGTGCTTGAGTGTGGCAACAGAGCCAAACTGCCCAGCTTTGAATTCCAGCTCCACCGTATGACCCAGTAGTATGACCTTAGGTCGGTGCCTTAAATACCCAGTGCCTCAGTTTCCATATCTATAAAATAGAGGTGATGATAGGATGAATACATTACATTTGGAACAGTGCCAAGCAGTTTAATCCTCACACCTACTATATGAAGTAGACTCTAGGATTAAGTGATTTCAGTGGGGCCTAGTAAATGCAAATGGAGATCTGAACCCAAGTTCAGCCTGGTTCCAAAGCCTACAGTGTAAGGCTTCCCAAGAAAAAGAGAGACAGCTCTTTCCCAGAAACCACAAATAGGGAAGATTACCCAAGGAAAATCATTCAAATGCAAGGAAAAATGTAAGACTTTGGAATAAGCAAAGGAGATTACTGGAAAGCCTTTCAGTGGGATGTTGGAGCCTTTGCAATTATCTGATTCTATGGGAGTTCTGTGCTTTTCATTGCCCTCAAATTATTTTACAACTCTGAAAATTGCATATGAGGGACAGAAATGCAAAGTAATTCTTGTCTGAAGACATGGAAACTCTGCTACCTCCCCACAAAACGTAATAAATCAAGTTTCAAGTCCATATTATAAAGTTACTTCAGCATTCTTTTATCCCTTACAACTCTGTGGTTCTTTTGACTTTTCCTTTGAACCAGTTACAACATCTAACCAGTTCCTTCAATTAGTGACTTAAATAAAAATCTTTGACGTGTGTTCACTTTATGTTTGCATGAGAATCATGACTTTGCTTTTTTTTTTAATTCTCTAATACATGGGAAACAGGTTCAGATTTGTGGCCCCATGATTTCCTGAGGAAGATCCACTCTTTGCCCTACTGAAATCTGCCAGCAGGAGGCTAGGTCACCCTCAGGGGGCAGGTGTGAGGCCAGGGCCCCAGGTTGGGTCCTGTGCTCTGCTCCCTGGCCAGGCTTGGCAAGGAGAACAGAAGCCTGACTGTACCTTGGAATGAACTCTGGCAATGAACACTGAGAGGGGATGGATTCTGGCAAAGCCAGGGCACCCTCACAAGCTGCCTAGTGGCTCAAGGGCCTACAAAAAAGAAACAAATGGGTCTGACTGGGAGGCAACACCACTGAATCCTGAACCCTTAGGAGTTTAAGTCTCTCTCTGCCCATTTCCCAGATCTGTGACCTTGACAAATTATTTAAATTCTCCAAGTTTCATTTCTTCCTACTTGAAATGTGGGTAACACCACAGTATCTATCTTTCTTGTGGAGAAAAGAATGTTGCAAATTAAGCAAAGTGGTATATACTGAACCCTTACCACCATGTCTGCCCTGAGCATGTGACAAATGGCAGCTATTCCCAATGGTACTGGCCAGCAGGAGACTCTGCCGCTCTTGGTGGAGGACTCAGTGTGGAAATGCTCTCACCATTTGGGTTTTCTGATCAATGGAACACTATTTATTACTATTATTTTCCCCTACATAAAAGAGGCATTGCAACCCACACATGTTGAAATATAACCCCATCTAAAAACAAGACCAGCCCTTGTTAACGTATCAAAGCAAGAAAGAAATAGTTTACAGTTCTTAACCGTATGAACAAAGGTGAATACAGGATTTCTAAGAAAGACAAGTAGCCAGGGGTGGGAATACTAATGGCTGGCATCCACTGAGTATTTGGGACTTCCAGGCATAGTTCCTAGGGCTTCGCATTTTCACCCTTCCTGACAACCTCATGAAGTGGAAAGTGTTGTCTCCCCCTTTCTTGTTGGGAAGTGAATAGATACTAGGATTTAAACCCAACTAAGACAATCAACCCTACTGTGTACAGGGCACCCTGTAAGGCCTGATCTTAGGTCCAGGATGTGAGGAGGTGTATCTAAAGGAGGGTTCTCAGGTGCAAGACCTCCAGGTGGCGCTGTCTGGCACCAGAAGACTGATGCTAAGGAGAGGTCAGATACTGTCTTCATTCAAACAAATATTTATTAAAGGCTGTTACATGCAGGCACTGTTCTAGGCTGAATACAACAGGTAAAAAGCCCTGCTCTCATTGAGCTGAAATTCCAGTGGGAGCAGTTAGATACTAAACATAAGCAAAATATATAGTATGTTAGATAGAAATAAGTTCTGTAGGAGAAAACAAAAAAGAAAAAAAAGGATTTGGAGAGACAGGGGTAAGGTGGTGGGTACAGCTTTCATTAGTGTGCTCAGGGAAGGCCTCAGCTGGGGCCATTTGTGTAAAACCTGAAGCTATATGAGGTACTAAGCCATTGCAGCTACCTGGGGGAAGAGCATTCAGAGGGTACTTGGCCTGTCTGACGAACAACAGGAGGCCATTGTGGCTGCACCAGAGAGGATGAGGACAAGCATGTCAGAGATGAAGCTGGAGAGTGGTAAGAGGTACAGATCAAATAGGGCCTGCTACACTGAGGGAGATTGGTAAGGTTCTGAGCAGACCAATGACATGATCTGACTTACATTTTATAAGAACCACTCTGGCTGCTTCAGGGGCAGTGAAAGGTAGCAAAGCAGGGGAGAAGCAGGGAGATCACTTAGGAGCCAATTGAAGCAATTCAGACCAGACATGGAACTGGAACAGGGTGGTGACGGAGTAAATTGTAGTCAGGTTCTAAACACAATTCTGGACCTGGTAAAATGCAGTCAGGTTCTGGACATCCAGGTAAAGCCAAAGGGATCTGGGACTTTCAGAAGCCTTTGAGACTATCCTTTAAGGAATATCCCAGTGTAGGCTCCAATCCCGAAAAACTTCCTGGAAAGTCCTCTTTTGGTGCCTGCAGGATAACTTAACACATCACCTATGGAAAGAAGCTTCCCTGTCCTTTGCCAGGTGTCAGGGCATTGTGCCAGCTTTTGTCTGCCCTCCTCACCCCACCCCACCCCCATGGGTTCTGGGTCTCTCTCTGAAATGTGGTAATGACCACCCAAAGTTCCTCTGCTTCCCTCAGATTTCTCTCAGGATTGAGGCAAATGCCACTAGAAGTGACATTTTAGTTCTTGTTGCTGTATAAAAAATACCCCAAAACCTAATGATATGAAACAATATTATGCTCTTGGATTCTTTGGATCAATAACTCAGACAGGACAACATGGAAATGGCTGATCTCTTGATCTCTGTCCCGTTTTGCCTGGGGCTTTGGCTGGGAAAACTCGATGAGGGGGAGCTGGAATCACCTGTAGGTGTCCTCACTCACATTCTGCCTGGATGTTGGTTGGGACCTCAGCTGGTTGTTGGCTAAAACATCTCCACATGGCCTTTCCCTGCGGTGTGTCTGTGTGGCATGGTTTGGGCTTCCACATCATGGTGATGGATTACAATGGTGTGTATGCACATTGTGAGACCTAGACCCACAGCAGGCACTTTGTAATGAAGGGAGATACCCCAAAGCAAGGTCAGCACACTGAAGATGGCAAAACAGAGATGGAAAGAACCTGAGCCACCAAACTGATCTGGAGCATTCTACCTCAAACATCCTATTCAGTGAAATAAAATTGATTTTCCGTATTGCTTAACCCAGTTTGAACTGAGGTTTTCTGTTGTTGCTGCTAAAGGCAGCCTCACTGAATCAGGTCTCCTAATCTGCTCCTCCTCTAGTGGGCTGCACACTCCCGGGAAGGGAGCAAGAGCTGGAGTCACCACCAAGGACAACTGAAGTTCTGCTTCCAGCAAATAGCCGCTGCCTCCCAGCCCAGCTGGGGCCTGCCTGTGCCCATTCATGCCATGAATCGTGGAGCCATATGCTTGGCACCTTTATCTGTAAAGGCAAGGAATCAATTCTTTGCAGTTATCAAGAACTTACACCCAGGGACAGGTGGGGGAAAGCAGGGTAGTTCTGATGTGGGTAACTTGATGAGGTCAAACAAAAAACACCCTAAAAACTCTTCAGATGTGGCTCTACCACTGATTCCAAGGGATTTGCTTGTCTTAAGCTGTATGCATGATGACAACAGATGTTACAAGTACCCCAGACACACCCCTCGGGCCGTCCAGTGCACTCCAGCCAACCTCAAACTGCCAGTCTGTACACCTGTGCCTGGGGCTCCTTTTCAGAACGGTGGAAAGCCCCTCAGCTCATGTGCAAGGAAGTTCCATTAGTGCCTGGAATTAACACCCCCAGGGACCATACTTCAACATATGCTCTGGAAGTTGATGTACAAATGCCCCAGCTCTGTTAATCTGAGCACAAGCACTCTGAGGTGTGTGTTTGACACTGTTTTTCACAGGACTGAGCTCTGTGATGGCTGGTGTGGCAATGCACCCTTTGTTGACTGCCTTCCTTCCCTGAATCACTTTCCTACCAGAGTTCTCAGTCCTTCCCAATTACCTGTGCCCAAATCTTTGTCTCAGCATCTGCTTCTGGGGGAGCCCAAACTAAGGCAGTGTAAGGCAGTGATCACAGGGGAGTGGTCAGGGAATGTGGGGAAGGAAGTGGACTAGAAAGTCCCTGAGGGATGAAGTAACAATCTAGCCACAGTCACCTCTCTATTGGGAAGTGCTGGAAGCATAAAACCAAGCCTTCTGAGGATTGCCAACTGGGAGAGGAGCCTCCTAAGTTTTCAAGGCCCACTGGTTGATTATGAGTGCCCAGTTGGTGAGGCTCTATCTTTATCTCTTTTTCTATCATCTCTATCTCTATCCATCTATCCATCTATCTATCTATTTTTCTGTCTATCGATCTTTACATGTGTGTCATGACACTGTTAATATGGTTCTGATTAGATTCCAATCCTGGCAGCACCCTTGAGTAGCATTTTACACTGACAATCCACTATTCCATTTGGCTCTCATCTCCCTGCAGCTGAGGGAACCTCTCAGCAGTGAGCAGCATTGAGAATGGGTCCTCTTTTGTTCTTATCCATTCAATGTGTTTATTTTCAAGATTGCGTTTGTGGAAAGCATTTAAACAGCACTATTTAGAAGAAAACAAAAGTCACCAGATGGAAAAATAGAATAAAAAACATGCACACAAAAAAAATCCCCCAAGCAATATAGGCAGGGCAGCGGGAGTTATTGTGCTGCTGTTATGGATAATGCAGCTGTGTTGGAAAAGCTATCTGCTTTTGACAGCCTAGAATTTTCAAGAGAGAACGGGACACAGGTCAATAGAATTCCATGCTGCAATTCACTTCTTGAGAAAGTTTGACAAACCTTCCTTCTTCTTCCCTCTAAAAAGACAGAACAATTACTAGGATTACCTTGTATATTGAATTATAAAGTATAGGGAACTCTTTCTTGAAATATGCCTTCCAGTCGGCCCATATCTTATTTGGACAAGCCTTGTTTTCAAAAGCCTGAGCAACACCTTTAGCCACAGGCTAGCTGCAAAGTCAGACTGACATGAAAGCAAGAGATGGTGGCTGCTTCTGAAGAAAAGGCCCACATTACTTCCTGCCTCTTTGAGAAACCCCCTCTTACCCCACTACCAAAGACAACACAATTTTGCCTACACTGGGGGTTGAAACACTGCACCAATATGCCAAGGGTGGCCAACTTTTATTCACAAATAGACCCTGGTCATTGCTTCTTCCTTGCATTTCGTTTCCCCAATACATGGAAAGGAAAGATGGTGGTGTGCAAAGGTTCACCAGTCAGGCCTGGTGCTCTAGATCCTGTAAGGATTCTTAACATCAGTTTTCCCTGGGGTGATCTTAACTGGACTCTCACCCTCCCATGCACTGCCATGCTGAATGCCATGTGTCTGGGGTATTCCTCCATCTTCCCAGAAGAGGAATCCAATCACAGATAGCAGCAGTGGAACATTATGTAGCATGGTGGCTCTGGCAGTGGGAGGGAAATATATTGGCTTTGTAGTTAGACAGTGCTGCCTCACCATTTATCAACTGTGTGACATGCAGTAATTTATTTAACCTCTCTGACCCTCAATTTCTCTAGCTGTAAATAGTGGGTCCTACCTGATAGTTAACTTGAAGATTAAAGAATATAAAACACTGATGCCTAACACATCATGAGCTCTCTATACATGGCAGCTCCTATTACTACTATGGGAATCTGGCTGTAGTTTTTAACACTGTCAGCAAGTATGGGCTAATAACAGTTGTTTCCACAATTGTCATTTTTAGGGGCAGTTAACATGATTGCAACTGTGGATCTTCAAGCAGAAGCAGTGATGTTTACTGGAGAACCCAACTGGGATTTCACATTAAGAAACCAATCCCATTATGGAAAGAATGGCATGGTGGGCTCTGGGTGGATGGTTAGGACAGCTGGAGAGTATGTGGAAAGCTACCAGAAGGTCCAGCTGCCATCAAGAGGGCCTCCTGGGAGTAGAGCTCATTTAGCCTGACAAGGACACAAGAGCCAGAGGAAAAGGCAGGCTCGGACAGATAGAACTCTGTGAGCCCTGGAGCAGAACTGGCACATGCAGGTTTCATTAACCACATAGTCATGAGACACAGATTTTATAAAGGCCCTGGCAATCTGAAGAGAAAAGAAGTTGAAGATCACAGGCAAAGCTGTCTGTTTCTCCTATATGTGTCCTGCCAGGCCAGGTCTCCCTGAGCTCAGCCATGTGCCCTGAAGACTGGTCAGCTCTCCTCCATCACAACTCTTGTTTCTAAAGCATGAATCTGAATCTTACTTGGGGATACTGAGCACTTTCCTTTCCACCCTTTCCAGACATGCAGAATGGTCATGAACGGCTGGGAAATACCAACAGTGCCTTAGCAAGAAAATTCTAGAAATGGGGTGAATAGACTATCTGTAAAATAGAGATTTTGGTGGGGCTATACCTGATGTGTGAAGAGATGAATAGCAGGATACTCTGGTGTGATATTGTGATTTATAATGAGAAATATATTTTAATTATCCTAATTCTGGCACAGAGCTCCTGAAACCCTTGGAATTTCCTGTGATAAGAGGAATAAAAGTGTCTTGATATTTGTAACAAATCCCTTTCACCTACACCTGAATTTATGTTAATGGGGTGACTTTTGGAAAGCACTTAGTTTGGGACTGGTTTTCAGGAAAACTAACCACAGGGATAGTAGGTTGGAGCTCTCAGTACCTCCTCTGACCTCAGGGAAGCATCCATCAAAGGGCTGGAGATTGAGTGCTCTGGTCAATGATTTAATCAGTCATGTCTATGTAATGAAGCGTCCATAAAAGCAAAAGAGCAAGGTTCAGAGAGCTGCCTGGTTAGTGAACATAGAGATTTGGGGGAAATGGCTCTATTGAAGAGGGAGTGGAAGCTCTGTGCTCTTTTCCTACTCTATACACTATGCATCTCTTTCATCTGACTGTTCCTGAATTATATCCTTTTTTTTTTTCAAATAGTTTATTGTCAAGCTGGTTTCCATATAACACCCAGTGCTCATCCCCACAAGTGCCCCCCTCTGTGCCCATCCCCCCCTCACTCCCCACATCTATCAGTCCTCAGTTTTTGTCAGCATTCAAGAGTCTCTCATGGTTTGCCTCTCCCCCTTTCCCCTACCATTTACCCCCTTCTTCTNGAATTATATCCTTTTATAGAAAACCAGTAATCCAGCAAATATAGTGTTTCTTGATAGCCAAGTGGTCAGAAGCACAGGTGACAACCTGGCCTTGCTGGGGCCGGGAGCATCCTTGTAGCAATGCCCTTAACCTGTAGTATCTGATGTTATCTCCAGGTGGACAATGTCAGAACTGAATTACATTGTAGGATAACCAGCTGGTGTCAGAGGATTGCTAGGTGTTAGAATTTTACTTGGGGAACTTTTTATAACACAGTAAATGGCGGTGACCTCCAAAGAGTATCAGACTGGAAAAGATTTTTGAAAAATCTCCTCCCTCCCAAGTATATTTTGATGTACAACCACCCCCTCCAGGAGCTGAGAAGTGCCCAGAGAAGGGCCTAGGCTACCAGAGAGAACTACAAGTGGTGGTAAGGATGCCACCATAAATGCCTGGAGGCTAAGAACTATTTCTAATCCTTATACAGTTCATTTATCTTAGTTAAATAAAAAATAAATAATTTTGCATTCGTTCCTCCCAGAAATATAACTTCACTCCTCCCACCCAGACACTCTTTCCTCTATCCTGCATACACACAACACACACAGCAAATACCACATTTTGTTACACAACACAGTGCTGGCTCCTGCCCAGAAGCCACTGTCAGACAAGAGTAAGGCTGTATCCTGAATCTGTTAAGCACACTGATCATGACCTTGTCACCATGGAAAGTTTTCTGTACATTTCATTAGCCTCTGCTTTGTTCTATGAATTTGTGGCACAATCAGGTCTGACTAGCAGATTTCCTTAATAAAAAAAAAAAAGCACAAGAGAAAATCTTTATAAATCTATTATACCCTAGGAGAATAAACTATCTTAAGTCTACTTAACACATCCATTTCATTGCAGTCAAGCAAACCACGTCCTTTACAAACTGCTTATGATTGCATCCTTATTATTGCCATGTGCCCAACCTGAAATGAATTTCCCGATCCACAGATATGCTGTTGTGGAAAGAACACTTCTTCTGGAGCAGGAAAGGACTAGGTTCAAGCCTTGGCTCATGCTCACTGGGATGTGGGTTTCTTTCCTTATTTAAGAATAAGCCAGTCAGAGTAGCTAAAATGAACAAATCAGGAGACTATAGATTCTGGCAAGGATGTGGAGAAACGGCCACCTTCTTACACTGTTGGTGGGAATGTAAACTGGTGTAGCTGCTCTGGAAAACAGTGTGGAGGTTCCTCAAAAAATTAACAATAGAACTCCCCTACAAGCCAGCAATAGCATTGTTAGGAATTTACCCAAGGGATACAGAAGTGCTGATGCACAGGGACACATGTACCCCAATGTTCATAGCAGCACTTTCAATAATAGCCAAATCATGGAAAGAGCCTAAATGTCCATCAACTGATGAATGAATCAAGAAGATGTGGTTTATCTATATGATGGAATAGTACATGGCAATGAGAAATAATGAAATCTGGCCATGTGTAGCAACATGGATGGAACTCAAGGGTGTTATGCTAAGTGAAATAAGTCAGGCAGAGAAGGACAGATACCATATGTTTTCACTCATATGTGGAACAGGAGAACCCTAACAGAGGACCATAGGGGAAGGAAAGGGGAAAAAAATAGTTGGGGAGAGGGAGGGAGGCAAACCATAAGAGACTTAAAAACTAAGAACAAACTGAGAATTGATGAGGGGTGGGGGAGAGGGGGAAATGAGTGATGGGCACTTGTGATGAGCACTGGGTGTTATATGGAAACCAACTTGACAATAAAATGTAATAAAAAATAAAAATAAATAAAAATAAAGGTTTATATGGTGATAAAAAAAGAATAAGGATAATTATACCTACCACATGGGGATGGCATGAGGCTTAAGTGATATAACTTCTGGACCCAGGTTCTACAGTGTAGCAGCCAAGCTATGGAAGGTTCTAAAAGATGATCTCCTCGCCAAGTCACAACCAAACCATAGTCAGCTAATTGAACTTACGGGGCTGAATCAGTATACTGGGCTCTAAGGGTGGGAAGGAGAGCAGCAGGAGGAGCCCATGATGTCACAGGTAGACTAAATCAGCTTTAGACACAATATGTGTACGTGGCAGGGAGCAGTCCAAGGCATTGTGACCTGGTGAATAACAGACAATAAAGAGAGATTATAACAGGGATACTGGTGCCAGTGTGCAAGCAAAAAAGAGAAGAAACAAAAGAACTGGGGTTTCAGACAGTGATGCGATGAAAAGACTAACAAATAATATCGGGCAAGTACCCAAAATGTGACTTGATGAAGTATTAACTGGGGTTTGTTGGGAGTTTAGAACGTGTGCCCAAATCCTCCCCTCTGGGATTCTCTGCTAGGAGAAGCATCTACATGAGAGAAAATTCTAAGTGTGAAATGAAACAAATCTTTCTCCTCCTTCCCCCCATACAATTTCTCCAAAACCTAAAAGGCAGGGACTGTAGCACAGACGTAGAGCACCCTTATATCAGCTCATGGGGGGCCAGCAGCCAGTGGGGAGCTCAGACGCTCTGCCTCTTGAATACAGAAGCCTTGCCTGCACGCACTTTCCACACAGAAGAAACGCAAGAACTCTGGAAACCAGAAATTTGGTAACAAAACTTGACCTGAACTAATGGGAAGTGGACTGAACTGAGTGGCTTAAACGACAGACATTTTCTCACGGGTCTGGAGACTTGGAAGTCCCATATCAAGGTGCCAGTGGATACGGTGCTTGGTGAGGGCCTTCTTCTCTGGCTTGTAGGTGACTGCCTTCTCACTATGTCCTCACATGGTGGAGAGAGGAGATTCTAGAGTCGCTCTCTCCTCCTATAAGAGCACTGTTTCTCATCACCTCACAGAAATCTAATTACCTCATGAAGGCCCTAGTTCCAAATACTAGGAATTTTTAGGGGAGACACAAAAACTCAGTCCCTAACACTATTTGATCCTAAAGGTTTTCAAATTAGGAGTTGTGGCCATGTACCGCACCCAGATAATACCAATGTTAACATTTTGGTATCTAATCTAATTTTTTTTAATTCTGCTGTTAGTGGATATTTAGAAAGATGTTTTCAATTTTCCCTATTAATAAAATCTGCAACAGTTATTTCCTTAATGAAAAATCCCTAAAAGTAGCCTAAAGGAGCACTCATGTTGTAAGGCTCTTGAAACACATTGCCAAATTACTTTCCCACATAGCTGGCCAGTATTTAAGAAAGGCTATCAGCACATGAAGTCTTACTACTAAAGCATTATTTTTTATTTATAGAAAACCAGCACATATAGTGTTGTACATCAATTACAATTCAATAATAATAAAAAAAGAAAATCAGCACGTGTGTATGATGAAGTACTCACTGAGTACAGAAATGTATACAGCCTTGCTTCCAACTTTCAGTCCCTTTCCCCAAAGGGAGGAGGGGAGGGAAGGAGGGAGCGAGTTTGAGGGAGGCCAACCATGTTCCATATATTTCCCTCAAGCCTGTTTTCGCCAGCTGCCTCCACCAACACTCTCCAATCCTGTGCTTTGAGAGGCCAGGTGAGGGTGACAACTCTCACTGTAGACCAAACCTGGCCTTCTCTCAGCTGTTGAATTCCTGGATTTTGCTAATCTTCACTATTCTAAGGCAATTTAAAATTCCCTTTATGCCATCTATTTTCTTATTTTAGCAGAATTTGACCTCCTCTGGATATCAGTCCTGGCTGAGAAACTAGGAGAAAAAAGAACATTAAGATTTGTAAACCCCATTAGATCTCTGACTACCAATGTAATCTACTAGATCTTATGCAAACCAAATGTCTAGGGCCATATTTGAGAATATGCCTGTTGCAAGGCTAGTCTCCTCTGGCTTTAGTAAAGACTCTATCTGCTCTCTAGACTAGATCTCTTAGGCAGGGGTACAGTGGAGAGACAGGCTCCAGGTCAATGCCCCATGAATACTACATGATTAGAGTGACAGCCATAGGTGGGAGTAGGGGTGTCCTGACTAACCAGGATAAGAGTTGTCCACCACAATAGTCATCGGTTCTGCCCACCAGGGTTCTCACCCTCTGGTTATTCTATCCTCCTGAACCCTCAGCGGACTATCATGGAGAAAAGAGGGAAACAATCCTCAAGTAGATTCACTGTAATCCTGCTAGGTAGGTCAGATCCATTCATTTTGGATGACGCATTCCCAAGTACCTACTTTGGGGTCACAGAAATGAATCTGACCCAGACATTGCCCAGGAGAGGACAAACCCTTTGATAGGTTTCCTTTTAAAGCTCTTCCCCTTTAAATCATAGTTGAAATTGTACAAAGCCATGCTCTGTAACAAGAAATAGGCTCCACGTGATGGAGCAGTTTCTGTAAATTATAGCTCTTGCAGGGAGAATTCATCAGGCTGTGCAAACTTCCCTAAGATGCTCAAATAACCGGCACCAGAGGTGCAAGTAAACAAGGAGTGGAAAGGAAGGGGCCACAGTTTCCTGTATCGGCTCCTGACTCCCAGCATCCTTTTCTGGCCTCTGAGCCCCAAGGACGCCATGCTGTGCTGTGATGCTGTCCCTATGCCTGTCTTCCCCTAAGTGCCGCCATCCACATAGCTCTATTCCTTCTCCCCCGAAAAGCCACAGGCCTGAGACTCTGCCACATTCTGTCCCCCTAGACTTCTCAAGTTCAAACCTCATTCCTTGGCTCCTATTTCTTTCTGGTCTTTAAGACCATTACCTCCCACTGCCTGAGATTCCCCTTTCTCATTTACCAAAGATGTTAGTAAGACTGTTGGCCCTATTACACTTTCAGACTTGTAACACGTAAAAGAAGGTCTTCAAATCATATTTCCATTTCCTGATTTTTCCATAGACTTCATATGTCTGGCACTATGTTTCAAGTATTATGTTTTTCAGGGATATATCTGTCATACAATTGGGATTTCACTGTGCAAAGTAAGATTCCATTGCTAAAAAAATAATTTGGATCAACACAGGATACATTTTAATGGACACCCAAGTAGCTTACCTTTAAATTTAACTATAAATGTTTCTATTTTATGAAATTCTAATAATAAAAAATGACATAAGACTTCAATATACAGGCACATCTCTTTGACATACTTTCTAGATTTTTTTCCTTACAAATTATTTTGTATGCTTGGGCTGCAACTCCAGTCAAAGTTGTTCCACAGCCTGAGAAACATCTACACTGGACAAGTATATTATTAAACACATCAAAATTTAGACTGAGACTTCTCTTTGAGCAAACATCTTGCAGATTGCTACTGAAGGATGTTTCTCAAGTTGTCATGTCCCTAACCCTTAATCAAGAATCCCTCTTGATTGGGGCGCCTGGGTGGCTTAGTCGGTTAAGCGTCCGACTTTCACTTAGGTCATGATCTCGCGGTTCGTGGGTTTAAGCCCCGCGTTGGGCTCTGTGCTGACTGCCAGCTCAGAGCCTGGAGCCTGTTTCAGTCTGTGACTCCCTCTCTCTCTGACCCTCCCCTGCTCACGCTGTCTCTCTCTCTCTCTCCTAGAAATAAATAAAACATTAAAAAATTTAAAAAAAGAATCCCTCTTGATTAAGAACAAGGAATGAAAAAGTTAGATGAGGGTGTTGACACTGGAGTGTGGACCCAGGCAAGAGGCCCAGAAATAGGGAGAGAAGCTGTCTTGATATGAACTGAAATTTTCTGACCAGAGAGCCAGGAAGGAGAAAGAAGGTTAAGACATTTTTGGTGATGTATCCAGGAGCAGAGGGTGGCCTCAGACACTTAGACATTCCAGCCCAGACTCTGGCCATCCTTAAAGATTCCCAAGACATGGGAATATAACAGGACCTCCTTCAGGCCCCAATCCTGGAACTGTTTTTGCGAGGAGGGCTAGAGAGGCTCTGTTTCCCACTGAGGCTCAGCTGAAGACACATCCCTCTGTAAGGGAAGCCACAGGAGATATATGACCCTTTCTGAAAGTTCTGGGGTCCACTATACTCTCCCCACAACTGAATACAGACAACCCTGTCCCTGGCTGGATCTGGCTCCCTGAGATGTTCCATGGTGTTGTTTCAAGCAAATAATTAAGTTGCTTTAGGGCCAAGGAACACATTGGGCTCACTGGGAGGCCTAGCAGCTCCTAATGGAATCAGCATGGGCCACAACACAAACTTATTCGCTTTACCTCCCTATCTGTTACCAACTGTGAGACCTTAGGCAAGTTGCTTAACCTCTCTGAAGCCATTTCTTAACCTGTAAAATGTAGATAATACATATGGGAATGTGGTGGGCATACTGAATGCATGCACAAAGGAAAGTATTATGAAAACACCCAGTGCAATTATCAGTCTGGCAATATGTTGATGCTAGCCTTGAACAGTTTGTATTACTTTCTAAAAATAAAAAAGGCTGCTAAGAAAATTTTATGAGACTTCATCTTTCTACTTGTGTAATTTTCATAAAAACTCTGGAAGTGTTAGCATGTAAACAATGCCAGATACTCATTTTCTTTATAAATATCTATAATTGAAATCAGCTTTACAAAACAGAACAAACCCAAGTAAATTATATGCACGTGATTAATTACAAAATTTTTGTCTTATTAACAAAAGCTTATGTAAATCTGAATTAAGAATGTAAAGAGCATCCTTGAACTTTTTGATCCATTTCTTCAAGCTTAATTGCAAAAATCTTAAGAACCATACAACTATTTCCACTCCATGCACTAAATCCAATTCAAGAGAGAATGGTGAAGAATGAGCCCAAACTCAAGCCGTGGGGATGCCCATACCTAAAAAGTGGGGGATGAGTGCTTAAAGTCATTGACAATCAAAGAAACAAAAATAAAAACTCCTAGAATGGCTGAAGTCAAAAAGACTAAAAAGATGTTGATGAGGATGTGAAGGAACCGGAACTCCCATACATTGCTGTTGGCAGTATCTAATGGTGCAGATCTGGGAAGGTTAGTTTCTTATACAGTTTAACAGGTGTCTCTTGCACATTTACACCTTGGTGTTTACCCAAGAGAAAGGAAAATGTATATCCACTAGAAGACCTGTACAAGAATATTCATAGCAGCTTTATTCACAATGGTTAAAAACAGAAAACAACCCACATTTCTACTCCCAGAAAATGGATAAATGAACTGTGCTATATTTATAAGACAGAATGCTACACAGCATTAAATAGGAACAAGCTATTGATACATGATGGAGGAATGTCATCAGCATTATGTTAAGCAAAGGAAGATAGAGATGTCATGGAAGATAGAGATTGTATGAATTTCTTTATGTGAAGTTCTCCGAAAGACAGAATTATAAAGAAAAAAAAATAAATGGGTTGGCTCTGGGAGGATGGACTAAGAAGGGACATGAGGGAACTTTCTAGGCATGATGGAAATGTTCTATGCTGTCATAAAAGTGTACATGTGCATGTATGTGTTCATTTGTCAAAATATATTAAATTGTACACTTATGATTTGTGCACTTCACTCTATAAATTTTTCTTTAAAAATATATTAAAAAATGCTGAACTCTAATTGGCTTGCTTTTTTCAGTATCACAATTTAACAATTTTGAAACTACGTTCTGTGTATCCCAGACTTGAGAAAATGAGTAAAGATATTTAGGGGAATAGAAGCCAGGTTTATACTGTCAGAGAAGAGTTACAAATATGGAAAGGGGGAAGATTAGACATTCTCTGAGGTTATGGATTGGAATTGGAAGTATCTGTATGAACTCATATAGATTTCAGTAGATATATAAATAGATAAATATATTTCCTAGCTCTGTACAATGAGAGCACCTAGAATCAATGACACCCCCATAGCAGTGAGCACACCTAGCACTTAGATCTCAAGTTCTAAATAATTCTCTAAGTCTCCACTAAAATAAACCATGTCTCCCTGGAGAAAAGTCTTTTTGTGTGTGTGTGTGTGTGTGTGTTNCTATGAACATTGGGGTACATGCGCTCCCTGGAGAAAAGTCTTATATGCCAGGACTGAAGTGTGAAAAGCACAAGATGAATCTAGGACATCTTATTACACCACAAACTATGAAGATAATCAATAGTTGAAAAATCCAAAAGTACCCAGGATTGGCTTGAAAGAACTTCCACTGGCCAAATCTGGGGAAACTTGAGCATCATGCATTATATTCCACTAAATAAAATAAAACTCCATGAGACCACACTGTTATAAATACACACATATGTACATATACACGCAGGGGGAAAGATAAAGCTATTCCTTAAGGAAAAATGCTGCCTAATAAATATAGAAGGAATGGTAACATTAGAAAATCATCAGTGGACTATAAAATGAGTTTGACAGGGTGCCTGGGTGGCTCAGTTGGTTAAGTGTCCAACTTTGGCTCGGGTCAGGATCTCGCTGTCTGTGGGTTCGAGCCCCCCATTGGGCTCTGTGCTGACAGCTCAGAACCTGGAGCCTGATTCAGAATCTGTGTCTCCCTCTTTCTCTGTCCCTCCCATGCTCACACTCTGTCTCTGAAAAATAAATAAACTTAAAAAAATATTTTTAAATAAAAGGAGTTTGACAAGAGTGAAAGTTTTATAAGGAACAATATATTTACATATTCTCAAAGGTATTTCCCTACAAAGGGGAAATGGTAGCTTTATTGCTTACTAAGGGAAAATGATAACTTTATGGTGGAGAAATTTGGCAGACACCATCTATTCCAGTTACTATGGCTACATAACAAACCACTCCCAAACTCAGTACTATTAAACTATCATATGTTATGCTCATGGATTCTGGGATTTAGGAATTTGGACAGGGAACATCAGAGACAGCTTGTCTCTGCTCCATGGTTCTGGGACCTCAGCTGGGAAACATGAAGGCTAAAGGCTGGAATCATCCAAAGCCTCCTTCACTCACACACCTGCAGCTGATGCTCTGTCTCCAGGAGCCTGGAATCCTCTCCATGTGGCTAGTTTGGGCTTCCTCACTGGGTGGTAGCTGCCCCACTAACTGCTGTGAAGTTACCACTTCTCACTTTGTACTTCATAAGTAATTTATAGGAACCTACTTTGAGATTATTATAAATATCCTATCTCTCAAGCATGCTTTCTTTTGTCCATTATTTTTAGTGTCCACTGATATTTTTGCCTGCAACAATTACTATTGTGGTATTTTTGCAAACTCTTTTTTAAAATGCCAGTTGACTTCACAGACATCTACATTTCTTCAAAAGTCCAAAGCCCAAACAGTAATTCTTGAAGTATAGAATCCATTCATTTGGCTCACAACCCTTTTCCTTTGAAATTGCACCTTGTTTTCTAATTTAATCATCTTTACTAATCTGGTAGGTTAGAAAAAAAAGATAAATCATCATACCTTCTATTGGATTTCTATTATTATAAAGTTGAGCATCTTTTCATGTTTGAACCATTTGTATTTCCTTTTTTGATAACTGTTCTTATTATTTGTCCATTACATATAACTCATAGTTTTTTATATACTATGAAATAATTATGAGAAAAAAATGTTATGGAAGACAGCCCTATATAGTTATACAAGTTGCAGGCATTTTACCCAGTTTTGTGTTTGCCCTTTTTCTTTCAATTTTTTTGAGTATTCTTTTTTGTGCATACCTTTTTATTCTTTATATGTTACAGAATTTACCAACTGTGTGTGTGTGTGTGTGTTTTAGAAGAGCCTTTCTCATTCTGGTATTATTAGTTAAATCTCTCATATTTTTACATACTACTCTATGATTTAATTTTTTATGTTTGTATATTTGATCAATCTGGAATTTAATTTGGTGTAAGAAATGAGTTAGAGTTCCAACTTTCTTCTCATATAATGATCTGGTTGTCTCAACACCATTAAAAGAACAATTTACCTTTTCCTTACCAAGGCACCTTTTATCATATACTAAATTCCCATGTTTATTTCATTTGATTTTCTAGTTTGTAGTATTGATTTATTTATGTGTTTTTACCATGTTGTAATTATTGTAGACTTATGATGTTTTAACATCTGGTAGGACTAATATCTCTTAATTACTCCTTTTTTTCCCCATAATTTTTCTCTCCAAGAAGATGCTTATTTATTTAAAAAATTTTTAATGTTTATTTATTTTTGAGACGAGAGAGACAGAGCATGAGCTGGGGAGGGGCAGAGAGAGAGAGGGAGACACAGAATCTGAAATAGGCTCCAGGCTCTGAGCTGTCAGTACAGAGCCCGATGCAGGGCTCGAACCCATGAACCTTGAGATCATGACCTGAACCGAAGTCGGATGTCTAACCAACTGAGCCAGCCAGGTGCCCCCTTATTTATTTTTCATGTGAACATTAGATTTGGTTTATATGCATTTCCTCATTTTTATCAGGAAAGTAATATATTTCTCAATTAGGGAGGCCTGATATCCTATGGTATTAACTCTTCACAAGTATGAAAGCTCAAACATAGCAGGACTTGGTTAAGCCTTCTTTGTGTCCTCCCTTTTTTGTGTGGCTTAAAATAGCTTTTTAAAAGTGCTTTTCAGTTAAAAACAGAGTTACCCTATGATCCAGCAATTTCACTACTAGGAATTTATCCAGAGGATACAAAAATACAGATTTGAAGAGGTACATGCAACCCTATATTTATAGCAACACAATCAACAATAGCCAAGTTAGGGAGAGAGCTCTAATGTCCATGACTGATGAATGGATAAAGAAGATGTGGTATATATATATATACAATTGAGTATTGCTCAGCCATCAGAAAGAATGAAATCTTGTCATTGGCAATGACATGGATGGAGCTAGAATGCATTATGCTAAGCAAAATAAGTCATCAGAGAAAGACAAATACCACATGATTTCACTCATACGTGGAATTTAAGAAACAAAACAGATGAACATATGGGAGCAAGGAGAAAAAGAGAGAGGGAGACAAACCATGAGAGACTCTTAAAGATAGGGAACAAACTAAGGGTTAATCAGTGAGGGATGGGCTATATGGGTAATGTGTACTAAGGAGGGCACTTGTTATGATGAACACTGGGTGTTGTAAGTAAGTGATAAATCACTGAATTCTCCTCCTGAAACCAATATTGTACTGTATGTTAAATAACTAGAATTTAAATAAACATTTGAAAAGAAAAAAATGATAATAAATAAGTGAAAATGTTTTTCATATAAATCTGTATGGTTAAATTTATTTGGAGGGTATTTTATCTGTTTTGTCATTACTGCAATGACAATGATGGATTCTTTTCTCCCATCATGTCTTTGATTGCTGATTACAAATAGTTTAACATTTACAAATAGTTAAATAGGTCACAAGTTCTGTAAGTTTATATAAACGAATAGGAGGAAGAGGATTTTATTTCTTTCTGTATCAGTCACCAATCCACAATGGTAGCAAATGAAACTAGGGCTATACACCAAAGCAACTTCAGGCAGTTCTCTCTTTTTGTCCTGATAGAATGATATAGAACATTCAGCACACTGGCTTTTGGACTGCCCATTTATTTTAAGGAATTTATATATATTTATAATTTATATAAATTGAATGTGTTTCATTCAATAAATAAATAAATTTTTTTCTTTCATAGTTTATTGTCAAGTTAGTTTCCATATAACACCCAGTGCTCATCCCAACAAGTGCCCTCCTCCATGCCCATCATCCCCCTTCCCCTCTATCCCATCCCCATCAGCCCTCAGTTTGTTCTCAGTATTCAAGAGTCTCTCATGGTTTGCCTCCCTCCCTCTCCCCAACTATATTTCCCCTTTTCTCCCCCTAAATAAACTCTTTAATATAAAAAAAGACTGTTTCAAGTTACCTAACTATATCAGAGCTGGTTAATACAAATGAAGAGATGGTGAGAAAGGAAACTGAGGCATGAGATACAGAAGATTTACAGTGTTTATCAAAAGTCATAACCATATGCTGGGAGAACTGGACAGCAACATGCAGAAGAATGAAACTAGATCATTTTCTCACACCATATACAAAAATAAACTCAAAATGGAAGGACCTGAATGTGAGATAGGAAACCATCAAAACCCTAGAGAAGAAAGCAGGAAACAACCTCCTTGACCTCAACCATAGCAATTTCTTACCTGANCCCCTCGATTGTGCTGGTCATGTGGTTAGATTGGCTAGCCTTTAAGCCTTGAGTTCCAAGGCCACTTGGTAAAGATGAGTGGGACTGTAATTTTTACTGGGCCCAAGCAGGGAGCTGGTCAGGGATGTATTTGCTTCCGAAATTTACCCCCTTGCCATGGAGTTGCTGCAAGCCAGGCCCCTCTTCACTCATCTCTCTCCTCAAGACCCAAGTGTCCAGCATGTGCAGGAGAACTGGGGATACAGGGCCAGCTCCTGTCTGCTGTCAATGCTGGGGTATACTTAGGGAAATGGCTGAGCCCCCTCTGAGTCTCACTCCATTTTTATGCTTAACATTCTTGAAGGCTACCAGACCCTACCTATCCCATCTTAAGAAACATGAGTTGAAATAATAAACTCTTTGAAAAACTAAAAAAAAAAAGTCATAACCATACACCCACTTAGGGTATGGGCTTTGCAGTCACCACATTGCCATTCCAGGAAAAAAATGTTTTTAAGTTTATTTATTTATTTTGAAAGAGAGAGAAAGAAAGTGTGAGCAGGAGAGGGAGCAGAGACAGAGGAAGAGAGAGAGAGAGAGAATCCCAAGCCAAGAAGTTCCACTCAGGGCTCGAACTCACGAACCATGAGATCATGACCTGAGCCTAAATCAAGAATCGGATGCTCAACGGACTAAGCCACCTAAGCAGCCCCCACAAAAAATATTTTTAACATGAGTATGCATAATTCCCAGAGGTCACAAACTCATGCCAAAACAGGTGATGTAAATGAGTGAAGCAGACCTGAGGATAATGAAATAGGGAAAGGTGGGGACTGGGGCCAAGGGCCTACCTCCTACCCCACCAAAGGGGCAGCTGCCCTCAGCACCAAACAGTGGCTTCCGTGTGGTAAGTAAAATCCACGTTGCTGTATCTTCCAATTGTTGAGAGAAGCCAGAAGTCCATATTTAACATATGAAAGTTCCCACTTGTTAAATGCTTTCTCAAAATATAAAAACAAAAGACAAGGATGCAGACCAGCTGTAACCCAGGCCCTCAGGCCAACCAGCACGAGTTCCTTCCTGCTCTGACCCTTACTCCTGCACCTCTGTGTGAGTGGCAGACACAGCAAAAACGGATTCCATCTCTGCCAGCTCTGGACTCTAGACTGAGTGTTACCACCCCAGTTTGATGGGATATTAATAATGTGCTTTGCACTGGAGACAGAAGTGGAAATTTACTTCTGAATTCTAATGATCTTTAATTATGGTGATGGCCAGCTCCAGGAAACCACTGGTTTCCTATTGGCCTCCTCCCAGTGAGGCAGCCATTGGCCGCATCATTTGGGCTGACCGCACATGGGGCACAGAGCTGATTTCTAATGGAATGGCAGCTGAGCCGAGGTTCTAGATTCCAGAGACACAGCAGAGGGTATGCTCCAGTTCCACAGTTGTCAATTTTATTGGAAGAATCCTCCAAAGCTAGCATGCTTTTTAAAATTAACTATGGGGTACCTGGGTGGCTCAGTCAGTTGAGTGTCCATCTTCAGCTCAGGTCATGATCTCACGGTTTATGGGTTCAAGCTGCCCATCAGGCTCTGTGCTGACAGATTAGAGCCTGGAGCCTGCTTCGGATTCTGTATCTCCCTCTCTCTCTGCCCCTCCCCTGCTTATGCTTGCCCGCTCTCTCTCGCTCTCTCTCAAAAAATCAAAAAATTTTTAAAAATTAAAAAAAAACTTTTAATGTTTATTTATTTTTGAAGGAGAGAGGGACAGAGTACGAGCAGGGAAGGGGCAGAGAGAGAGGGAGACACAGAATATGAAGCAGGCTCCAGGCTCTGACCTGTCAGCACAAAGCCCGATGCAGGGCTTGAACTCACGATCTGTGAGATCATGACCTGAGCGAAGTGGGATGCTTAACCCACTGAGCCACCCAGGTGCCCCCCAAAATATTTTTAAATAATAAAACAAAATTAACTAAATGGCTCCTCGTCAACAACAGCATATTTTAAAAAGAGATCTATTGATCTACAGCATTGGTACAATGATTTGCAATTTTCAGAATGTCTCCTATCCTCTTTTTACCCAATCTTGACACAGCCGCCTTTTGGGGTTTTTATGATAACCCTTGTTTTAGGTGAGAAAGCGGAGATCAGAGAGGTTTGATGGCTTATGCAAGCTCTACAGAGTGCTTCTGTTCATGCAGCTGAAAAAGACTTCTCTGTCCATTTTCAAGTAGTTAATCAAATAACCTGTAGAGCAAGCCTTTGCCCCTGTTTTTTGTAAAAATCTGTGTAGGAGGAAGGAGACAAATAGTGCAGTTCTTTCAAACCTTAGGAAAAAGCAGAAATAAACTCCACAAAATCACAGAAGAGAAGTTGATACAGACAGAACTCTAAAAGAATGTCTACTAAAACTTCTAAGTCATGACTTTTTTTTGAATGTGCATTTATTTATTTTGAGAGAAAGGGAGGCAGGTGGAGGATCCTAAGCAGGCTCCATGCTATGAGAGCAGCTCCCAATGCTGGGCTCAATCACATGAACCATAAGATCATGACCTGAGCTGAAACCAAGAGTTGGATGCTTAACCAACTGAGTCAACCTGAGTCATACACTCCTGAGTCATGGATTCTTTTTTTTTTGGTTTGTTTTTGTTTCTCTTTTTGTTGAGTCATGAATTCTTAAAAGAAGTCAGGCTGGATACTGCCTGGTTAGAGAAAAAAAAAGATCATTAGACTTGTTTGTAAATCTTTTCTTGGTAGCTTTTCCAAGAATCTTCAGATATATCTTTGGAAAAATTTCCACCGTTTCATATAATGAAATTTTACTTTCATATATATATATATATACACATAAAGAATAATCTGTTTTAGAGCTGGAATAGAAGTGAGGCTAATTTTACATCTCAAAAAGCAAACCTTTGGGAAGGAGGCAAGTGAGTCTCTGTTGCCACCTGGTGGAAATTTCTTTTTTTAATTTATTTATTTATTGTTTAATTTACATCCAAATTAGTTAGCACATAGTGCAACAATGATTTCAGGAGTAGATTCCTTAATGCCTCTTACCCATTTAGTCCATCCCCCACCCCACAACCCCTCCAGCAACCCTCTGTTTATTCTCTATTTTTAAGAGTCTCCTTGTTTTTATATTATTTTTGCTTCCCTTCCCTTATGTTCATCTGTTTTGTATCTTAAATTACACATATGTGAAGTCATGTATTTGCCTTTCTCTGACTGACTAATTTCACTTAGCATAATACCCTCTGGTTTCATCTGCATAGTTGCAAATGGCAAGATTTCATTCTTTTTGACTGCTGAGTAATACTCCTCATATATATGTATATATATATGTGTATATATACATATATATACACCACATCTTCTTTATCCATTTGGGCCCTTTTCCATACTTTGGCTATTGTTGATAACACTGCTTTAAACATTGGAGTGCATGTGTCCCTTCAAATCAGCACACCTGTATCCCTGGTGGATATTTCTAAATAGCAAACAGCAGAGAAGACTAGGAGATGGTGCATGGAGCCTCCAACCACAGTGTACCAATGATGTCATATGACAGCCACTAAGAGGACAGAGCAGTCTTGGCAGACTGACCCACAACTGTCATTCCTGATTAGAAACACATCATATTTAAAAGATCTTGAAAATTTACTTGTAGTATTTGGAATGAAGCATCAGAAATTGAATACATGCTCTCCCCTGATCTATGTGTCATGATCCTCTTCTGGTTTCTAGTATTATCGTCACATTTTCTCTTAACCACAGTGCTGCCTTGTTGACAAATATTCATATCTAGCATATGGACCATTTGAGCTGACTATATATCCAAATTCAAACTACTGATTCTTCTGGCCTTCAAACCTTGTTTTCACCTAAATATTGTGCTTCCTTCTCCAGCGATGACAGCTTGTCATTCAGGCCTATTATTTCTGCTTTCAAAATATTTTTAAAAATTAATCCTTTCCTCCCTGTATGTTAACTAACTCTGATTTTAATTTAATTTTTTTAATTTTTTAAATTAAAAAAATTTAAAAATATTAATCCTTTCCTCTTTCCTCCTACTGCTACATCCCAAACATGGTCTTTATCCCCAAATTCTGGTTTCCTTTATTTATTCAGTACATTTTGACTGGGCACCGAATGCCGATACACATAGCTATGGCCCTGGGCATGAGGTAGAGAGATAGGGGCACTTCCACCTGTGGACTCAGGAGAAGACATGTTTACAGGTAAGAAATATTTTCAGGTAAAAACTGGGTCGTTCAGGTTGAGAAGGATGAGTTCTTGCTTGAGTTCCTGACATCAACTCTTTCCAGTTTGACTCACCATGCCTCCTCTTCAGCCTTCTCACCCACATTCCTGCCTCAAAAGCCCTCAGAGCTCCCTCCTTCACCCATAAGCTCATCCAAAGAGTCTGTGTAGCTCTGCACTTGGAGACACAGGTAGGGTGAATTCATGGCCTTAAGGATCTCAGCAGGAGGAAGATAGACTAGTAGACCCACAAGTGTGCAGAGATCTTCCCAGAGGCTGGGATAATAGGCACTCTGGGCCCAGAGAGGGTGTGAACAATTCTGGCAAGAGTGAGAAGGGGAGGTTTCCAAGGGAAGGTTACATTCACATTGTTTTCTGNGGGGAGATGAGGCAGACAGCATCCTGGGCAGAAGGAGCTGTAGGTGGAAAGTCAGAGAGAAATGGAAGAGTATAAGGGTCAGGGGCAGCAGTCCATCTGCATGGCCAGAGAGAAAGTACATGGATAGCCTGACAATGATCCATATTCTAAGTGTATCACTGGATGTGATAGCCATATGTTTACCCTCACCTCATGGATTTATCATCCCTGAGGTTTCCTAAGGCAATAGAACTAATAATAAGATTTCAAATGAGTCAAATCCCATGCAGCCACTTCTGACTCTCATTTCACATACCACTGCACTTATATGGCTAGGGCTATATGGGGAATAGCAGTCATTGTTAATCAGGCTGTGAGAGCAAGGTTCATATTCACAAATCACAGTGTGGACTAAAGTTGTGGGAATGAGGCATCAATTGCTCATTGGTGGCTGCAGGAGTACTGGCAGTTGATGGCTCAGATGAGTTTTCCTTCATGACTTGCTCTCAGTTGAAGAGAGATCATCGAAAGTCATATCCTCTTCCCAATGATGGAGGCAGGGAACAAAGCTTGAACCTCTTACCCTTATACAAATAGCTTTGAAGGATCATCCCAGCTCCAGAGCCCCCAACAGGATTAGCTGAGACCTTTGTCACATCTGCATCACAACTCACCTTCTTCACCTTACCAATCCTTCACTCCACTATAGGGTCCATCCCAAGAGCACTCCATAGCACACAAATCTCTGTCTCTTAAGTTTATTTTCCAGAGAACCTGATCTGCAACAGATAGCTCAAGGAAACTGGTTCCCATTCAGACAAGATTTGATGGCATCAGCATAGTTTAAGAAAGATCTTGTCACTCATAAGAAAGCTAATCATCCATGGAAACCTCCTGGAGGTCACACTGGCAGTGCTCACCCACTTCCAGGAGGGGAAGGAGCCTCTCAGAACCTCATGAGCCCTTTCACCTGGCAGGACTCTTTCCTCCCAGGAGATGAGTATGTAGGGCTGTTGGAATCTGGTGCCAGTAAATGAAAACCATATTCTACAACTAACTCCTCTTTCTCCTCGCTCATGCTCATCAAGAGACATTTTGATTCTCATTAGCCATTCTGTGTGCCCTGGTCTGCAGTGAAAAAAAATAACTGAATGTATAATTACAATTTCTTATTTTCTTTTTTTAAATTTTTAAATGTTTATTTTAATATTTTTGAGAGAGAGAGAGAGAAACAGAGAACAAGTTGGGGAGAGGCAGAGAGAGAGGGAGACACAGAATCTGAAGTAGGCTCTAGGCTCTGAGCTGTCAGCACAGAGCCTGATGTGGGGTTGAACCCACCAACTGTGAGATCATGACTATGAAATCATGACCTGAGCCAAAATCAGACACTTAACCAACTGAGCCACCCAGGCACCCCTACAATTTCTTATTTTCAATCAGCATATTGACATTTAGGCTTGGAGTCAGTCTCTTGCAAACCTTGTTAGCCCAAGTGGACAGATCAGTACTGAGACAGTGAGAAGGACATATGTCCAAGCCCACAAGGCAGAGATAAAAACTTGGATGATGGTCAATTCACCATGGCAATCCCCCTTCTGGGAGGTCTTGTGGTAGACAGTCCACTGCTTCTTTTTTTATTTATTAAAAATTTTTAAGTGTCTATCTTAAGAGAGTGAGCAAGAGAGGGGCAGAGAGAGACAGGGAGAGAGAGAATCCCAAGTAGGCTCTTTGCTGTCAGGATAGAGCCTGATACAGGGCGCGATCTCACAAACCATGAGATCATGACCTGAGCCAAGATCAAGAGTTGAATGCTCAACCAACTGAGCCACCCAGGCACCCTGGTCCATTGCTTCTTATAATATCTCTGCCTTGGCTTTCAAATGTCTATAAACTTAACCAAAAGGGAACCCAGAAACAGTTCTGCTTCCCTCAGTATAGCCCCTTCTCAGTTCAAACTCTCTAGGAAGTAGACTTCTTTCCCCCCAGAGGTCAGGAGAGATGACTATTTGGGAGTTTACATGAGCTTTTTCACAAGCAAAGGAAACTAAAGGAATAGATAGCTCCCCCAGGGGTAAGCCACACTAAGATCCTCTCATGAGGAGACAGTGTCAATATACTTAAAAGCAAGAATTTCCATAAATAATCCCTTCAGAATAAAGGAGATGGTTTTGCTAATAACTGTTTTCTGACTTCACTTTAAAACCTCAACAGTAAAGTGATTGACTTTATAAGTAAATAGCCAATCTGCATAGCCTGCTAGGTGCTATTGAGGAACATCCACTTAGCTTCCAGTCCCTGAGAGTAGAGGCCAGAAGGGCAGGATGTTAGCCTCCAGATCCCATCTTTGCTAAATGGAATTCTAGATACATATTTCCTGCCTTTCACAAGCTAGGTGTTTCTTTAGGGGAACAGTGGGTATTCTCCAAGTCTCTGCTTTTGCAAACTGAATTCAAAATAGAATTTAGGAATTTTCTCTAATATCTACACCATCTTTATCTCCTCCCCACTCCCTTCCTCAAGCTCTACATTATCTCCCTGCCCCCCCCGAAGTGTGGGTACCCAGAAGTCTACAAGAGGAGAACATGTGTAGCCACTGGTTACTTGGTCAGTTGAGGGAACAATTCCTCCAGGACAGGTCTATGAGCCACCTGGACCTGGTGACATTACTTTAGAGGTGCTAACAAGACCTGTCTCAGGCTGGCAGTGCTCGGAGGCTCAGGGAAAAAAGTGAGCAGAGCCCAGATATAATTCCTAGATCAGTATCCGTCCTCCTGGGATATTCTGCTAAGGTGCTCTCACTCAGGCACAAGTCAATCACATAGTTAGTCAACCACTTCATCAAAAGATGTTCACGAAGTCCCTACCATTGGCAAGCCCAGATCCGGGTTCACTGAAAGGATCTAGAACAAATGTTAGGTGGATCCAAAGGCATAAGAGGAAGACATGATGGTGAATCCTAAAGATGCACCCAGTGTCTACAGGAAACCATAGTTCCAATAGGCAGAAGAGGACACAGAAAGGCTAAAGGGTTCAAGGGCAAATGTCTCCAACCTCTCAGCTTGGCAAGGGCTGGCATTCACTCAGCCTCTAGTCCATAAGAGCAGAGGACAGCACTGGCAGCCAGGACTGGCTATATAATCTTCAGGACCTGGTGAAAATTCAAATGTGAGGCCTGTATTTTAAAATATGGGGACTTTCAGGGCACCTGGGTAGTTCAGTCAGTTGAGTGTCTGACTTTGGCTCAGATCATAATCTCATGGTTCATGAATTTGAGCCCCATGACAGGCTCTGTGCTGATAGCTCAGCCCTGGAGCCTGCTTCAGATTCTGTGTCTCCCTCTCTCTCTGCCCTTCCCCTGCTCATTCTCTCTCTCTCTCTCTCTTTCTCTCTCTCTCAAAAATAAACATTAAAAAAATTTTTTTTACCATAGATGAAAAGACCCAATGCTAATATCATCCTCAATGGGGAAAAACTGAGAGCTTTTCCCCTAAGGTCAAGAACAAGACAGGGATGTCCACTCTCACCACTGTTATTCAACATACTACAGGAAGTCTTAGCCTCAGCAATCAGACAATACAAAGAAATAAAAGGCATCCAAATTGGCCAGGAGTAGGTCAAACTTCTACTCTTCGCAGATGACACGATACTCTATATGGAAAACCTAAAAGATTCCACCAAAAAACTCCTGAAACTGACCCATGAATTCAGCACACAGGATACAAAATCAGTGCACAGGAATCGGTTGCATTCCTATATACCAACAATGAAGGAACAGAGAGAGAAATCAAGGAATCGATCCCGTTTACAATTGCACCAAAAACAATAAAATACCTAGGAATAAATCTAACCAAAGAGGTGAGAAATCTATACACTGAAAACAATAGAAAGCTGATGAAAGAAACTGAAGACACCAAAAAAATGGAAAAATATTCTATGCTCCTGGATAGGAAGAACAAATATTGTTAAAATGTCAATACTACCCAAAGCAATCTACATATCCAATACAATGCCTATCTGGGTCGGCTTTAGCTCAAGCGGTTACTTCGCGACTGGTTACTCCAATACAATGCCTATCAAAATAGCACCAGCATTCTTCACAGAGCTAGAACAAACAAACCTAAAATTTGTATGGAACCAGAAAAGACCCCGAATAGCCAAAGCAATCTTGAAAAAGAAAACCAAAGCTGGAGGCATCACAATCCCAGACTTGAAGATGTATTACAAAGCTGTAATCATCAATACAGTATGGTACTGGCACAAAAACAGACATTCAGATCAATGGAACAGAATAGTGAACTCAGAAATGAACCCACCATTGTATGGCCAACTAATCTTTGACAAAACAGGAAAGAATTTCAAATGGAATAAAGACAGTCTCTTCAGCAAGTGGTGCGGGGAAAACTGGACAGCAACATGCCAAAAAATGAACCTGGACCACTTTCTTACACCATACACAAAAATAATCTCAAAATGGATGAAAGACCTAAATGTAAGGAATCCATCAAAATCCTTGAGGAGAAAGCAAGCAAGAACCTCTTTGACTTTGGCCACAGCAACTTCTTACTCAACACATCTCTGGAGGCAAGGGAAACAAAAGCAAAAATGAACTATTGGGACCTCATCAAAATAAAAAGACTTTTGCACAGCAAAGGAAACAGTCAACAAAACTAAAAGGCAACTGACAGAATGGGAGAAAATATTTGCAAATGACATGTCAGATAAAGGGTTAGTATCCAAAATCTATCAAGAACTTATCAAACTCAATACCCAAAAAACAAATAACCCAGTGAAAAAATGGGCAAAAGACATGAATAGATACTTCTCCAAAGAAGACATCCAGATGGTCAACTGTCACATGAAAAAATACTCAACATCACTCATCATCAGGGAAATACAAATCAAAACCACAGTGAGACACCACCTCACACCTGTCAGAATGGCTAACATTAACAGCTCAGGCAACAAGAGATGTTGACAAGGATGCAGAGAAAGAGGCTCTCTTGCACTGTTGGTGGGAATGCAAACTTGTGCAGCCACTCTGAAAAATGGTATGGAGGTTCCTCAAAAAATTAAAAACAGAACTACCCTATGACCCAGCAATTGTATTACTAGGTGTTTATCCAAGAGATACAAGTATGCTATTTTGAAAGGTCACATGCACCCCAATGTTTATAGCAGTACTATCAACAATAGCCAAAGTATGGAAAGAGCCCAAATATCCATCAATGGATGAATGGATAAAGAATATGTGATATACTCTCTCTCTCTCTCAATGGAGTATTACTCAGCAATCAAAAAGAATGAAATCTTGCCATTTGCAACTATGTGGATAGAACTAGAGGGTATTATGGTAAGCGAAATTAGTCAGAGAAAGACAAATATCATGACTTCACTCATATGAGGACTTTAAGATACAAAACAGATGAACATAAGGGAAGGGAAGCAAAAATAATATAAAAATAGGGAGGGGAACAAAACATAAGAAACTTAAACATGGAGAACAAACAGAGGGTTGCTGAGGGGTTGTCAGAGGGGGGATGGGCTAAATGCGTAAGAGACATTAAGGAATCTACTCCTGAAATCATTGTTGCACTATATGCTAACTAACTTGGATGTAAATTTAAAAATAAAAAAATATTTTAAATTTTTTTTAAATATTAGAACTTTCAAGATAGTGATGGGAGCTGTGAGACTATGCACAAGTTATTTCATCTCTCTGGACCTCAGTTTCCTTGTTTATTCAGGAGGTGGTCCTGATTAGGCAGTGGGAAATCTGGCATTCCTTGATTTTATGAATGAAATGTAACACTGAGTTAGCAGCAGGGCCAGCTTCATGGACATGTGACCTGTGCAGTCTCACAGCTGGTCAATGGCAACCAGGTCTCTTTAGAAAAGAGCTATGCCTTGCTTTTATCAATCAGAATTATATCCTACATATTTGTCAACTTGCTAACTGCTTGTCTACTTCTCACTGTAAAACTGGCTATGTATAAAACAAAGAGAAGAAAACAGGCTTTCTTCAAACATAAAATAAGACCAAACTCTCCAGCCACCGTTGCCACTTCCTCTTTCTAGGGAAGCAGCCCAGGTCTCCCTGGGAAACCTCTCCAGGATCCTGCTGCTCATGCAAGGCACACAGCACTGCCATGTATGATGGCATCTTTCTGGGGCCTCCTGACTATCCTTGATGAGAACAAAGGAGTGCAGAGTCTGCAAATCAGGTCTCATAGTCCCAAGGAGGAACAGGTCAGGGCACCTGAGTGGCTCAGTCAGCTAAACATCTGACTTCGGCTCAGGTCATGATCTCACGGTTCATGGGTTCGAGCCCTGCGTCAGGTTCTGTGCTGACAGCTCAGAGCCTGGAGCCTGCTTTGGATTCTGTGGCTCCCTCTCTCTCTGACTCCCCCACCCCCCGCTCATGCTGTCTTTCTCTTTCTCTATCTCTTTCTCTCAGAAATAAATAAAACAGTAAAAAAAAAATTTTTTTTTTAAAGAAGGAACAGGTCAAGCTGTTTTGTCCTTGCACCCTCTGTGGGTCCCAGGTGTCATGTGTCACCACTGGAAGAACCGTGGAGTTGAGCACAGCAACTCTCCACTTGACAGAGGAGAGACCTGAGGCCCAGAGAAGGGATTTGTAGAGTTGGGACAACTGATGTCTCCTGGTTATCCAAAGGCCTGCCTTGCCTCAGAAACTTTATGTGACCATATTCCTGGCAGTACTTTCTTCTCTACAACATGTGGAAGAGGGTGGAAAAGAAAGACAAGGTGTGATGGAAGGAGCTTCTAGGCCAGATAGACATGGCCAGTTCTGCAAACTTTGCTGCATCATAAAACTCTCTGAGCCTTAGTTTCCCCCATCTAAAAAGTGAGGATAGTAACGTCTACCTCAAGAGTGGAATGAAAGAGGTGAGATACTTAAGATACCCAGGAGAGTCCTGCCATCATAGCAGATGTTCAATAAATGTAGCATCCTGCCCACCATCCTTCCCTTCCTTCCCCTGAGTTCTGAGTTCCAGATTTGTGCCCCTCTCATGTGTGGTGTCAGGTGAGGTGTCTAAGTATCTACTTTATCCCCTACTATATATGGCACTGAAGAGCTTTATGAGAAAGGATTTTGACCATGTACACAACTGGAGTTCCAGCTCATAGGGCAAACTGGGGATAAGTGGGAGGGGAAGGGAAACAGCAGAAGGATCCTCATTTTAGAGCAGCAGAGGCCTGGAGTCACATTAGATAAATTCCCAGAAATCCTTGGGGGAGAGGAAACCATGACAGAGTAGCTACAACCCTGTAGGCTAGCTGGGGACAGCTAATAAGGTGGTAATATCCAGGCATTCCTATTCATGGACCCTCATAGATTTCTCAGGCTGCTGAGGCCTGCAATTGCCCCCCACCATGCTGCCATGAGAAACAATGACAGGGCACACCTGTCGGTGGTTCCCATGCATAGGCTCTCCCCTTCCGAGGCAGCAAGAAACCCCCACAGAGTAGTATCCCCAGAATGCCCACCCTCCTGCTCCTCATCCAGCCTTTCCCAGCCTGGCTTCAGCTTCCATCTTGTCCTGGGCACATGGACGGCATTTCCTGTAATGGTGACAATGAGCCCTGTGACTTGATGGAACATACTCCACAAAGACCCCAAATGAGGGCCAGGAGACCAGGAAACCCTCCCCTTCAGTGGTAGCTGGACTCTCATTGTGTCTGATCAGAGTGGCAGAAAGGTTTAGAGCAGGATGTGAGAGGTCAGATAGCCCTGACTGGAATTCTGGCTCTGCCACTTACCATCTGGTTTCTCAGGCAGGTTACTGCACCTCTCTGAGCCTCAGTCTCTTCATCTACAACATGGCTAGAATAGCAGCCCCTTCTATGGAGGAGCAAGTGAGAGGGTGTGAATAAAGGACTCAGCACCTTGCCTGGTACACAGGGAGTCCTTGGTAAACATGCGAAGTGGCAGCTGCTGATTTGGATAACTGCCAATGGTCTGGTCCAGTTGCTCACTGCAGTAGACCTTCTTCACTCGACTCCATCCAGTCTTGATTATCTTCTTGAACTCAGCTGAATCACATCACTTCAGAAATCCAGTCTTCATTGCCCACAGGGAACAGCCACAGGTCTTAACATGTTCTTCTTTAATCCCTGTGTGTGCAATGTGGCCTCACTCCCTGTCCAGTTCACCTCTCCCTGCACCCTCCTCCATAGGGATTTCACTCCTGCTGTTGACCCCCAGAGATGTCCTCTCCACTCTCAGTGCCTCTCCTTTGCAAAGATCTTCCTGACCAATCCACGGAAACCTTTCACACCCTTGTGATCCTTCAGCATTAGCCTGGATCTTTTTCCCATAGCAGGCTTCTCACTGGGGCTGTGACTGGGGCTCACGAGGCCTGGGAGCCCCTCGGAGCAAAGAATGTGGCCCACGTAATCCTCACACTCCCCTGTGCCAATACATAGTTGGCTGGGTGTTGTTGGATTGAGGAAATGGAATAATTACGTATTTGTCTAATTTTTCCAGATATCTGCAAGTCTCTGCCCTCTAATTTCAGACCCATCATTTTTGAAAAACAGAAAAAGAGGGAGAGAGGCGAGATGCACACATTCCTGTGCTCCAACCAGCATTTTGGGAATAACCAGAAGTCAGAGGTGCCCCTCCCCACCCCCTTGCACCATCCACACCAGCCAGCATAAGCACACTGCAGAGCCTCCCCTGAGTGCCATGAGAAATTAATCACACATAGCATTTCACTACCTTTTTAGTTTTTCTGATGGCTATGGAATCACAAGGAGTGGTCACACACAGCTCCCAGCGCTTCCCTGGGAAAATCTGCTCTTGGAAATACACCACCTGTAGCTCTCTTGTGGTCCTCACCCAACCCAGTGCCAACCCTCAGGTTCCCTTGGCTTTCTCCTCATTTCCCCAGGCACTTGGAGTTCCCATGACTTTCTTGTCCTGAGCAACTTCTTCCTGGAAGTTCTTACCTCTGTCCCTGTGAATCCAAACCATCACTCTCTCCGTAGCACCAAGGATTCTGATTACAGACATCCCCCCTGGAGTCCCAGAAGACAATGCAGGGAATGTTTGAAACCATGTACAACAAGGATGAGCAATGAGTTCTAGAGAATGGGCATTCCTAGGGGGAGATGGAAAGGGTAGTAGGGCTTTGACTTAGCCATACTGTTTTACTTCTCTCTGTCTTTTTTTTTTTTAAGTTCAAGTTAGTTAGTATGTAGTGCAGTATTGGTTTCAGGAGTAAAATTAAGTGATTCGTCACTTAGATATATAGTACCCAGTGCTCAGCACAAGTGCCCTCCTTAATGCCCATCACCCATTAGCCCATCGCCCACCTACCTCCCCAGCAGCAACCTTCAGCTTGTTCTCTATATTTAAGAGCCTCTTACGATTTGTCTCCCTCTCTATTTTTATCTTATTTTATTTTTCCTTCCCTTCCCCTATGTTCATCTGTTTGTTTCTTAACTTCCACTATGAGTGAAATCATATGATATTTGTCTTTCTCTGACTTATTTTGCCTAGCATAATACACTCTAGTCTCATCCACATTGTTGAACATAGCAAGATTTTGTTCTTTTTGATCACCGAGTAATATCCCATTGTATATGTATATACACACACCACATCTCCTTTCTCATTCATCAGTCAATGGGCTCTTTCCATAATTTGGCTATTGTCAATACCACTGCTATAAACATTGGGGTGCATGTGCCCCTTTGAATCAGCATTTTTGTATCCTTCAGATAAATACCTAGCAGAGCAATTGCTGGGAGGACAGTTTTAGTTTTAATTTCTTTTAGCAACCTCCATACTGTTTTCCAGTGTGGCTGCACAAGTTTGCATTCCCACCAGCAGTGCAAAAGGGTTCCCTTTCTCTGCATCCTTGCCAATATCTGTTGTTACCTGAGTTGTCAATTTTAGCCATTCTGACAGGTGTGAGGTGGTATCTCATTGTGGTTTGATTTGTATTTCTCTGATTATGAGTGATTTTGAGCATCTTTTCATGAGTCTGTTAGCCATCTGGATGTCATCTTTGGATAAGTGTCTATTCATGTCTTCTACCAATTTCTGAACTGGATTATTTGCTTTTTGGGTGTTGAGTTTGGTAAGTTCCTTATAGATTTTGGATACTAACCTTTTATCTGATATGTCATTTTCAAATATCTTCTCCTAGTCCATCAGTTGCCTTTTAGTTTTGTTGATTGTTTCCTTCACTGTGCAGAAGCTTTTTATTTTGATGAGGTCCCAATAATTCATTTTTGCTTTTGTTTCCCTTGGAAATGCAGGGAGTTCTAAATCCAATTTGGCAAATAGAAAGAGTCTCCATAGATGGCTATAATATTACTTTTGTGTGCGTGCGTACGTGTGTGTGTATATGTGTGTGTATGCCATAATTTAAAAAAATTTTAAAGGACAAAAGCACTTGGGGATATAAGTACAACATACTTTAGGAACATAAATTAATGAGCCCTCTGCTTATTCTTAGGAGTGGGGAATCATTCTGGCCTCAGCCAGTTCCCCCAAATCAGCCATCTCCTGCTCCCCACTCCTGTTCTTCCTTGGCCCACCCTGGGATCCCTGCTCCTGCTCCCATCTGGGCTGCTCTCCATGCACTTCTTGCCTCCTGGATCCCAAAACTCTCTCCTTCCAAGACCACACCTGGCCCAACCAGACCCCAAGTTTTTCCCCCAATCAGCACACCCTTGCCTTCCTCATAGTGGCCCTCAGGCTGCTTATCACTGTCAAGCCACAGGAGCACATAGTAAAAATAACTAACAAAGGAAACACCTACAGAAGCTGTAAACATTCCTTCAAATCTCATAGAAAGAACCACTCTGAGGCTCCCTGGAACACAGTGTGGGCCAGCTGTGCCCTTCACCTGTGTGCCAGTTTGGGGATGCGCCTTATCAGCCTTTTTAATTCCTGGGCTGGTACACCTGGATCTCAGCCTCACTTGGGAAAGCAGAACTGGAAGGACAAGGAGGAAGGTGAGAGGAGCCATTGTGGGCACCAGCTCCACCCAACACCAGTCAAGACCACTTCTCATGGGCACCTCCTGGAGCTCATTATCTGTGTCCTAGTGAAGGAAGCCCCTCCTTGCAGCAGGTCCCAAACCAGAGGTGCTTCTGGCCCTGCTCTTCCAGACACCCTTGGTTCTCCTGATTCCTCTTCCTCTCCCTCTTTCTATAAAGTAGATAACAATCCTTCCCCATTTTACTGACACCAAAGGAGCTTTGTCCACAAAATACACATCATAGCGGGAAGGGCTTTTTAATAGTTAAAAAAATTTAATGAAGAATAATTGGTGTAGAGAAAAGTGTCTATATCACATGTGTTCACCCCAATGAGATTTTCCAAAGTGAACGTACTTGTGAAACAAACACACAGGTCCAGATGCATGAGCGCTCCCAGGAGCCCCGCCCATGACCTCTTCCAGGTACTAACCCCCACCCCAGGGGGAGCCCCACCCTGGCCTCTAACAGAACACATGAATTGTGTCTGTTTTGTACTTTTCAGAAGTGTAATCACACAGTATGAACTCCCTTGTGTCTGGCTTCTTTTGCTCGATATTACGCTTATGAGTTTCACCCATACTGTTTCTTGCAGCTGTGGTTCTTTATTGTCATTGTTGTATAGTATTCCATTGAGAAACTCAGGGACATTTTATTTATCTACCCTCCCGCTAACAGGCATTTAGGTAATTTCAGGTTGGGCTATTATGAATAGTGCTATTCAGCAAAAAGGAATTTTCATATCATCATAAATAATTATAAATAAATATAATAATATAAATTTAACCCCTTAACAATTTTTAAATGTAGAGCACAGTATTGGTAACTGTAATGCATATTGTTTTACAACAGATCCCTAGGACTTTTCTTTTTTTTCTTAATTTTTTTAAGTTTATTTATTTATTTTGAGTGAGAGAGAGAGTGAGTGGGGAGGGGCAGAGAGAAGGGAGAGAAAGAGAATCCTACTCAGGCTCTGCACCCCCAGTACAGAGCCTGATGCAGGACTTGAATTCAGGAACCATGAGATCATGACTTGAGCAGCAATCAAGAGTCGGACACTTAACCAGCAGCACCACCCAGGAGCCCCTGGAATGTTTTCATTTTGCATGACTGAAACTGTAAATCCATTGAACAACAATCCTCATTTCCTCCTCCCCTCAGCCTCTGGCAACCACCATTCTACATTTTAACAGTTTGACTACTTTTGACACCTCATGCAAGTGGAATCTGGCAATATTTGTCTTTTTTGTGATTGGCTGATTTCACCTAGCATAATGTCCTCCAGGTTCATCCACTTTGTGGCATGACAGAATTTCCTTCTTCAGGCTGAACAGTACTCCAGTGTGTGCGTGTGTGTGTGTGTGTGTGTGTGTGTGTGTGTGTGTGTGTTCATACTACATCTTCTTTACCCATTCACCCGCTGCTGGGCATTTAGGCTGCTTCCACATCTTCACTATTGTGAATAATGCTGCAATGAACATAGGTGTGCAAATATCTCTTCAAGATTCTGTTTTCTATTCTTTTGGATATGTGCGCAGAAGTAGGAGTGCTGAATCACAGGATAGTTCTATTTTTAGTTTTTTGAGACATCTTCATTATGTTTTTCATAGCAGCACCATTTTATATTCCCACTAACAGCACACAAGGGTTCCAATTTTTCTAAATCCTTACCAACACTTGTTATTTTTCTGGCTTTTTTTTTTATATATAGTGGCCATTCTAATGAATGCAAGGTGATGTCTCACTATGGTTTTGATTTATACTTCCCTGATGATTAGCAATGTTAAGCTTTTTTTTCATGTTTGTTAGCCTTTCATATATCTTTTTTGAAGAAATGTCTATTCAAGTCCTTTGCCCATTTTTTGTTTGTTGTTGTTGTTTTTAAGTTAGAGAATTTCCTTATATATTTTGGATATTAACACCTTATCAGGTAGAGGGTTTGCAAAGATTTTCTCCAATTCTGTAGGCTGCCTTTTCACTTTGTTGATTGTTTCCTTTGCCATGGCAGAAGATTTTAAGTTTGATGTCATCTCTTTTGTCTATTTTTGTTTTGGCTGTCTGAGCTTTTGGTTTTTTATCCAAGAAATCATTGCCAATTCCAATTTCATGAAGCTTTCTCTGTGTTTCCTTCTAAAATTTTTAGTCTCAGGTCTTACATTTAGGTCTTTAATCCATTTTGTTAATTCCTGTATGATGTAAAAGAAGAGTCCATTTTCATTATTTTGCATGTTCTTCAGTTTTCCCATCACCATTTGTTGAAGAGACTATCTCTTCCCCATGGTGTAGCCTTGGCACCCTTGTCAAAGATCATTTGGCCATATCTGCAACAGTTTATTTCTGGGCTCTCTTTTCTGTTCCATTGGTCTCAGTGTTAGTCTTTCTGCCAATATCATATTGTTCTAATCACTACAGTTTTGTAATATATTTTGAAATTAGGAAGCATGAGGCCTTCAGCTTTGTTCTTTCTTAAGATTGATTGTTTTGGCTATCCAGAGTCATTTGAAATGCCATATGAAATTAGGATTATTTTTCTATTGCTATCAAAAAATGGTATAGTTATTTTAACAGAAACTGCACTGAATCTGCAGATTAATTGGGGTGAATATGAACATCAAAACTGTTAAGTCTCCCAATCCCTTAACATGGGATGACTTTCCATTTATTTCTCTTCTTCCAATTAATTTCTTATCTTCTTTAATTTTTTTCAGCAACATTTTGTAGTTTTCAGTGTACAAGTCTACTGTCTACTTGGTTGAGTTTATTTCTAAGTCTTTTATTCTTTTTTATACAAATGGAATTGTTTTTCTTAATTTCCTTTTTCAAACTGTTCATTTTTAGTGTATAGAAATGTTGATTTTTTGAGTGTTGATTTTGTATTTTGCAACTTTGCTTAATTCATTTATTAGTTCTAACAGGGTTTTTTTTTTTTTGTATGTGGAATCTTTAGGGTTTTTACATATAAGATTCTGTCATCTGTGAACAGAGATTATTTTATTTCTTCCTTTCCAGTTTGGATGTATTTTTTTTTTCTTGTCCAATTGTTCTAGCTAGGAGTAGGGAGATCTTTTTAAAGGCTTTGCCTGTATCCCTAATACAGGCTGTATTCCTCCCTTCCTGAAAGTCCCACTATGCTAAACTTGCTCTTTAGGTTAACTGACATGCCAAAGTCACAGCTAATATTTGGTTAAGGCAGGAATTAGACTGGAACCTATATGACCACAGAACTTATAGGCGCTTCTCATTTTCTCTCATGAGCTAAGAGATATGTCATTATTAAAATGACATTCGATTAAATTGAACAGGTAACACCCATTAACATACCAAAGTAAATTCCTTTAGAAAAGGGAGCTCCAAGAGCTGTATTGACATGATTGGAAGAGCAGAGAGGAAGCTAAAATTGAGGACAGGAGGTACTGGGGTAGTAGAGGCCCCTAGACAAGGGGTGGAATGAAGGGGAATAGAGCTGATGAGGAGATATATAGACTCTGATTGAGTGGTTACCTGCTTCCCAAACTCCCACTTATGGGGTATCACTGGCATGATTTTTGTTAAATTCTAGTACCATCTGCATTATTGTTGACTCTGTTTTTCTAAAAATAAACACACTTTAAAAGGAAACCATATATCTCTACTCTAAATCCCTACCAGAATCATTTCCCAGAAATAGAATGTAGCTGTAAAAAATAAATACAATGAAAACAGTAACACACTGCTAAATTCTAACTAAATAGTTGTCTACTAAGGATGCCAGCCTGGGGCCTATTTTTTGGTTAAGAAGTGAGATTAGCATGAGTTAGGGAGGTGTGGAAAACATTACCACAATGCTAAACTTCTCCTTAATACAAATAGAAAGATTAGGAAGCACTTAAAAAGGAAGTAACTGTCTCAACTTTAATTCAAATTTATTTTGTGTACCACCTAAAATCACCTCCCACATCTCCAATGGAACCTGTCCTAAAATTCTTAGGTAGAGCATCAGGCTTTGTCTTGTTTTGAGGAAAGAGCCCAAAGCCCCACCCCAGAAAAGCCATGAGAAATGGGTGTTGTG
The DNA here is from genome assembly GCF_008692635.1 of Crocuta crocuta. Lineage (NCBI taxonomy): Eukaryota > Metazoa > Chordata > Mammalia > Carnivora > Hyaenidae > Crocuta > Crocuta crocuta. Next base: position 3,539,774 of record NW_027530019.1, read on the forward strand.
GCTACAAAAGGAACCAGGAGATTTCTAGGAAGGTAACAGCATGGAAAGCCATTAGGGGCTGCAGGGAATGGAGTTTGGGAAATGCAACTATCTCCCATTCCCATGATTAGCTTTCCTAGGAGGATCTGTGGGGAAAGGCTAGAGCCATTTAAAGGTTAGAGAAAAGAACAAGAGCTGGCAGATTCTGCTAAGAATTCTTGGCTTCAGTTCTCTCCCTCCTCGCTCTTCTTCCCTCTTTCTTTCTTCCTCTCATCTTTCTTTCTCTCTCTTGTTTCATTCTCCTTACTGCTGATAATAGCCTATCTACTAATGTGCATGAAGAGGTTAAGCACTTCAGCAAGTACAGTCACAGAAGATGGTTAATGTTGGGGAAAAATAGAACCTAGAAGACAGGAATAAATAGACCGAAATCTTGGCTCCTTACAATGAAAACATTTCTTTTTGTATAGCAAAAAATATTATTAGAATAGTGATAACATTTGACAACAAAAAACAACTGGAAAATATGTCCAGAGGTTAATATTCCTATGATATAAAAAGAGCTCCTACAAATCAACATAAAAATAAATAAATAGGGGCACCTGGGGGGCTCAGTCAGTTAAGTGTCCAACTCCTGATTTCGGCTCAGGCCATGATCTCAGTTTGTCAAGTGAGACGGAGCCCCATGTCGGGCTCTGCTGACAGTGAGGAGCCTGCTTGGAATTCTCTGTGTCTCTCTCTCTCTCTCTGCCCCTCTCCTTGCTCATGAGCACTCCCTCTCACCCTCTGTCTCTCAAAACAAATATTTTTTTAAAAAAGAAAATAAATAGCTCAACAGAAAAATAAACCAAAGAAATGGACAAGATACTTTCAGAGGAAGAAATGTAAATTGCTAATACATGTAATTAAAAAAATGATCAGCCTCGCTAGTTATCAAAGCAATTGAAATGAAAATAAGATTCTATATTAAATCTGTCATGCTGAGAACCTGTAAAGACCTGATAATATCAAGTGGGAGAAGGGTTTAAAGAATAGAGCTCTTTCATACATCGTGCTTTGTTTTAACATCTTTAGAAGATAATCTGATAAGTCTACCAACATTTCAAATATATATATATGCTTTGACTCAGATTCACTTTTAGAAATCTATCCTATGGAAAGACACACATTCAAGGATATTTGTACGAAGCTATTTGCTGCAATGGTATTGATAATAGTATACAGTTATAAGCATCCTTAATATTTTCCAATAGAAAAATGGTTATATACAGTACAGAATATCTATGCAATGGAATACTATACATTCCACCAAAAGAATGAGGTAGAACTATGCGTAGTATGGATATTGTTAAGTAAAAACAGTAAGTTTCAGATAATTGTATACAAATTCATACATATACCCAAAATGAAATCAAAGTATTTCTCTTAAAGAATAGTGAACTAAAGATATTTTATTTAATAACTAGTGCTAGGGTCACCTGAATGGCTCAGTCAGCTGAGCATCTGACTCTTGATTTCAGCTCAGGTCATGATCTCACAGTTTCTTGAGACGGAACCCCACTTCTGGCTTTGCACTGAGTGAGTGGAGCCTGCTTGGGATTCTCTCTCCCTCTCTCTCTGCCCCTCCCCTTCCCTTCTCAACATAAATAAATAAACTTTAAAAAATAGTCAGTGTTTACATAGTTAATATTCTTCCACTTATTTAATTTTGCATATTTACACTGTTTCAGCGGTTGTAGTGTCTGTTGAAACATTAATTGCATATCCCTTTAGAATTTGCCTTCAAATTTGATGATTTTGATGGTGTTAAATAATCTTCTTTCATGTTTGTTTCAATCTGGAAAATAACTAGCAGTCCCACAATGACAAGAGGGTCATAAACACTATTTGTTATATTTTATCTCCAAAAATTGTCAAGTGACAAGTGATATGCTAAGCTATATCCAGCTCAAAAGGTAAACTTCTCAAAGAACAGTAACCACCTAGGCTAAAACAAATGAAGTTCCAGAGGCCCTGAAGTGTCATAACCACAGAAGACTCTGGCTGCTCATGAGGGAGGGTTCTCATAATAAGCGTCACCTACAGACTCTCTGTCCCACACATCTGTGTGAGCTGGTCCCATTCTCCAATCTATTCTACCTCACCTCAAACACACAGGAAAAGATGGAGGAAGCCATCCAGATGTGCCATTAGGGCTTATACTTGAGGACTGAGAATGGAAGGAGAGTGGGTTGGTAGAGACTTTAGTTAATGTAAAAACTTTTATATCATTGAAATATTTTCAATAAATATCTACCAACTCTATTTAAGAAACATCTTCATGGGCAGAACAACAGCGCCCAAGAAGAGTGATCGAACAAGCATTATGATAACCATGTTTCTGCCTAATGGGAGACCTCTTTCCTGCTTAAACTCAGAATGAAAGTTCCTCTTTTCACCAAACACAAAGTCCCACCAATATCACATCATCAGCAGAACATGGTACAAGTTAAAGAGGTGTAGGAGAAAAATGGCAACATCACAAATAAAGGAAAGAAAGCTACTGGAGACTAATAGATAGCAAGCAGCAAGCAGTTAGCAAAAAGCATATTGAAAGATGCAATCTCTTGTAAATGCCAATAATGGAGGATGCACTTAAAAAGAACTTTGAGCAAGTAAAAGCAAACCATTTCCTAAATGCTTTTGATAGTAGTTTCTACCATCATTCTCTACATTCATTCCTTGCTGCTTTTACATGGTATTTATCACAATTTAAAATTGTTTTAATTTGTCCATTTGTTTTTGGTTTGTCTCTCTCCTGCATAGAATATAAGTCCCCAGGAATGGGGCCCATATCTGCCAGTCACAGTCGCTGGTAAATAACAGGCACTCAATTAATGTGTTGGATGAATGAATGAAAATAATAACAAAAATCTTTGTACACAGAAATAACAGTCTTGGAACAATACATTGTAAGACAAAAATAGAGTAGAAAACTCCTTAGAGATCAAAATGCCTGCAGGATGTAAGAAGAGAAATTTGGCAGACTGTAGAGACAGCTTTCCACCAATTCCTTAGTGAAAAGAAATTACAAATTAATATCTTAGCTTTACTACCTTAATTAATACCTAAAACCCAATAAATTGTTGTATATATACTCATGTTCAAGTTAAATGTAGTATAAACCACATAGATTTTTCAATTCATAATGTGAATTTGGTGTTTGGCAAGAGTATGGGTTTGGGGCCAGACCAATGTGGGTATGAATTCCATCCCCAACACTATGAAGGAGCATGTGTGGTCCTGATTCAAATAAACAGTGAGGAAATATTTATGAGATAACTGGGGAGATTAAAACACTGAGGAGGTAACTGTGGAGATTAGATCATCACCATTAGAAAGTAGATGATGTTAGGGAGTTGCTCACTTGGACAGGTAGTGCTAACAGGACTGTGGTAACATTTTTTATAAAAATTTTAAACGTTTAGCGGAGAAGGGGCAGAGAGAGACAGAGACACTGAAACTGAAGCAGGCTCAAGGCTCTGAGCTGTCCACACACAGCCCGACACAGGGCTCAGACTCACAGACACAACTCAACACCAGAAAAAAAAATCCAATTAAAAAATGGGCAGAGGATCTAAATAGACATTTTTCCAAAGAAGACATACAGATGGCCAACAGACACATGGTGATCACTAATCATCAGGGAAATGAAGTTAAAACCACAATGAGATATCACCTCTTGCCTATTAGAATAGCTAAAATCAAGAAGACAAGAAATACTAGTGTTAGCAAGGATGTGGAGAAAAAGGAATGTTTTCACTGTTGGAACAGCCATTATGGAAAACAATTTGGAGGCTCCTCAAAAAATTAAAAATAGAAATTCCCTGGGGGTGCTTGGGTGGCTCAGTCGATTAAGCGTCCAACTCTTGATTTTGGTTCAGATCATGATCTCACGGTTCATGAGACCAAACAATGCACTGGCTGACATTATTAGCTGAAAGCATGTAGTCTGTTTAGGATTCTCTCTCCCTCTCTCTCTGCCCCTCTCCTGCTCTCTCTATCAAAATAAATAAACTTAAAAAATTAGAAATACCATGTGGTTCAGTCGGTTGAGCCACTGACTCTTGATTTTGGCTCAAACCATGATCTCGTGGTTTGTGGGGTCAAGCCCGGTGTCAGGCTCTGGAGTATTAGTGTGGAGCCTGCTTGGGATTCTCCCTCTCCTCTGTCTGCCCCTGCCCCTGCCCACATGCTCTCTCTCTCAAAATAAATAAATATTAAAAAAAAAATACCAGGTGATCCAATAATTCCACTATTGAGTATTTACCCAGGGAAACCAAAAATACTTGAAAAGATACATGCACCTTTACATTTATTACAGGATTGTTTATAATAGCCAAGACATGAAAGCAATCTAAATGTTCATCAACAGGCAACAGGATAATGAAAATGTACACACACACACACACACACACACACACACACACACAGGAATATTACATAGCCATAAAAAAGGATGAGATCATGCCATTTGAGACAACATAGATGGACCCAGAAGGTATAGTGTTAAGTGAAATAAGTAAGATTGGGAAAGACAAATACCATATGATTTGATTTAATCTAAAAAATGAATAAATAAACAAAAAGCATAATCAGAACTGTAAATACAGAGAGCATACTAATGGTTGCCAGAGGGAAGGGGAATGGAGGTGCTGGGCAAAATGGGTGAAGGGGAGTGGGAGATACAGACTTCCAGTTATGGAATGAGTAAGTCACAGGAATAAAAAGCAGAAGATAAGGAATACATTAGTCAATGATACTGTAATAGTGATATAATAAGGTAGATGGTCACTACACCTATGGTGAACATAATCTACTTTGCAAACTTGTCAAATCACTAAGTTGCACACCTGAAGCTAATGTAACATTGTGTGTCAACTATATTTTTGAAAAATAATAATAACATACTCTGGGTAAATTTCAAACCTTTGTGCTTTAGTTTCCTTACCTATAATATTAGGATAATAGTAATAACTATATTATAGACTGTAATGAGGTTTAAACAATGTATGTAATACAGATATCAAACATAACAGTGACTGACACATAGGGATCAAAAATATTAGCAATTGTTGTGGTACCTGGGTGGCTCAGTTGGTTGAGTACTGGACTCTTGATTTCAGCTCAGGTCATGATCCCAAGATTGTGGGATTGAACCCCATGTTGGGCTCTGTGCTGAGTGTAAAGCTTGCTTAAGATTCTCTCTCTCTCTCTCTCTCTCTCTCTCTCTCTCTCTCCCCCTTACTCCCTCCCCCATCCCTCCCTCCCTCCTTCCCTCTACCTCTTTCCCCCTCTCCCTTTCTGCCCCTCTCTCCCACTGGTGTGTGCGCTCTCTCTCTCTCTCTCTCTCTCTCAGAAATAGAATGCTAAATTTTAAGATTAGCAATTATTGATACTAATACTATTAGGAAGGTAGAGAGCATAGATAAATCTGGACACACATGTACCAAATGTTAACAATCTAGGTGGAGGGATCATGGATTATTTTAATGTCCTTTCTTTTGTTTAATCATATTTTCTGATATTTTTAACAGTGAATATGGATCACTTCTATGATAAAAATTAAGCTAAAATGCTGCCTCAAATCCTTTTATGGATGAAATGTAATTATCTAATGAAAGTTTAATGAACATGAAATTGAATGAGTCATTAATTGGAAGCTAGCAGGGATCAAGGGAAGAACAAGTCACAGAAAGGAGTGGGCCAGGTCCAGGGGAGTAGACAAGTCTGAAAGAGTCAGGGAACCCTTCAGATAGGAAAGAGGCCTCTGAAAGCTCTCTTGACAGCAGCCTGCCCTACACAGCAGGCCTTTCTGCTTCCTCATTCTTTTCCTCCATTATAGAGTTTCAGTCCTTGCCTGGCCTTTTTACTCTTAATACATTTTCTTCTAAAGAAGAAAGTAGCCTCTTGAAATAACCTCAGTTTCATTCTCCCAAGGACAGCCCCCACAACCTCATCTCCAGTGCCCACCGCTGCCTGAGCTGTCTCCCAGGGGTCTGCAGGGCATTTTCAATTTAGCATGCTTGTTTCCACCTTAGATCTCAGTATATGTATAGTGGCACGAATCCTCTCCTATCCCCCGATGATACTAATGACTGCCTTTCTAGCTCCACAAGGTCTCCAGTCTCCAGAATGAAATACTCCCTCTCCTTCTGCCCTCACAATTGATTCCATTTGACAACATTGTCATAATAAGCTATTATGTACCAGCAATGAGGTTAGAAAGATGAAAAAAGATACATGAGCTCTGCTCTCAAGAGTCAAGTGTTTCTGCCAATATCCCTGCGTGGAGTGTCATTTGATCATTTTTCCCCCTCAGTAAACTCCTATTTAGCCTTGAATGCCCAGTCAAATGTTACTTCTTTTATGACACCTTTTCAAACTTCTTCCTCTGAGGCCTTAGTTTGGCACCTGCTACCTTGTATTATGATTCATTGCTGTGGAAGAGACTGTTAATTGTCCCCCAATATTTAGTATATCCTTTTCTCTCATAGCAATAGACTCCCTAAATCTTAGCATAAGAGTTGACCTCCCAGAATAAATATTACATTTCCCTGCCTCCCTTGCAGTTAGTTGTGGCCAACTGACTGAATTTCAGTCAATAGGATGTGAAAGAAACTGAGGTAGAAAACCTCCAGGGAGAAACTCTGAAGAGAAACTTCTTACCCCTTCTTCCATCCACCTGACTGGAGCAAAGATGTAGTAAAAGTTGCATTGGTTCAGGGAGATGATGTCATCAACTGAGGGAGCAGAGACATTGCTGGGAAACTGGAATGCCTACCTCCAGCCTATTAAGTAAAAGAGAAACATACCATTTTACTTAAGCCACTGGTATTCTATGTCTCTGCATAGGCAGCTAAACCTATTTCTTAAATAATAATTTAATTATTATTATTCTATTGCCTCATCCTCCCACACCCCCTGCCAACTTGTATATAATTCCTGAAGGTGTAACATACATGTAACTGTAGTCTCCAAACAAGAGGGAGAAAAGCATGAAGCAGATAATACATTTGAGACATAATGGTTGAGATCTTCCAAAAACAGATGAAAAACCTCAAGCTATAGATTTAGGAAGGTATATGATCTCTATGCAGAGTAAATGCAAAGAAGAACCCGCCTATACATATCATAATAAAACTGAAAACCAAGACAAAAAGAATATCTCAAAAGCAGTCAGGAAAAAAAAAAGACACATTTATTTGCCTAGTGCTTGGCACAGAGCAAGACCTTTAAAAATATTTGTTTAATAAATGAATGATGGCTGGGGCACCTGGGTGGCTCAGTCAGTTGACCATCCAAGTTCGGCTCAGGTCATAATCTCACAGTTCGTGAGTTGGAGCCCCGCATCGGGCTCTGTGCCAACAGCTCAGAGCCTGGAGCCTGCTTCAGATTCTGTGTTTCCCTTTCTCTCTGTCCCTTTCCTGTTCACGCTCTGTCTGTCTCTTTCTTCCTCTCTCAAAAATAAATATTAAGATAGATAGATAGATGATAGATAGATAGATAGATAGATAGATAGATAGATAGATAGATAGATATAGATAGATAGATAGATAGATAGATATAGTTGGATGGATGGCTGACTGCCTGGCTTGGGTGAGTGTTTGATAGATAAGATCATCTTGTTGCCCCCAACATGCTGTAGTAGAAACAACAGTGGAATGGGTATCAGGAGACCTGATTTCTAATTCTAGCTCTGCCTTAATTAGCAGAATGAAACTAGACAACCACTTCCCCTCCAGACCTCTGCTTCCTTACTATAAAGTGAGGGCCCCAGATTTCTGTTCCTGATAAAGGTGGAGTAATTTGTGACCAACCCATCCACTGAGAACGTCTCAAAAAGCTAGAGGAGATACAAAAGGCAAGGAAGAAAGGAGGAAGGAAGGAAGGAAGGAAGGAAACAAGGGAGTAAAGAAGGAAGGAAGGAGAGAGATAGTAAAAAGGTGCTGGAGAGAGACCTTGGCAGGCAGGACTTGAGAAAACAGAATCTCGGAGAGAAGAAAACCAAGTGAAGTGACTGAGTCAAATGCTCTGCCAGCACTTTATCCCATAATGTTCTTGCTGATACACAGTTCAGGGTGAGTGGATATGGAGCCAAGCAGAAAGAGGAACCTCAGTGTTTAGCGAGCTAACCTTATCTCTCAGCAGCTGCACAGCATTGAGGAAATAAAAATTGTGTCTAAAATGGTTCCCTTGCCCTGGAAGCTATAAAAGTTCTAATCTGAAGTAAAATCTAATAAGTCATAGATATGTGTTATAATCTCTGAGGTAACCACTAAAAGAATGCATAATAATAAGCTAATAGAAGAGGAAATTGAATGATAAAAAATATTTGATTTATCCACAATCTATGGAGACAGAAGGCACATTTGTCTTAATCAGGGAGGAGGGGAGAGGTAAATGGAAAGTGACTGCTTAGGGGGTATGGGGTTTCCATTGGAGGTGATGAGAATGTTTTGGAACTAGAATCTTTTGGAACTAAATGGTGGTTGCACAACATTGTGAATGTACTAAATTAACTTTAAAGTGGTTAATTTTATGTTACATTAAATTCACTTCAAAAAATTTTTTAAATACAAAAATGTTCAAAATACTTGATTTATCCAACAGAAGGCAGGAAAAAAGAGAAAAGGACTATAGAACAGATGGGATAAAAGAAAATAAGAAAATTAAGATGGTAAAATTAAACCCACATGAATAATTATATGAAATGCAAATGGTCCTAATAGGTCAATCAAAAGACAGAAATTATCATAAAACCCAACGATATAATGCTTATAAAAGACACACCTTAAATATCAGAGTACAAATAGGTCAAATGAAGGACGGAATAAAAGATATGCCATATAAGCCTACACGTAAGGAAAACAGGGGAGCTGAACTAATATCAAAGCAGACCTTGAGGCAAGAAGCATTACTAGAGATAAAGAAGAATAACTAATATGATGAAAATTCAGTCCACCAGGAGGCCATAGCAATTCTAAATCCTATTGCACTTCATAGCACAACTTCAAAAATATGAAGCAAAACTTGGCAGAATTTAAAAATAAGTATGCACTCCAGAGTCATGATGGAAGGTTTAATATGCCTCTTAGTAACTGATAGAACAAACAAGAAAAAAAAAATCACAAAAATATCCAAGATTTATTTGAACACTATAATATATAAATTTGAGCTAACTAACTTACAATAAATGTTGCCCCCAACTGATCATTTGTGGGTTCATAAGGCAAGTCTTGACACAATCCAAAGAACTGGAATCATACAGAGTATTTTCTCTGACCACAGAGAATTAAGCTAAAATCAATAACAAAAAGATAACGAGAAAATCCCCAGCTATTTGAAAATTAAGTGACATGTTTCTAAAATAAGAAGGCTAGAACAGATGCTCTTGGGGGTCTCTTCAAGGTCTAAGGGTCTCTGGATCTGGGCACCTCATTTGCCAAGTTTCTGCTTCACACTGAGCAGGGTAGACCATATGGCAACCTTCCTCATGTCTGTGGGGGCTAACCAGATTGTCATCCTTTGTCTCATTCTTTCAAAGAAACAAGGAGAGAAATTCCCTGGGCAGAGCGGGACGAGATCCTACGTGCTCTCCTTCCTCCCTCTGCCTCCCAGGGTTCTGTAGGCAACATTCAGGCAACCAACAACAATTTTTCCCAATGTTGGCACTATGCCACATTAACAGGGAAAATTCTACAGACTTTCCAGGTTCCTATGAGGAGCCCAATGACAGAAGCCACCCCATTCCTGAGGCTGCTCATAGAAGGGACAGCAGCAGCTACCTGGTCAGTGGTGTCTGGACTATGTATAGACTCATAGGACAAAACCCAAAGGAACCAAGAGACCAACAGCTTACAGACATTTTTATTTTCTGAACTCTCAGAGCCTGGCCACTTGTCCCTACCTTATATGCGATCCTGAAGGTGGCTGAAAGCAAGTCATATAAAATTGGGATCCCCTGATTGGAGGAGTCAGTAGGGCTGATGTAGAACAGCTCCCAATCTGACAAGAGCTCTTTTCAGTCACCTGTCCAGCCTTGCCATGTGCTTATTTACTGGGAAAGACTGAACACTCTTTTATACTAGGGTAAACATGGCTGATAAGTTTTATAGGCATTCACACCTCATTCATTCAACATCCATGTATTAAGTTTCTACTACCTGCCAGGTACTCTGCTAGACACTAGAGCTACAAAAAAAAATCATATGAATTTATAACTACAAGAATTAAACTTTAAAGTGTTAGAGAAAGTCTTTTCAAGGGTATCCACTTGACTATTCCAATGGATGGTCTGCAGTCCAACATCTTTCTGAAATCCTGGCGTTCAGGGGGGATCAGGTCCACAGTAAAAATCAAGGAGTGGCTTTCTCCCAACACTGCCCCTAGCACTAAGGCACCTGCATCCTAAATTACAAGATGCAGACATATCTGGAGACCCCTCAAAGCAAACATATGAATATGGGGCACGTGCACCTGGTAACAATAGGCCAAGCCACTATGAACCACAAATTCATGTTATTGGCATTATAACAGAGTCTTCTTGTGCCACAGGCTGTGCTGAGGCCTGGCAAAAACTCACATGTCATTCGCAGGCAGCATAGCACTTGCATTTTCACAGATGGACAAAATGAGCAGAAGATGTCTTCCTATGGGAGAATGAGGAGGAGATCGGTGTTTGGAGTGATGGTTATAGGGACTGGTGTGGGAAGAGGGCAGAATGGAGTCCAGATGGCTGGCTAGGCAGCAAGGGACCTCAGCCTTCCATGGAGGGTTATTGGGCCGGCCTGGGGCTTCCCTGCCACTAGCTGTGATGTTTGATGTATTTTTCCCAACTGTCCCTCACTAGTGTTCTACCCAAACCTCTGCCCCCCAGCTCCTGATCCACCTGTAGCTCTGCACTCCGAAACTGTGAGAAATACCTGCACAGATTACCATCTGGCTGACCTCCTTAGCTCTGGAGCCAGGCTACCTCTGGGCCACAAAGCTGACCTGCAGCTTTGATGCCCAGGTGAGGTGACTGGCAGCCAAGTGGGAGCCAGTTCCATGGTTCATCACTGAATCAAAGTAGAAGAGGTCACTTGGCCAATCCCCCATTGCTGGGGGAGGAGGCAGGGACAGAGATCTCCTGACTCCCCAGACTTAGAATAAGTCCTTCCTCCACTCCTTCCCTATCTGCCACCTGGCAGGCTCTCACAGAGCTGTGAGAAATACCCACACAGACCCATACATATAAACAGAAGCAGGTAGGCCCACACATGTGTACCTACACACACGCAAATGCAGAGCTGAGCCCTGACCCCTGGCTGGTGGTCTGGGTGCTGCCCACGTGACAGTGCTCACTTCCTGTTTGGCTTCCCTGAGGCCTGAATGGAGAGCATATGGACGGCCTTGTGGATCCAGGGAGGGACCACAAATATCCCATCCTGCAGGGTGGGGTAGAGGGTCCCCCAGAGGCCAGGAGCCAATCCTCACAGGCAGGGAGAGAGGATCAGCTCCTTCTCAGTTCCCCCTCATTCCTGTGTAGTGCTACATTATTCCCCACCCTGACAAGACGGCCCAAACCTGGCTTTTTGGTGCCTAACCCCACTCCCATCATAAAGGGGAAATGACATTCTGAAATGGAAAAGAGATGGACGCCCTCCTCTATGAGAAGAAATCCTTTTGGGATAGCCAAAGGAGAAGGAAATTAACATTTACTACATACTCGCATACTCGCATACATGCATTTCAACTATGGTTTCGTCAATCATTTCCAATTCTACAGAAAGGGAAACTGAAGCCTCAAATGTTAATTATGCAACTTGCCCGAAGTCACACCACTACTGAGTGGTAGGGTCTCTATAATGGGGTGGAGGCCAAGGTGGTGATGAGGCAAAGAAAGAGTACGTAGAAAGGGCAGAGCTGGGTAGAAAAGCAAGGCACTAGGCATTTGAGTATTTTTAAAAGCTTGAATTTCTAAAAGAAAGGAATGTGCATATGGGATATGTGACATTTCTGGTAAGCTATCAAAAAATAATAGATTTGCCTTCTTCCCTCAGTGAACCCATCCCGATCTAAGTCTAAATACTGGAGCCCACAGTGGCACTGGTGTGCAACCTTAGCCAAGCCAGTTAATCCTTTGGAAGGAGGCAGACTAGAGACAACCCAGAAATGAGCCAGCAGAGGAAGGAAATTGGAGGCTGCTGCGTGAGTAACAAATGCTGGGAATGTGGATGTGTGGATGCAGAAGAGCAGAGAGAAACCAGCAGATGCCTGGAAAGGGGGGTGAATGCTGATGGTCATGCCTGTCTGTCTGGGAGGCCTGGGATCAGGGGAGTGGGGGTACTCATTATAATTTCTATGTTGCTAAAACCTAATCTGATCCCAGTAGTGCCCCTGAGGGCTGGGGCCTAGAAGGTATTCAGTGATGAGTTAGGAAAAGAGAAGAAAAAAAAAAAAGATGGAATCCTGTGCTCAATTGGAGAAGGTAGGGTTCTAAGAGGTTCCTAAAAGGCTGATGTCTTTGGCACAAAGTACATGTTCCATATCTATTTATAGAATGAATTAATAAATCAGGGTATCTAGTTTCTGACCCAACTCTGCTTCTCCATGAACCTAATCAATTTAGCCTCTCTCGGTCTCTACAGTAAAGAGACTGGACCAGACAACCTCCAGATCAGGTGCTCTGTGGCCCCAGGGTGCACCTTCTCATGAAGGAGACTGGGATTGACACAATAGGACATGGAGTCTGGACACCAGCCCAGGGGCCAAGAATCTTCTCTGAAGAAGTACAGAAGACAATGCAAAAAATGTATCTAATCTTTCTCATTTTCCTTCTCTCTCTCTCTCTCTCTCTCTCTCTCTCTCTCACACACACACACACACACACACACACACACACACACGCATACAGGCACATACCCCACTCCTTCTCATCTCCCAGGTCACCCTTACCAGCCTGGCAAAGGTTTCAGCATGGTATGCCAACTCAGGAATGCCTAATCCTAAGCCCCTAACAATTCTTCAAAGACTCCTATTTAGGTGGCCCTGTGTTACATTGAATATGAGATCAATTTCCCAGATTTTCCTCAAGCATCGCATCCTTCATCTGTACGCACTACTCATCAAGACTTCCACCGTGCCAGAGGGGCATGGGCACAGGCTCCAGCCTCAAACTCCCTCCCCAACACTTATGGCTGGTTGACTTTGGGCAGCCATTTAACAATTCTGACTCAGTTCCTCATCTGTGAAATTAGGTAATAATGCCTACCCACAGGCTTTGTGCAAAAATTAAATGAGAGCGAACATAAAGAGCCCTGCCTGCATGCTGCAGTGGGGGTATTGCGCTAGGAGAGATTGAGCTCAACTCCCAAAACAAGGACAAATCAGGATTTACAGCCAATGACCAGAGTGAGGAGTGGATGGAAAACTACTAAGAGGAGACATCATAGTTAGGAGATTCTTGCTAAACCGACTTAACAGGATTCTTGCTGAAGGCAGGTCAGGGTGATCAGATACCAAGCGTGTGGGGAATGAAGAATTTGATCATACATCAAGGGTGATCACATATCACAGATGGGGGATTTCTTTAAACTGACTTAGCAGGATTTAGGATTCAAAAAATGGGCTTCGAAAGAACAGACACAGAAGCCCACAATCAAGGCCTAACCAAAAACAGGGCTCAAAGGAGCCTAAATACTGTTTCGTCAAGGGGAGAATCTTGGTCACCTGCCATGATGGTCAAGCTAACAGTTAGCAAGCCAGACACTAGGACTTAGTGTTCTGAATCTTCAAAATAATCTTGGAAGGCAGGGACCAGAATCATCATCCCCGTTTCACCGATAAGGAAATGAAGGCACCAAGAGGTTAAGTATCTTGCCTAAAGTCAAACTGCTAGGCAATGACAGAACTGGGATTGGAACCCAGAAAATCTGGCTCCAAAGCCCAAAGCTGACATGACTTCTCAGCTTGTCCATTCTTTGATAAATTTCATGCTTAATTATTTTCTCCACCACCAGTCTGGGGCAGAGAGACCCAAAGAGATAGGGTTCTCACACAATACTGTTTTTTAATGGACCATCCCTTCACATCCTTAATAGGTACTTTGGGGCCTAGAAAGATAAGCCATTGTAATGATTGCTCCATAATGTGATTTGACCAACAAAAACATTGGTACACAAAAGAAGAAACCAGAGCAGATTTCTGCATTAGTTTCTATTTTTGTTGAGTTCTGCTTTTGTTTGATAATAAGGGGGATGAGACTGAGCCTGAGCACTCATCTGCAGCAAGAATTTTTTATTACCAGAGGCTGGAAAACAAAATGAGTTTTAATTTCTTCCAATTTTATTTCAACTTTGCCAGTGGACATCTGTGCTCATGGACTTGGATGCCATAATACAAGGCTAACACTTTCAAATAATTTTCTTTTGATAATTTCTCTGACAGTGTTAGAAAAAAAGGGGGGCCCAAACACAGATTAAACATCACATGACAATACTTTCCCAATTCTATGTAGCAAACTGAGATTTTCCTTTTTCTACCAAGATAATGGAGGAGGTACAGGGGAATGATTTAATAGGAAAAACAGCAGGCTAGGCATTAGGGAACTGGGGTTCTCATTCTGGCTACCTACTTTCTAGCTGTGTGACCTGGGGTAGGTGACTTCACCTCTCTGGGTGTCTGTTTCCAAAATGGGAAATGAGATGTTTTGACTACCTGACCCCAAAGACTCTCCTGGCTGTGAAATGTCCTGAGTGATACAGTATGATGTTAAGAGACCTTCACAATGTCAGCATTTTGGTTTTGGAACTTGTTTCAGTTAACCTGGCTGAATGGCTAACATAGAGGGGGAAATCCACAAATAGCTGTGCACCTTCATGAGCATTAAAAAAGGCAATATTTATGCCAGGGACCTCAGATGACAGACAACATAAGTGAGGGCAACTGGCTGAGCAAGTAGATGATAGGGAGTGGTGTGGACAGTGGTGAACAGTGTCTCTTAAGGTAGCAGCTATGAAAATGTAGGCCTAGTGTGACCACAGTTTGATTTTTCAATAGAAGATGGAAGCCTATATTTTTATGAGATTTCTCCATTTTTAAAACAGTACTGGGACCCAGTTAGCAAATCCCAGGTTGCATGCGCTAGATCTCCATGCCCTTCTCTTTGCTCTCAGAGTGCTCTGGACTTCCTCTTTCCAGCAGACCATCCATCGTCTGTAGTCATCTGTCTCCTTGCTGGGCTCAGACCATTTTGAGAGTCATGAGTTCTAGGTCAGTCTTGGGTAATAGTAAATATTTACAGTCAATAGTAAATGGAATAAAGGGTTCTTACTATTTACAACTAAAACCTCACAAATTATCACAGATCGTATGGCTTAAACATTACAATCTTCTTTTTTCTCAATTCTGGAGGCTGGAAGGTCCAAGGTCAAGGTTCTATCAGGATTTAGTTTTGGGGGAGGCTTCTCTTCATGGCTTGCTGATAGCCACTTTCTTGTCTATGGCCTTTCCTCAGTGCATGAGCTAAAAGAGAAAGTGAGCTCTTCAGGGTCCCTTCTTATAGGGACATTAACCCTACTATATCAGGGCCCTACCCTCAGGACCACATTGAATCTTACTTTCTTAGAGGCCCCATATCCAAATATAACTACACTGAGGGTTAGGGCTTCCATGTATGAATTGGGGTGAAGGACACAAACATTCAGTCTGTAACACTCACCTAATTCCAACCCACAAGAATTTATTGAGGGGCTGGAGAAGGAAAAGACAAGAAACTGAATCCAAAGAGCAAGGGTACCAGGAGACGTAGAGGTCCTCTGCTCAGCTTCTCTGTGCCTCTGCCCTTACCTAACAGCCAGCACTTCCTTGCGCCAAGGCTGCTACAGAAACCAGCCCTTAACTCCTCACCTTGCTGTTGCTCCTCACTCTTCTGCTCTTACTCACTGAGCTGAGCAATGGGCTCTCCCAGGACCATAGCCCTCAGCTCTCCTACAGGCTAATGCACATGCAGACCTGGCTGGGCCATAGCCAGCATCCACATGCATCATCTTCCTTCCTTACAACAAACCTGCCAAGGAGACAGCATTATCTTTACTTTTCTAATGAGAAAACTTGGGTCCAGGCAGGTGGAGTAACAGGTCCAAGGTCTCATGGCTTGTAAGTGGGCCCAGATCCAAAGCCCAGTCTGCTTGGCAACAATGCCCCTGATCCACCCCTTGAGCCTCACTGCTTTCCTGTCACCCACCTATTCACCAGGTGTCCTGTCCCCGACCTAGCACTTCATTAAACTATTCCCCCATTGATGGGAACTTTATGTCCTATTTTTGTCACTATGAATAACATTGCAGTAAACATCCCAAGACATATCTA
The DNA here is from genome assembly GCF_008692635.1 of Crocuta crocuta. NCBI lineage: Eukaryota > Metazoa > Chordata > Mammalia > Carnivora > Hyaenidae > Crocuta > Crocuta crocuta. Next base: position 3,556,145 of record NW_027530019.1, read on the forward strand.
TCCATATTCTCTTTTATTCTGTGAAAGAGAGTCTCTGGAATGGCACTGTTAGGTTTAAATGATATGTGTTTTATATTCTCTTCACTCATTCCAAGATGTTGTAGCAATCTGCACTTCTACCAACAATGTGGAACTATATTCTCTACTGCTTCCTAGCGGCAGTATTATAATTTCTTATAATCCAGTTAGTGGAAACTGATATGCCAAAGTTACCTCTTTGTGCATTTCTCTGCCTACCAGAGAACTTGAACATCTTTTACTGTTCATTGGTCATTTGGGTTTGTACTTCTACAAACAGTCTGTCATCCTCTGCTCATTTTTCATTGGATTTTTTGTCTTTTTGTTATCAATTTATAAGATATTAATCCACTGGGATAGAGAGAGGCTAACAGTTTGCCTAACCTCTTTCTCCATCCTCCTAGGAACAGCCAGATCACATGCGCCAGCCTGCCTCCTGCTTAGACATATCCACAGACCAAGTTGTTGCTGGTGAAGTGTGAGGAGAAACACCACGTTCTACTCCCACAAAACTGCCCCCTTGTGAGCCTTCCTGTCTTTCCCCAACAGCTTTGGAAGCCATGTGTTAAAGACAGAGGTGCACAAAATGGAGCGAGCCCGGATTCCTGAATTTCTGCTTGGAAAAGAGCTGCTGGCCAAACAAGACCACCCATTGTGGACCACTTATAAGGGAGAAACTCATTTCTACTATGTTAAGCCATAAGAATGATGGGTTTATATGTACAGCAGTTAGTGATGCCCTAACCAATACACCCACCACCTGCCATGTGTGTTACAACTTTCCCCCAAACTATCATTTCTGTATCCTCTTTGCTTGTAGTAAAATGTAAATTTTTAAATGCCTGTATTTTCTTGTACTCTTGCATTTTATAGCTCCTATATTTTCTGTCTAAAATGGTCTCTTGGAAGCTTTTCAGAAATACTGATTCTAAGATCCATCCTAGAAATTTCAGCTATAAGCAAACTGGAGCGGAGCCAGGAAATCTAGATATTTTTAAAGCTCCCTGGATTCTGCTCCTCTCCCAGGATTGAGAGTGTTGCTTAGGCCAGTAAGGTGGCAGCTCCTTCTGCAGTAAAAGTAACTCTGGGGGTCATGAACAGCCCTATCACCCACGGATCCCTCTGAGAATCAACTTACCTGTCTTCTAAAAGTAGATTCCTAGAAATATCTAGAGAGAGCGTAACCTGATGCTAGGTGTTAGCCCATCATTGTGAGGAGGTCCTGAGTTCAAATTCTGACTCTTCCATTTACTAGTATATGCCCTTCAGCAAGAAACTTAACTTCTCTGGGCCTCCTTTCTCCTTCCCTAACAAAATGAGGGTTCCTACTCTGTGACTTTAAGCTTAAGGATCGAGACAAAGATAAAGATACATATAAAATATTTAATCCCAAAATTGGTACATGGGAGCAGCCCCTCAAAATTGTTACTACTAAGTCTATATTAGAAAGACACTAAATACCTTGCCTATGCATATACATATTATAATACATGCATGCACACATACACACACACACACACACAATTAAAGAACAGTTTAGCTTTACAAGCATAGAACTATTCCAGAAATTCTCTGAATCTCTCAAATATTGCTGAATTATATGTGAGTTGTATGAGCATATTTGTGCATGTGTGTATGAATTTGTGAGGTATGTTGATGTATTTGTATGTGTGTGCACATATGTGCAAAAAGCATAGGTTTAAGTGTAAGGACTACAAACTCTTTTTTAAAATGTGGATGCTGTGACAATGATTTGTGAATAACTGTTTACGGTGGTTTCTGACTAAATCAACAGAATAGCTGGTGGTACATAGACAACTCAAAACTACTGGGGGCCAACCCTGTGCCAGACCATGTGGTAAGGGTGTTATTTGCTCTCTTAATCACCCATGAATAAGCCCATGAAATTGTATGTTACTGTTCCCACTTACAAGATGAGGAAACTGGGGCTTAGAGAGGCTTAAGTAAGTTGTCCATAGTCATACAGCTATGAAAGGGTGGAGTCAGAATGTGTCCCCAAATCCAAGGTTTCTTTTGGGGATGATGAAATTTTTCTAAAATTAGATCATGGTGATGCTTGCACGCCTCTCTGAATATATTGCTTTTACACACATCAAAATGGTGAATTTTATGATTATGTACATTGTATCTCAATAGAGCTGTTGAAAAAAAAAGTGCACCCAGGTCTGTCTGATTTCCAAAACTGGATTTGTGTAAAATGTTTTCTGGTTTAAAAACCTGCCTTTCATGTGCATCACTTTGTTGACGTCCAAACTGCCCCTTCTCCCAACATCACAAAGTAGCTATTGAACCCCACAGGCCTGAAGGAGGGGAAGGATGGATAAACAAAGCCAAAGCTCTTGTGTGGCCTCTAAGGCCAGATGATCAGCAAAACCACAGAGGGTTCAGGGGTGGGTGTCAAAGGCAGGAATCAGAGTGGGGTGTGTGGGAGAGCAGGCAGCCAGGGCAGATGGTGCCCTTCCATGCTCACTGAAACTGCCACAAATCCTCTATAGTCCATTTACAATGTGGGCTGGCTAGCCTTGGTTTAAAACTCAAATCTGGGGTGGGTGGCGGGGTGGGGTGGCTCGGATGGTTAAGCATCCAATTTCAGCTCAGGTCATGATCTCACAGATTGTGGGTTCGAGCCCCTCATTGGGCTCTGTGCTGACAACTCAGAGCCCAGAGTCTTGTTCGGATTCTGTGTCTCCCTCTCTCTCTCTGCTCCTTCCCTGCTTGTGCCCTCTTTCTCTTTTAAAAATAAGTAAATATTTTTAAAGTTTTCCAAAATATAAAAAAAAAAACCCTCAAAATTGGATCCTGTGGATCCTACCAAAAACCCTCCACAGCTCTCTTTTGCCTTTAGAGTTACACACAAAGCTTTGCACAAAATCTAAACCCCTTGAGACCCAAGGCCACATGACCCCCTGCTCTCTAGCCACCCCAAGACTGCACAGTCAGTCCCCCAACTGCAAGTGAGCACTCAAGTCCTCATGTTTCTGCCCCTCACACTGCTCCTCGTCTAAATGAAAGATCCTACTCAGTTTCATATTCCATTTTAACATTTTCTGTGTGGTCCTCCTCTGCCCTCTCTCTCCCAAGGCCCCTGTCTCATAGCTCTCCACTTACACTTCCTTCATGTTTTTATTTTTGCATTTTTCATAACATTGTCAGCATTTGTGTCTTTCCATCTTCTCCCTCTCTCTGCAGTCCTTTCACTACAGATCCACGCAGCCAACTGCCCACTTCGCCTCTCTACTTGGAAGGGGCACAGGCACCGTCTTGGGTTAAATTGTGTCCTCCAAAATGACACGTTGAGATGCTGACCACTACCGGGTCCCTGTGAGTATGCTCTTACCTGGAATAGGGCCTCTGTAGATTTAATTAGTTAAGATGAGGTCATACTGACTCAAGTAGACCTGCCTTCAATTTGACTGGTGCTCTTGTAAAAAGAGAAGACACAGGAATGAGAGATACACAATGAGAATGACATGTGATGATGAGGCAGAGATTGGAGTGATGCAGCTTTGGTCAGGGAACTCCGGAAATTGCCAGGAACCACCAGAAGCTGGAAGCAGAAAAGAAGGATCCTTCTCTGGAGCCTTCACAGGGAGCATGGCCCTGTGGATACCTTAATTTCAAACTTCTAGCCTCCAGAACCATGAAAGAATAAATTTCCATTGCTTTAAGCCCCCCAGTTTATGGTAGTTTGTTACAGCAGCCCTAGTGAGCCCATACAAATACCATATACCTACATCAAGGTGAAGGGTAGCAGAATATACTATCTCAAAAGAATGCCACTTTGACATAAGGATTATTTTGAGTTGAAAGCAATTAATAGAGACATAAATTTGTAAAGGTGTCCCTCCTCCCCTCTCCACCAGAATGGACAGAAGTTCATCACCAGAGACAAATCAAGACCCTCATCCACTCAGAGATGGCACCAAGGAACCTACATTCCAAACTATTAACTGGCCCTTGTCTTCTACTAGTTACACCATATATTTGCCTTCCTACAACTTGTTGCCTTAGAAACTCGAAGTCCTTTTCCTTTGTCATGTCACTTCTCTAAAAATGTACTGGTTTTTCATCTGTTTGTTTTTAAGATGCTGTGTAAGTCCAAGTTCTAGCCACTCCTTTGAGTTACTCATCTCTGGGTACTCCAATGTGTATGCGTAATGCACATGTCAGTAAACTTCTGTTTGTTTTTCTCTTGTTAGTCTGTCTTTTGTTGGTGTGATTTACAGAGCCCCAGCCAGTGAATCTAAGATGGGTAAAGGGAGAGAATCTCCTCTACAAGGGCCAAACCTGATTTCATGGCCCCGTTTCCAAACTGGCCACTTCAAGTACTTTTAGCACACCTAATCCTGTTTCATTAGCCAGAAATCCATAAGCAGTGTAACCAACTTCCTCACCCTCACATCCCCATTTCCAATTCATCAGAGTCTTGTAGATTTTATCTGCTAAATATCTCTGGAACCCGCTTCCTTCTCTCCAGCTCCACTGTGCCAATCTTGTTTATCACCTCTCACTGGACTGCTGTCCTCCCCATACCCATTCTTGCCCCTCCATATTTCTCCACACCACAGCTACAAGGTCATTGAAAAAGAACTCTGACGGGTCCCCATGCCTGCTTAAAACACTTCCTGGCTTCCCATTGCTCCCTAGAAGGAAGACAAAACTTTCTCCTCCAGCACAGTGGGTGCCGCCTTCTGTCTTCCTCTGAGATCAGCTGCTTTTTGACCTTTGAGGGTTCTTTTAATATACCACACTCCCTCACTCACAGACCTTTTACTTCTACCTCTCCAGTTCCTAACTCCCAGCAACATTTCTTGAATCCCTTTTTAATCCCCTCTTTTCCTCCAAACATTCTCCAGAGCTTTTTATTTGCCATATACCCATTTGCCCCCACATGTCTTTTCTTTTCCTCCTCTCTCCCTGCACTCGATTAAAAAAATTAACTTTAGTTTTCTGGCTAAGTTCTTCCCATTCCCCTCTGGCCTCTTTGATCCAGTATTTCTACAGCATGAAAGTCCTGGAACCCTTCTGCCAAATGGAAACTTTCTAATCATGGGAAATGGGGAAAGAAAGGGCAGGAAGGGGCATAGGGATCAAAAGTTAAGGCATAAAGACAACATTCTCCTAATCAATAGGAAAGGAGGGAGTCTTCAAGTCTAAGTATCTTTTGAGAGATGGGGAAAGAGGAAAAAGTGGAGTTGTAGGAAAATGTCTCCAGTTATTGATCTGACTCTGAAATGCTGAATATTCCAAAAGGTCCTAGCTATTAGGATCCACGCAGAGAAAAAATGACATAGATACACACAAAACATCATCAAGAAGGTAGGATACCACACAGTGTTTTGATGTTTGGGACCCAGTGGCTAGATGGAAAAATTCAAGCATGAGGGAGAGTGGTGAGATTATGTGTCATCAGAGGCAGGCATGAAAGGTGGTGAGTGATAAACAACACTGACAAAGAAAGCTAAATTTTTGTGTTTTTCTCAAAGTTAATGAGTTAATGAGTCAACCATTTCCAAGTAAACATTTCAAGCTGCATATCTAGGTCTTTGGGTAGTAATTAAAAATGAAGGAATTACATTTGTATTTTTATTCACTTTTACTTTATTTTAGACATAATCCAGACTTGCAGAAAATTTGCAAGAATATCTAGTTATTTTGTAGAATGTCCTAAATTTGGGTTTGTCTGATACTCTGTCATCATTAGATTCAGATTATGCTCTTTTGGTATGAATGCCATATAAGTGGTGCTGAACCCTTCTCATGTCCTGTATCAGGAGGCAGTATATTTTCATTTGAAAATAAAATATAACATAATATGGAGAGATTGTTCTGAGAATTATTGTGCAGAGATTATGTTTACTATAATATGACAACAAACAGCTTCTAGCAGAACCACAGTAGGAAAAATCACAAACAGTGGAGTTGTTTTCCAAGTGACACCAATGCCTGGAGTTGTTTCCTTTCTGTCTACAGAAATTTTTCTGTTTGTCTAGTCCTGAGTCCATGCAATCTCACTTGTCCTTTAAAGCTTTTAAAATCATGTAATTTAAAAAACAAGTCTTTATTTGAGATGAGAAATGACTGATATATGTAGGGGGTGAATTACTAGAATCGACTCCTGAAACATTACTGCACTATATGCTAACTAACCTGAATGTAAAACAAAAAAGAAAAAAAAGATTTTTAAAAATAATAAAATAAAATATAAAATAAACAATTCTTTAGGATATACTCATAAAATAGAATTCTATGCAGTCAGTAAAATGGTGAGAAGGTGGGACTTGTATGAATAGACATGAAAATATGTCCAGAGTAGTTTTTTTTTAAGTAGGCTCTATGCCCAACATGGGGATCAAACTCACAACCCTGAGATCAAGAGTTGCATGCTTCACCAAGGGAGCCAGCCAGGTACCCCCAGAATAAGTTTTTAAAAGAAGGGTACAAAGCAGTAGTGAAGGAAACCATCAACAAAACCAAAAGATAGCCTACTGAATGGGAGAAGATATTTGAAAATTACATATCCAATAAAGGGTTTTTTTTTTCCAATAAAGGGTTTGTATCCAAAGTATATAAAGAACTTAAAAAACTCAACACTCAAAAAAAAAATCCAATTAAAAATGGGGAGAAGGCATGAATAGGCATTTTTCCAAAGAAGATATACAGATGGCCAACAAACACATGAAAAGATACTCAACTTCACTAATCATCAGGGAAATACAGATCAAAACTACAATAAGATAGCACTTTACACCTGACAGAATGGCTAAAATTAACAACTCAAGAAACAGCAGATGTTGGTGAGGATGTGGAGAAGGGGGAACCCTCTTGCACTGTTGTTAGGAATGCAAACTGATGCAGCCAGTGTGGAAAATAGTATGGAGTTTCCTCAAAAAGTTAAAAAATAGAATTTACCCTACAATCCAGCAATTGTACTACTGGTATTTACCCAAAGGATACAAAAATACTAATTCAAAGGGATACAGGCACCCTGATGTTTATAGCAGCATTATCTACAGTAGCCAAACAACTGATGAATGGATAAAAAGGAGGTGAGATTATGTATTCCATTATATATATATAATTATATATAATGGAATATGGAATATTATTTAAAGTAATGGAATATTAATTAAGTAATGGAATATTAATCAGTCATAAAGAACAAAATCTTGCCATTTACAACACGGAGCTAGAGAGTATAATGTTAAGTGAAAAAAGTCAGTCAGAGAAAGACAAATTCCATATGATTTCACTCATATGTGGGATTTAAGAAACAAAACAAGCAAAGAAAAAAAGAGAAACATTGGGTAAAACAAAGTTCAACAGTTTTCTTAATACAGAACTCACTGAAGTCCTTCATATTCAAATAGACACTTTGAATCTCCAAGAAAGAAGTTATAAGTACATTATTTTTCATAATTATTTGGTCCCAAAGTTCTTTGTTTTTGTTTTAATTCATAGAACATCTATGCTCAGGAAAGATCCTTGTGAAGGACCAATAAGATAGAAGGAATGTAGGTCCCTGAGTCACAGCTTGGAGCTGCCCAGGATAGCAGCCCTACCAGAACAAGTGATGGGCTATTGGGTGGGTGGGAAAGACACTTTTATTGTGTTCAGAAACTTAACCTTCAGAATTGATTGTAATAGCAGTTAGACCATGCTGTCTAATGTCAGATGCATGCAGGTTTTAAGTTATCTGCCAAAGAACAGATTATCTTTTTCAGTCTGGGAAGCTTTTGTCACAAACAGTCCACAAACAATAAGCCACAAGGATTGCAGCCTTATTTTTTTTTTTCTAGGAGAGAGAGAGAGAGAGAGACAGCATGAGCAGGGAAGGGTCAGAGAGAGAGGGAGTCACAGACTGAAACAGGCTCCAGGCTCTGAGCTGGCAGTCAGCACAGAGCCCGACGCGGGGCTCGAACCCATGAACCGCGAGATCATGATCTAAGCGAAAGTCGGACGCTTAACCGACTAAGCCACCCAGGCGCCCCGGATTGCAGCCTTATTAAGTACAGGGCATTGTGATATGCACTTGCAAACATTACCTCATTTAATCCTCTTGACTACCTAGTAAATACTATCACTGTCTCATTTCACAGATGAAGAAACTAAAGCTCACAGAGGTTAATAACTTGGAGATAGGAAGTCCAGAATATGAATTCAGGGCAACTGGCTTCTGGATCCTTGCTCTTAATCACATCAAGGTCCTGCCTGGTAAGCCCCAGTTATGAGGTCAGAAAACCTGGGTTTCAGGTGCCATGTGTTAATTACCTAGACTAACAGAACATACAAATGACTGACAGACTTTCAGTCTTTTTATTTAGGTGAGTGCTTCTTAACCAGAGGTGATTTTGACTATAACTGGAGACATTTTTGATTGTCACAGCTGGGAAGGAGCTACTGGAATTGTATCTCTGTAGCCAAGGATGCTGCTAAAACATAGTACAGTGCAAAAGACAGCCCCCCATACAAAACAAAGAACTCTCTGGTCCAAAATATCAGAGTGCCAAGATTGAAAACTCTGACCTACACATCTTATATATTATCCTGACAGCTCAACGTGTCCAGAATAAATCTATACTCTTGGTTGAAATAGAAAGCATGCCTAAAAAGTTTGCTTTCTGTCTTAATACCTAAAAAGGTAGTAAAAGCAGAAACCAACAAGTGGCTTTTGGTGCTCAGAGATGTTCAACCTTGGCCATTGTGGGAGGGAGTCCAGCCCAAAGAAGACTGGTTATGGATAAAGAATATGGTTTGGCAAAACCTCAGGAATAATATATGGTGGCAGAATAGAAATTCTCTTGAAAGAATGCCAAACCTTTTTGGTTTCCTAGTAACATGATTTTTCTGAGATTTCTCTTATATTTGAATCTGCAACATCCCTACACCTATTTTAAATCAAGGCAACAAAAGAAATTTAAAAAAAAATGACATAACAGAATCAGAACTTCCTGGAAAAAGACGGAAACCTAAAAGACATCTGGTCCACCCCCTGCCCACCCTTCTGATGTATGGTGCTGCTGTTTCAACATCATACGATTGCAGGGTGAGAATGTCACTATCACTAGGATCCTGTTTCATTTCCAGAATATTCTGCAGAAAACTCTCCTTCCCAAAGGCAGAAACTATCTTCTCTGAACTCTCTGCTGGGCTGGTTGCCCCTAATTCAATCCAATGTCAGAAGTTGGTGGAGGAGGGGAAATAGGTACAAAGAAGAAGGGATGAAAAGTGTCCTTCAGTGAAAGCTTACTGGTCTCATGCAGTATACTTAACACTGTATGCGTATTATTTTTTTCCTCCAACAATCTTTTTTTTCTTTTATAGTTTATTGTCAATAAACTATATAACACCCAGTGCTCTTCCCAACAAGTCCCTCCTCCATGGCCATCACCCCTTTTCCCTTCTCCCCCACCCCCATCAACTCTCAGTTTGTTCTCAGTATTTCCAACAATCTTCTTAATCCTTCCAATCCTCAGTTCTCAGCAGCCTCAGGTTAGTGATCATGCACAGCCTCCTGCCAATGCCTGTTGTCTCTTTTCTCAATCAAACATCATGAGATCTATTTTCACATAGAAAGATCCCTTTGGCACCCTGTTCATTCATTCATTCAGTGCGTATTTACTGAGCACCTATGTTGTGCCAGGCTTGTGCCAAATATTGGGGATACAACTGTGGGCAGGTTGGCCTCGCAGGACAGCAGGACCACCACATACTGTTGGCACGGGCAGCCCTCAGTTTCGGCAGCCATTATCTGCACCAAAAAATTCCCAGGCTAAAACCCTTGTCACTGGGCTACCACATCAAGAATTCATCTCAGAGAAAGTGATATCTAACTGGAAAGTAAAGGTCAGATACAGAGGGCTTCACCAGGTGCTGGATACAGGAAGTGTTCCAGGCAGAGGGAGTAGCCTGCATGGATACCATGAGTGCACTCAGGGAACTGAAAACAGGTCCATGTGTCTGAAATGAAGAGTAAGGATCTGGGAGAGGCGAGAGTGATGCAGGATCTGTGGTGAGCCCTGCAGATCATGTGAAGGATCTGGGTCTTTGGCCAAAGGCCAGTGAGGACCACTAAAGCTGGAAGCAACAAAATTGATTCAACTTTTAGAAAGCCAGTATTAAAAGCTGTGTGGAAAATGGGTCAGAAGTTGCAGAGGAGCCAGGAACTCTGGCTGGGAAGCCCTGCAGCTGTCCTGTGTCCTGTGGTGGGGGTAGGGGCATTGGTGACAGTGGGGACTAAGAGGTATAACTATGGTGGTAGAGAGGTTGGGGAACTTTAGCCACTGCCCATAATCTCCGTCAATTCACCTACAAAGTCACCCTAAGTAAACAGATCCTCAAATTTAAAGCAGGGTGTTGGCTCTGCAATTGTAGCTAAGAAAAGGGCCCCCATTCTGCCCCTCTTCCACCAGAAGCCCCCTATAGTGTATTTTATCCATCCGGGAAAAATGGGGTTGTTTAGGGTAGACAGAACTTGGTATTTGGACATGGGACACAGAGAGGGAGAGGAAGTAAGGATGCCCCCAATCCCTGGCTTAAGCAGCAAGATGATGGAATCTTTCAGAAGCCTGGATAAAGAGCATGTTCAGTGTGGAGGACCCAAGAAGAACAGGGCAGAGGGCACTTGTGGGCAGTCCAAGTGCAAGGACAAAGATTGGGAGCCCCAGGACAACCAGGGTGCAAGAGAAAGTAGAGGACAAAGGGGTGAGCCTGACAGCAGAGTGAATAGCCCTTTGAACTCCATCCATATTCAGGGATATCTGTGAAACTCACAAAATGTTTGCCACAATGGTTGTTCCATGGAAACAAGTGTGGCTGAACTCTGCATCTAGGTGAATGTAAGAGAAAACAGGATGCAGGAGCCAGAAGCTGAGGGTACCCCAAGATTATCATACCCAGGGCTTCATCAGGCCATAGAAATATGTAGGATAGCAAGGAGGAGGGATGTCTAGGGAATTTCACCTGAAATGAGAGGAGAGTGGGATCCCTAACCCACATCTGAACTATGTACCTCTGGGCCTTTGGTACAAGAGTTCATTTGCAGAAAGAGCTCCATTGTAGTACCATCATCCCCTCAAAAAAAAAAAAAATAAAGTTTGAAAACAATAGCACCAAAAGGCAATATGACTCAGCCATAAAAAAAAGAATTAAATCTTGCCATTTGCAATGACATGGATGAAGCTAGAGAGTATTATACTAAGTGAAATAATCAGAGAGAGAAAGACAAATAGCATGTGATATCACTCATATGTGGAAGTTAAGATAAAACAAATGAGCAAAGAGAAAAAAGAGAGAGAGACAAACCAAGAAACAGGCTCTTAACCAAAGAGAACAAACTGATGGTCACCAGAAGGGAAGTGGGTGAGGGGATGGGTGAACTTAGTGATAGAGATTAAGGAGTGCACTTGTGATGAGCATTGGGTGTCATATGGAATTGTTGAATCACCATATTGTACATCTGAAACTAATATAGCACTAAGCAACTGGCATTTAAATAAAAACTTAAAAAAAGGGGGGGGAAGTAAACTTCCAATGATGGAATGTTTGGGACCACAGCATGTTATAATAACATAATAACACTTGGTAGCAGAGGGGGAGTTTTGGCACCTTCCAAGTCACTCTCCCTGACAGCGGCTGACTCCTTTGTGCCCCCCAGTACCCCTGAAGGAATGATCCTTCCTCAGTGCCCTCTAGGGAGTGCCGGACCCTCTGTCTACTGGTCAAGAGTCTTACCAGCAATCCCTGAAGAAGTGAGGAGACCCGAATGAAACAGCAATAGAAAACAACTCATACTGAGATGTCTCTCAGTGAACCCAGGGAAAGTGTGTACAATTATGTGTTTTTGCCATTATTCCTAGAAATGAGGGGCCAACTTTCCCTATGAGTTTTACATCTGGGAGCTGAATGAAAACAGACTTTAAATCGTTACACAGAAGCTTCATAATCTGCTGGAAATCTCAGAAAACTGAGGTAAGTGTAGAAATTAAAAAAAAACTTTGCTGAAAAATAATTTGCAGTTTGAATGTTATCTAAAAACATTTTTTATATCATGTACATTTTCATTTCAGGCTCATCTTGTTGAAATAGCATTGCCTTTGTTCAGTTTTTGTTTTGTTTTGTTTTGTTTTGAAGCACGTAGCCTAGCAAGAAGAGGCCCGTGTTCCGCCTGCTAATAGAGTTTTCTGGGTACTTGTCCTGCATGTACCACCCAATCTAGTTAATTGACTCCTAAAGACTAAAAGGGTCCTGTTTCTCACTGTATCCTCAGCATGCCCAAGATCATACTTCACAGATGATAGGTGCTCAGTAAGAACTTGCAAATCTGAAGGAAACTGCGGGAAGCAGCAGCATGGCCTTTTCCTCAGGGGGAATAAAAAGGTCATGGGGCAGCCATCTCAAAGGGTGCTTGGTCATCTGTTCTGAGTCCTCCAAGAGAGCAGGGACCAGACCATAATTAGATTTGTATCTCCAGTCCTTGATACCCAGAAAGTACTTAGCAAATGTCTGATGGAAGAGCCCAGGCATGCGGGCCAGGAAAAAGAACATTTCTCTATCAAGGGAAATACTACAAATCCAGGCCTTTTTCCCTCCTGCAGTTAGGGAACTGTGGGCCAGAGGAGCGGCTGGCATAACACAGCCATCACTGATGAAGAACAGCAGGAGAGTTTCCAGGATCTTCATTCCTGGTGGGGAAACAATGTAGGCAAGAAGCACAGATCAGTTCCTAATGCCTGGAGCTATAGACTACATAGCCTCATAATTCTCCATTCAGAACTTCTTTCTGAAAACATTCAACTGTTAACATTTTTCCCCAAGAGGAGCTCTGTGGAAAGAGAGATTTGGGTTTCAGCCAAAACCTGACCAATGACCACTATGTGACCCTGGGCAAATGACTTAGCCTTTCAGAGCCTCCATTTTCCCATCTGTAAAACAGAGATAAGATTTAGTAAGGCCAATTTCACTGGGAAATCTCAACACATGTAAAGCACAATGCTTAGCACACATCAAGCACTCAGTGAATTTCTGGAGGGCAAGAGAGGCTTACCCAGGGTAGGCCCCAGCCAAAACTGTGAAGTGGCACATGTCTGTCCAATAAATCCTCTCATAGCTCCTCTTCCCTGCAGTGACTGCATACAAACAGGCCCAACTTCAGGAATAGGGTGGGAGGACTGGATGGGAGCATAAGGGGTGGCACTGATACAGGACCGTACAGGGCTGGGGCAAAGGGGAACCAACCAGCAAGGTGGCCTGCTCCTACCCTGGTGTCAGGGACGGGGGATGATGGCCAGGTGAAGGTTATAGAGGCCATCCCAGAGAAGTGCCTATAGGAGGTTGCAGGAGGATACAGGGGGAGGAATAGGGGTTACGTCCCCAAGGAAATTGGCAGGCAGTTTCCAGGGCCTCATCCAGGCAACCTGGGGCTCAATTGAGCTCCTGGGGCCTCTGGGAGGGGAGCTATTATTGACCATAGTTTATTCCAAGCTTTCCAGGCATTTTGGACTATGAGTCAGGAGTAACTGCTCCTACCCACCTCCCTCTCTGACTTCCTCATGGACCACCCTCCCTGTGCTTCCTCTGAGCTCCCAGACCCCCTCACTGGTCCTCCAACACACCACCTGTTCTCCTGCTCAGATCTTGGCCCCAGCTGCTCCCTCAGCTTGGGGTGCCTTTGCTATGTTGCCCACAGGCTCACTCACTACATACAGCTTCTGCCTGGCTGTCACCTCACTCAAGAGAACTTCCCTGCCTGCCCATCACACACATCTTTGCCCATCCCCATCATTCTCCAGCCCTTACTTTCTTCACAGTACTTATCACCATCTGACCCATGATACACCTACTGGTGAATATACCGTCTATCTCCTACACAATGTATGCTGCACAAAGGCAGCAACATGTTCACTCTAGTACCTCCAGAGTCTAGCCAAATGCCTGGTACCTGAGCATGTAGCTCAATCAATATTTGATGAATGAATGAGTGAATGAGTGAGTGAGCGACTGCCAAACCCTACCTGCTGGTAAGTGAAGGATACCAGCATTCTGGGTTGGCTCCAGAGGAGGCCACAACTGAGCTAGAACCTCACGAAGCTCACATATACTAGTTGCCAATGGTTGGGAATTGAGAGGAGGGGCTGAGCGCAGAGGAGGTAGAAGTTCACCCTGGGGCTCACAGAGACCTGCTTTTACTATCCATCTCAGGATAGTTTTTATTACAGGACTCTTATACTCTGAAAACTTGCTTTCCATTCAGTGGGGTGAACCACTTGATGGTGGAACTTCAGGCGCTCTGGCCAGCAGAGGAGTCATATTGAGCTGTTTGCCTCACCCAAATCAGGCCCCTTGAGTCACTTCATGTCTACTTGTAAGTTTGACTCCAATAGCAACCAAAAGGTCATTTATGCAGACAAGTAATTAGAGAAGTTTGAGAATTTAAGTCCTACTTTCAGTGGCATTAGCCAGATGAATGATAGCTTGTGGCTAGAGCTTGGATAGCATTCTTGCCCACAGGTCAGGGCTTTTTCTCTCTGTACTTAAAATCACTGTCTGGCGAAGGACACAGCATGCAGGGTATCATTACTGTGAACAATTCATGACCCAAAGTGCAAGAATGTCCAAGCCCCACTCAGAAGCCCATGGTCATGATGCTTGCCCAATCTGCTCATGGCTGAAGAATTATTTTGATACCAAAAACACATTTCTCTAGTTCCTGTCCATATGTGGGAAGAAAGGGAAAATGCCTCTCTGTGACAGTGCCCAGAAGTAAACAGACTGAGACCATCACATTGGTGAGGGTAACAGAAAACTCACTGCAGCTATGGCTGACATCTGAGAGGATTTCCCAAGAGCCTTTTTGAAGAAGCAATGATATTTTCCAGGGGAGGGTGGGGCATAGTGGTGACAATACGGAAGGGGAAAAAGAAAACAAAACACCCCATTCTGAAAGTGTGAGTTCAGAAAGTGGTGGTTGTGTAAGAGGCTGTCCCTTGTAGACAGGTCACTACTCTCGCTCCTGCAGCTGGCCTTCCGTGCCTGCTGCATCCCAGGGCACTGAATCCCTCCTTAGCCAGGACCAGTTACAACAAACCCCACTCCCAGCAAAGAGATGTACCTGCGCAGTGTTCACTTGGATGGGATTTGATCTACGCCTGGAGAAGTATTCTAACTTACGTGGGCCTCAAAGTTGTCATCAGTACCCACCATAACTGGAAAGTGAATGGAGTTTGAATCTCAGGTCTCCCAGTTAGCTGAGTGACTCTGGAAAACTTATTAACCTCTCTGAGCCTCAGCTTCTTCATTTGTACAATAAGACATTTTTATGCCCATGTAGTTGTTTTATCAGGATTAAATGTGATTAAGTAAAATTGGGTACATAAAGTCTCTATAAAATACCTGGGAGTGCTCAATAAACATTACTTTCCTTAAGTCCCTCATTGTTTTGCTTACTAAATAATATTATATAACTTTGCAGTGAATAATTATTCCTTTTAAATTCTGGTCTAGGGATACTTGGGTGACTCAGTTGGTTAAGCATATCTGACTCTTGATTTTGGCTTAGGTCATGATCTCACAGGTTTGTGAGATTGAGCCCCAGGTAAGAGACTGGGATTCTATCTCTCTCGCTCTCTCTGCCCCTCCCATGCTTGTACTCTCTTTCCCTTTCTCAAAATAAATTCTGGTCTAGACTGCTCCTTTTAGTTTCCTGTATTTTATTTTAGACAATCTAGAATATGTTTGGTTTTTAGCTATAGTAAAGCTGTATGCTGTAATCTGCGAAGTCTAAGGACACTCTTAAATACTAGAGTGATATGAGGGACATTTGTTCTCCCATTAATTTATTTATACCCCACCTTGCTCCAAAAGTATTTGGAGGAGGCTTAGAAAAGTAAATATGGCAGGATACAAAGAGAGAAGAATAGTTGTTATAAGTTGGTCACAAGGTTGATCTGAGCTTCCTAGAAGCCAAAGCAAACAGGGAAAGCTGAGCAATGATAAGATTCACAGTGTTTGTTAGATACAAGCTGCTCCCAGGAAGTACAATTATTCCTGCACCAAGCTCTAAGTGAACTCTGTCCCATCCTCAACACCATCTCCACAGAATAGCTGCCTCTGATCCTGCACGTTGGTGCAAAACAGGGGTGCCTGGGTGGCTCAGTCAGTTAAGGGTCTGACTTCAGCTCATGTCATGACCTCACAGTTTGTGGGTTCAAGCCCTGCATTGCGCTCTATGCTGACAGCTTGGAGCCTGGAGTCTGCTTCGGATTCTGTGTCACCACACCTGAGGGTTGTTCAAGAGATCCAGGAGTAGGATTTTATTCATAGGAATCAATAAAATGTACATCTGTCCAGTTACTATGGAAGCATTACAAATTGCCCCGAAACTTAGAAGCTTACAACTACCATTTTATCTTGCTTATAATTCTGTGGGCCAAGAATTTGAGCAAAGAACAACAGGGATAGTTTATTTCTCCTCCATGATGGTGGGGGCTCACCTAGGGACAACTCAGAAAGCTGGAATATGGAGGCATCTTCACTTATATGTCTGGTAGTTGATGTGGCTGTTGGCTGGGACAAGAATGCTCACACCTGGCCTTTCCACATGGCCAGGGTTTCCTTATGCATGAAGGCCTCAGGGTAATTAGAACTCTTATTGGCAGCTCAGGGCTCCAAAGGTGAGCATCCCAGAGAACCAGACAGATGCTCTATAGTCTTTTCTGGCCTAGCTTCAGTTGTTATGTAAAGTCCTTTCACTGCATTTGATTGGTTATAAGCAAGTCACAGCCCACCCTGCCTATGGGGAGAGGCCATAGGCCCCACTTATTAATAGACCTATCAAGGTCTCTATAAGTCTATAGAAAAGCATGTGGATGGGAAATAACTGTTGCTGCCATCTTTGGAAAATACAATCTGCTATATCATCACCCAAAAATACTATATTCCACAATGAAGCTTTTGATAAGAACAGAGTAGATGTAGAGGACTTAAAGGTACCTTTCTGGTGCTAAACACCAGGTGAGGAGGTCTTGGCTTAGTCTAATGGGTATCTAGCAGGTTTGAGAGTCACAGTGACCATATACTAAATGGGTCAACAGATCTGGATCTCCCTGTGCATCATTCTGCTCAGGCTGCTATGGCAAAGCACAAAGTACCATAGATTAGGTGCTTCTCACAGTTCTAAAGGCTGGAAGTCTGAAATCAAGGTGCCAGAACAGTAAGATTCTGGTGAAAGCTTTCCCCTTGGGTTGCAGATGGCTACCTTCCCACTGTGTGCTCACATGACCTTTTCTTTATGTGAGCATGAATGTGGGGGGTTGGGGGATGGGGAGGACCTCTCTTGTGTCTCTTCTTATAAGGGCACTAATCCTGTCATAAGGGCTCCACTCTTATGACCTCTTATAATCCTAATTAGCCCCCAAAGGCTCCATCTCCAAATACCATCACATTGGGGTTAGGACTTCAATGTATGCATTGACCACATTCAGTCCATAACACCACAGTTATAGACATGCCAGCATTCAGTAGAGAATGACATCAATTCCTGAACATTTCCCAATATCTGGAGTCTTTAATCAAGTAGACAAATCACCCCCACACATGAATTTTTCACTTTCTTTCCAACTTAGTCTTACAGCTAAAACTCAAGCCAGAGACTATAACATAGATATAAATAGACCCAGAGCATCATTATATATAATTTGGAAAGGATTTCACTGGTGTACATCTGTAAGCAGTTCAAGCACACTTTCAAGCTGTGTTTACATGATATGAAACATCTGGATGAAAACTGAAAAAAATAATCAATTTGGATTGGAAACAAAACAGAAGTACAAATCTCAGTGCACTGGCCCTTGGAATACCAAATGCAGAGCTGGGCCCCTTACCCCAAGAATGAGATAATCATGCACAAGAAGAGCCACTGAAATGGCCAAGGGGCAAAAGGGGCTTCCATGGTAAGGCAGACTTTAAAAAAAAAGAACTCTATTATGCAAACAAGGAATAGGAAGGGATGAAATCAAGAACTATGAAAAACATAAAGAATACAAATCTTAAAGAACCAAACTTCCAGAACCAGTAACTTTGAAGCCTGAAGGCAATGATTTTAGTCCAACTGAAAACCCAGTAAGTAAATCCTGGCTATCAGGGAAAGAGGTGTCCAAGAAACTCGAACTTCTGGATACTCAAGGAATCACAACCTATTTTCACTCTTTCAGGCAGAAACTTTTCTAAAATGCACTTCTTCTCCAGCCTCCTTTAGAGAACACGCTATCCCTAGATCACCACTATGCGTACAGTCATTATGCCACATAACCTCAAGTCCCAGTGATCCCTGCTGAATGACTCCTGGGCCCCAAAATACCTTAGTTCCTGTGCTTGAGTTTTCAGAGGTCTTTCCATCATTTTTCAGCTCGCTGTTCTTGTGGCATGATGAAGACAGGCTCCCTTAGACGCACACCCTGAGATAAGAATTGGAGGGCAAATTGTTTGGGAGGTGATCAAAGGAAGCACCAGTAGGAGGCTGGGAATGAGATAGGAAAGGGGAAGCATCCCAGAGAGATGTATTACTCACAGGTGCAAGTTATTTACCTCCAGGAGCAGCTGGGGCTCAGGGCATTGAGACTTCTACAATACAATACAGAGCTTTCCCACATGAGGGGCAGGAACCTAAATTTTATCCCCAAATCCTGTCATTCTTTAAAGCCTGCCCCCTTTAGGACGTAGGGGAAGGTGAGTATGCAGGACAGAAGCTCCTCCTCTGTGGCTCTGGAGCTGCATGGAGTGATGCTCTACCCTTCCTTCTCACCCTCATACCTGACAGGAGCTGCATGGAGTGATGCCCTACCCTGCCTTCTCACCCTCACACCTGACAGAAATTCAGGGTAAAGAAGGAAAATTTGAGAGCTGAGCAAACTGAGAGTCTAAGGGACCCTCCTCTGGGTAAAAAATACCTTCTGTGATAGCCCAGGGGCCTTTACTATCTAACTTCCTCTGGTTCTTGGTTATATGCTTAAAATGCATTTTAAGACAACTGGTTGTTTTAAAAAAATTTTTTTTAGCCACTCAAAAATATCCAATCAAACTAATTTTTGAGGCAAAGTAAGAGTCCACAAATTTCTGTGTGTATTAGGCAAACTCTCTGGAGACAAAAACTGACTTGTTTGTATTACCTCAAATAACTGGATGCAGCCAGACCTCTGAAAGAGTCAGTGTCCAGGGCGGGGCTACAGATTGAAGAAGGACACATGAGTGCAAGTAGGGAAACTGAGGCAAAACCAAGTGTACATGAGTTCAAGTATACACCTTCTGAGGGGCAAAGAGAAACTGTGGGTCACTGGATATGCAGGATCCAGGGTACACTGGATGCCATGTTACAAACAAGACTCATCCTCTCCTTCATCTTGGCAGTGGAAGGGACTTGGTCAGGACAGGCGCAGGCATGGCAGTGAAGTGAGGGGTATGTTCACGACATGTGAGAAGCCAAGCTGAAGGTCCTCAGAACTGGCATGTGAAGAGGGCTGGGACAAACATCCTTGACTTATTTCAAGTCACATATCAAGTTCATAAACGGCCAGGAAAAAATCCAGGTGTCTTCACTCCCCCACGGCAAAAATTACCCAATAGTTAGTGGTCCAGAGGCAAAGCCAAGAAGAAGTGGGTTCCAAGAACACCAGGGCATGCTGGCCTGAAGTTCCTGTGAGGATAATTCCAGGGAGAAGGAACCCAGGCCAAGCCAGAGAGTCAGAACCTCCAGCAATCGCAGCAAAGCACCCTGGCTAACAGGAAGGAGACAGGATTTATGCTGGAGAGAGGAGAATCAGGGAACCCACATGACAGGGATGGCGCTGCAGCAAACAGAGCCAGAGAAATTAAGTGTGGAGCAAGACTAAAATGGGCTGGGCATGGAACAAACCCATCACTGTGTAGTCTGGCTAGTTCTTTGTTTTGATATGTATTCAGGGCTCTTCCGTGTGTGGGGAGCACAGTAGGATAGTAAAGACACAGCTCTCAGATGAAAAAGATGGAGCCTGAGCTCTGACTTGGGTGTAGTGGGATTTGGGCAAGGCTGGGGAAAATGCTGTTGCAGCAACCAAAGACACAGGTGAAGAGCTGGGAGGAGGGAGACTGCAGATTTGCAAAGGAAAAGATAAAATCAAGAGACCTATGGAGAGGGGTGCCTAGGTGGCTCAGTTTGTTAAGCACTGAAGTCTTGATTTCAGCTCAGGTCACAATCTCACAGTTTGTGGGTTCAAATCCTGCACTGGGGTTCTCTGTCTCCTCTCTGTCCTTCTCCCCATTTGTGCACTTTCTCTAAATACATTTTTAAAAAACTTGCAGAGGGGCACCTGAGTGGCTCAGTTGGTAAAGCGTACAACTTTGGCTCAGTTTATGATCTCATGGTTCATGAGTCTGAGGCCTGCATCAGGCTCTGTGCTGACAGCTCAGAGCCTGGAGCCTGCTTCAGATTCTGTGTCTCCCCCTTTTTCTGCCCCTCCCCCACTCACATTCTGTGTGTGTGTGTCTCTCTCAAAAATAAATAAACATTTTAAAATTTTTCAAAAAACTGACAGCACAGAGCTTTGTTGGAACTCTCTTTCCCTGTCTCTGCCCCTCCCCCTTATGCTCGCTCACTCACTCTTTCTCCCTCTCTCAAAATAAACAAACTTTTAAAAAAGGAAAGAGAGACCTATGGAGAAATAGCATTAGAATTTGATTGGACTAAGTGAAAGAAAAACAAAAATCAGGGAACAAATTTGAAGACTACACGCCTGAGGAATTGGGGGCTGTTGGCACCTTGGGTGCTGATGAAGACTGGAAAGATGTGATTATTAAGAACTGAGAGTCCACGTTGCACTTACCTCACCCTCCACTCTGTATTTGGGAGGGGAGAGAATGATGGGGCTGGTATCCAGGGCTGACATCTCCTGTCTGCCACTCCCCATTACTATTAACTCTTGCAGCACTGTTGTGCACTAACAAAGGTGATAAGTATCCCCTACACTTGTCACTTGTTTCCTGGGACAGAAACCGAATACTTAATCTTTGGGCTCATCAACTTCATCAAAGAAATGAAAGTATGAATTATAGGAATGTGAAGGGTGAACTGAGTTCCTGGATTCTTGACAATGATGTGACTTGACAAAATCCACACTGGAAAAAAAAAAGTAACAGAATTTGGAAGGATAGAAGAATATAATTAAGCCAACTGGAAATACGGTATCAATGTGTCTGGGGGGAGGATTAGTGCTTTTGAACAAGGTCACTGTGACTCTAATATTGTACTGTAATGACATTATCCTGAAAGAGCTTTAAAGCTAACCCCTTGTTAATGTCTAGATAATACAAATTTGTAAAGATCTAAAATCCAGCTAAAACTGATGCTGACAGCCAAAGAAGAAAGTTGTTGAAACACTGAAAACTACCATGGGATGATATGTGGTAATGGTTTGAACTAAAATAAATTTGATATTTTTGGCTATGGGAGGATTTCCCACCTATGCCATACTGTCTAAGATGTTAACATGATCACATCCACAGTCAAGAGGCCAGGAAAGTAATAGAGGTAGGCCCAGGGGTCCTTCCAAGGGATGACATTAATTTATGGCTTTCCTCAGAGAATGATCAAAGGTTTATGGCAACCAGGAATCAGATCCAGTGCTTGAAAGATTTCTCCCTCAAAAGTGTTGTTGGCTTCAACCAGGCAGATTGGCTTTGAGCACAGAAGGGAGGAATCAATTAAAGAACAATGCTAAGGGATGACTTGGTGGGAAAGAAAATGTTGGCTAGAGAGGAAAGAGAACTGGAAAGTTTAAAAATCCAGAAGAGTAGAGGGGAAGGGAGGGAGGGAAGGGGAGGGAAAAGGAAGGGGAGGGGACAATGGGAGAGGAAGAAGGGGAGGGGAGGGAATGGAGGGGAGGGTGAAGAAGGGGGGAAGAAAGAGGGGAAGGGAAGAAGGGGAGGGGAGAGAAGAGGAAATGGAGGGGACAAAGTAGAGAGGAAGAAGGGAGGGAAGACAAATGGGAGGGAAGGGAAGGAGGGGGAAAGGGGGAGGGAGATGGGGGAAAAAGTCATTGAGGAGACGAAGACATTAAAGAGGGGCTGGTCAAGTCCTGCTTTTAATAATTCCATTCCAGGTGGAGATGGGCTACTAGAACACTGGTGTGCAGGAGATGATAAAAGGGGAGAGATCAGTATTGAGGAGAGAGACTTGAAGTCAGAAGCAGACTGAAAATCGGATGTAGTAAAGAAGAGTAAACAGGCCATAAAGGAGCATAGTACTGGGGCGCCTGGGTGGCTTAGTCGGTTAAGCGTCCGACTTTCGCTTAGGTCATGATCTCGNCTAGGGCTAAAGACCTGGGTTCTAGTCCCACTTCTGCCTCTAACTTTGGGCAAGTTACTCCATCTTCCTGGACATGTCTCTTTATATCTAAAATAATGGGGTTAGCTAGGTGACCTTGAAAATCCCCTCCCTCTTCTACAGCCCTTGAAATCAGAGACTTGTATAAATGGAACCTCTCATATTGAAACATGTATTTAGCTTTTCTAAGTAAAAATGCTTTGAATGGAGAAGAAAAAAAAGGTTCCACTCAACACTTGGCAAGCAGTATTTGTTCTGTAAAATAATTAGTGAGTGAGCATTATTGAACTGGGTTGTCCCATAATTACAAGAGAATTAAAGGGAAAAAAAAAGACTAGGAGACTCAATTTTCCCTCCCATAGATCAGAAGAGTGATTAACATAAACTATGGGTGGATGCAGAGGAAGAGAGAGCTAATATCAAATGGAAAGAGTGGTCATCTAGGGGTCAGGAGCCTTGAGTTCCAGTCCCAAATCTGACACTTCTGGGACCTGGGCATGTCCTCCCCCTCTGTGCTCCAACTTCTAAAGGAACCCTAAAGATCATGGACTCCCACTTCCCACAATGTGGTCATTCACCTATAATGATTAGAATAATCTTTCTGCTTTTTGTGTGTCTATACTAAGAAGGCCCAACTAGGAAAGTGGAAACTATTTTATGTGTTTCCAGGAGTAATGCAGGCAACCGGCCACAGAAGTGACTGAAGAGCTGAGAAGCCCAACAGAGGACAGTGAAGCAAGCTAGACATTAGCAACAGCAGGAAGTCACTGCCATGGGCTAGATGGACAAAAGGGAAGAGGTACTGTTGCTGGAGCCCAGAGGCTGTGGTCACCTGATAGAAGCTGGAACCACAGTAAGTCCGTCTGGTAGGAGATGGAAGAGCCACGGAGGAGGTGCGGCCATGGAGAAGGTGCCATAATCTAAGGGACGGACAATTGGAGAAAGTATCTCTGGTACATGCAGACTGCAGGCATCAGCACTTCTTCCATACAGAGCAGGGACATGGCAAGGAATGGATCTGAGGACAAGCAGGCCAGGACTGGCACAAAATCTAAATTCTACTTTCTTATAACATCCACCTATTGATTGTGCATCAGCCTAAAGTCCAGGTCTTCCCCACATTTGAGGACACCCATCCTTGTTTTCCTTCTTCCCTAGCATGATAGAACCATTCTCTCATTGTCCAGTTCCCCTCCTCTGGGAGCTCCCTAATACGTCTCCTGAAAATGTGGCACCAAATGTTCATAAGATTCCAGATGTCCATACCATCAGCTCAAACACAGGATTATTCCCACCCTTGTTTTAAGCAATGTAGCTGTTATCCCACTGTTGACTCACACTGAGTTTATGGACAACCAAGACCCACTTATCTTTTCCATGTGATTCCAAGTCTTCCCTGATTAGTCCTAGAAGGGTACGTATTTGATAAATATAACCTACATATTTGATAAACACAACCAAATTCATCTTATAAATCACTGATTTAAAAAAAAATGTAGGGACACCTGGGTGGCTCAGTCAGTTAAGCATCTGACTCTTGATTTTGGCTCAGGTCGTGATCTCATGGGTTGTGAGTTCGAACCCTATGTCAGGCTCTGTGCTGACAGGGCAGAACCTGCTTAGGATTCTCTCTCTCTCTCTATTTGGGATTCTCTTTCTCCCTCTCTCTCTACTCCTCCCTGCTTATGATCTCTCTCTCTCTCTCTCTCTCTGCTCATGATCTCTCTCTCTCTCAAAATAAATAAGTAAACATTTCAAAAATAAACAAATAAAAAATAAAATAACAAGGTATAATAGACCAGAGCCAAGGACAGAGCACTCAGAACCATGAATCAAGGCTTACTGGATAGGATCGTTCAACTAGCTCCAGATCCATCTAATGACAAGGGAATTATGCAAGATTTCACCAAAGTCTTTACTTAAATAACAATGTATGGTATCTTTGGCAGTCATTTCCCTTCACTTTGCATCTGAAGCACAAAGGGTACTCAACTAATATTTGCTACATTGAAGTTGAATAAAATTATCTTGATTCATACACATAGACACCTAGTGATCCTGTTTAAAGAAAGTTAACATGGTTATTTTAATGAGACTGAGAATGTACCCACTTTGGCTACTGATGATCATCGTTTTGTTAAGTGTGTATAACCCTGTTTGTTCCAGACTTTTGCTAGAGGGCACCAAAAATGTCACCAATCTGTTATTCCTGGAACCTATTCCTTTCTGCCTTTTGAAAACTGGGGCAATATTGCAGTCTCTGAGTACTCTCTTATCTTCCTGAAAACTGTAAGGACTCTGTCACTGCTTAAGTCCTGTGGGTCTTAACTGTCTTCCCCTCAGTGGGAATAATTTTGACCCTTTCCATGCCACATGATGATGGGAAGGCACTGGGCACAGCTGAAGTAGTCGCTTAGGGTGCCCACATAGGAGGCCTCTGGATCCTTGTAAGAATAGTTCCAGTACAGCGCCGTCACATCCTACAGCCCCCAATGTGAATGCCATAAGTGGGACCAGACACCATATGTGATCAGGGAGAGTTCCAGCAGCTGAACCCTATGATCCTGGTCCTGCTGTTTAAAAGGCTTACAAATAAGCCCACAGAAAGCTGGGCCAAAGCACAACAGATATTGGGCCCCTAGAGCTTTCTTCTTTCTCTTTCTCTTCCTCCTTCCTCTTCCTAAATTACCTTAGCCCTCTGAATCAGTGCTAGAGTCACTATAACTGCATTAGCTGCTCCGGAAGCTATCCTGTAGGCAGCTCATGAGGGCAAAAGCTAAGAACGTTGACCAGCCTGACACCCAAGGTGCCCACACTCTGCCTCCCATGAGGTGTCTGGACTTGGATAGAGCTGTGCAGAGGACACACTGCCCACAAAGAAAATGTGAAAGGAAAATTCCCACTCCTCTCCTCAACCTATACTATAAATTCCCACTCCTCTCATCAACCTATACTATAAATTTCCACTCCTCTCCTCAACCTATACTATAAATTTCCACTCCTCTCCTCAACCTATACTATAAATTTCCACTCCTCTCCTCAACCTATACTATAAATTTCCACTCCTCTCCTCAACCTATACTATAGACACACTGCCCACAAAGAAAATGTGAAAGGAAAATTTCCACTCCTCTCCTCAACCTGTACTATAGAGATCACCTCTGGGCTCAATCAATGCTTGATAAATACAAGAATGAACTAATAACTCACCCTCTGCTGAGAGGGGATCATGCCCACAAAAATTCTTGATAATCTTAATATATACAGCAATTGTTTTGTTGGCTACAATCTTCTGTCTTGTTTCTCTCTCCCAAGAAGGACAAATGAGACTGCTGAAGGTTCATAGACATTGATTAAAAATGTACGCAAAGATTTAGACAGGAAAATGTTTACTGAGCTGTCAATTATAGCAGAAATTTGGAAACAACCTAAATACCCAATACTAGAGGATTGTTTCACTACATTATGGTACAGCCATACAATAGAATGTTGTGCAGCTATTCCAAATCATTTTGTCAAAAAGTAGATGGAATGATGTTCACAACATACTATTAAAAGGAAAAAGCAAGCTAAAAAAGGAGAATGCCATACACACAAAGAGGGAAATTATTCAGAAGATGTATTAACAGTTATTGCAACTGATGGAATTATGAATGGATTTTTAATTTTTTGACAGTGATACTTTTGAAATAAGGGCTGAAGAACAATAAAAGCTTGTTTTTGCTAACCAGGAAAAAAAATAGGAAAAGCCCCCTCTTTCAAGGCCATCTTCCGGCACCTCATTCTACCAGATGGATATGAAGCCAGTTCAGACACCACTGTCCAGCTTGCCGAGAGCCCCATGAAGGCCCTCTTGCTCTGGGCAGAAGCTTCCTTCCTTGATGCCAGCATCCACCTTAAGACAAGTTATTTAAAATGGGGCTGTCCTGGCCAACCTCTCATCTCAAAATACCAAGGGCTGCTTCAGCCTAGAAAACAATGGCAGTTCCAGATCTCTGTGGGGTTTTGAAGCAGAGCGACAGCCCTAGCATGTGAGAGGAACCTCCTCCCCTCTCCAGGCTGCTTGCCCAAAGGTTTACAGACAGCTCCCTTTCCATCCCACAAGAGGAGACAGGCAGATGAGTCATAGCACTGGCTTAGATTAAAGAGTATTATTGTGTTAGCAGAAATGGATCTATTTTATTATCTATTTCTTGACACCTTACAAGTAGATAGGCTTCTCCCACCAGACAGGCAAGATCCCTAAAAAGCCAACGACTTGGTTAGCTAAAACTAAGGAATGACCGTAAGAGTTAGAAACTTGTGTGTCTGAAATGCAGCCAGGCTGTAAAGATGTAGTGGAAACACTGAGGAAAGTGGTTTCTAAGCCTCAGAATCTAGATTCAAGTCTGCAAAGTGATGCCATTCGTCTAAAAATATACAGAGGAACTACGGAAATCCTTTCCTCTTTTCTAAGAGCTTCTTCTTTCCTTCTCTCTTTTTAAAGAAATATAGTAGGACTGGTTTGTAAAAGAGATTCATCAACTCAGATTTCACTGTTTTTGTGGGGGTGATGGCCATGAGATACTATTTTAAGGACTTCCTTCTCTTATACAGATTTTCCACACTGGGAGGACAGATAAGGTATGTTCCACTAAAGTTCCTCATTAAACACATATGCATGCCAGCAGTCATTTCCCTTTGTCTTGCTATTCCATGACAACAGATTGCATATCATAGGAAATTGGAATGGAGACCTTATTTAGTTTGGATCTCTCTTCTCCATTGTTTAATTCCACATTCAATTTTTCATTCTGTCTGCCTCTTTTTTTGCAAAAATATACTATGATTGAACATAGGAACAGATAAACGAATAGGTGTTGTTTTTCTGAAGACTCACATCATAGACTTTCCAAAAGCACTTTGACCAGCAGCTCCATTCCCAGCATTTCACCTCTGGGCTGAAATGTACTCATTATTCAGTAAAGATCTAATGACTGATGGGCCTCTATGTGTCATAAATGTGTGCTCCCCATACTTGGTTTACTGTTAATCAAGTTCCAGTACTAAGCTTCCCTGGTTTACTGTTAATCAAGTTCCAGTACTGAGCTTCCCTATTTCCTTTATTACCAAGTGGGATTCTGTCTCTCTCACCCTTCAACCCAGACCACCAGTCCATTAAAACAAACAAAAACAGGGGCGCCTGGGTGGCTCAGTTGGTTGGGCGTCCGACTTCGGCTCAGGTCATGATCTCACGGTTCGTGGGTTCGAACCCTGCATCAGGCTCTGTGCTGACAGCTGGGTCAGAGCCTGGAGGCTGTTTCGGATTCTGTGTCTCCCTCTCTCTCTGGCACTACCCTGCTCACACTGTCTCTCTCTCTCAAAAATAAATAAAAAACATTTTTAAAAAGTTTTAAAAAAACAAACAAAAACAAAACAAAACAAAAAAATCTTCTACCAAATGCCAGGAAAGGAGATCTAAGGGAACAGAGAAAGTTTCACATTTCCTATTGTTGGATGAAGGCTTGGCCTTCAGAGGAAGCTGGATGTCTTTCCAATTCAGTATGTTCTGTTCCCTGATGCTACCATCATTGTTTTTCCTTAGAATCCAAAGCTTTGATGGAAAACTTTTTAAATGATCCCAGCTATTTACTTTTTGAGTATCAACTTTTACACAAATACTGCTGATACTTTTTTCTTTTCATTTAAAAATGTGATGTTAAAATATTTTTTTTTCTAAATGGGATCCATTAGATCTAAGAAGTAATGTTCTTTCCATTTACCAAACATTACCTGTGTGCCAGGCATTGAGTAATAGCTTCCACACACATTATTTCATTTACCCCTTTACAACCATCCTATGAAGGTGATGCCAACACATGAGAAAACTGAAGAAGGTTAAGCCATTTGCCCAAGATCACACATCTAGTATGAAACTCTTTTGACTATTCCATTCCAACTTTTGTCAACTAAAGTCCTAAGTCTGGCCCTCTAGAAAATGTTTTCTGAGGACACAAAGTAGAAGAACTGTATTTGTACTCTGTAAAGCCCATACCTTCACTAAAGGAAGCAGTCCTCAAGCAACCAACAGGCCAAACTCACTTGTGACACTATACCTCACCAGTTAGGAGGCCGTCTGGACATCAGATAAGCCTAATTTCAAGTCCCAGCCCACCTAGTTACTGGACCTGAGACCACAAGAAAGTTATCTACTCTCCCTAAAATTCAATTTCCGTTTCTATAAAATGAGGATAATAACATAGGTCGAATTCTACTAAATGACCAACTTTCGGCTATTTTCGAACCTCCAAAAAAGCATGTGCAAGTGGCTTAACCAAACTCTCCACTGGCTCACTGTGCTGATTAAACAAGTGCACATAGGAAACAATTAAACGGCGTTTTTTTTAGTAGACTTGCTCTTCCTCGTTCCATTTTGCTCAAGTCAATAAAGTTAGTTTTCATTCTTTGTGGCACTTTATATACAGGGAAGCCGACCTGAGGTTACGTTAAGTGTTGGAGCCTATAATTCAGGGAGACAGTAAGACTGCGTGGACGACTGAGAATTAACAACCAACGATCTCCTGAGGCCTTACTGCTCCTGCTAAGGGCGTTTTCCCTAGTATGGTAGTTCTCTTAGTGACGAAGTAAACGCGCAAATACCTCTTTAGAAAGTGAAAGGGTAGGGATATTGAGGAGGTGGAGCGCTCGGTGTTGAGGAGAAAGACAAGGTTTCAAACCCCGTTCTTGGCCCCTGTCGACGGCGCGAAGTGGCGAACCGGGGCCGGCNCCGCCGGAGCGAGCGTACCTGCCCAACGCCGTTCGCTTCCTCGCCAGGTGCCAGGCCCCGCTCTCGGCTCCTCACGTTCATTAGCTTATTTACGTCCCCACCACATTCCCGACAGAAAGCAACTGTCATTTCCCCATTTGCCAAGTGAGGAAACAGCTCAGAGCGATTAAATCTCTCGTCCAAGGTCTCCGGGGGAGTGGGCTCGAACCCGGGCAACCCTAGGACTCCCACACGGAACCTCCCCTTCTCCTTACTGGGTAGAGGCGTTTTCTTGCCTCAAAATCCTCCCAACTTGGCCACCCGCAAGAGACTGCGCTCGGCTTCGCCGACCCGAAAGACCTAGCAGCGCTCCTCAAGTCTAGGGCGCGGGGCGCGTGTAGGAGGAGCAGCACCTCCCCCGGGGTATTTAAGCCCCGTCTGGAACCCGCGGGGCCGGACGCTNGCCGGGGCCGGGAGGAGGGGAGGCTGGGGCAGGAAATCGCGAGTATTTCTCCGAGCTGCCGGGCGCGAGGCCGATCCCTTCCAGGCCGGGACTGGGGATTGCTCCGCGCTGTGAGTTTGCTGTAAGGCTTTCTCCCTCACTGCACTTGGGGACGCGGGAGGAAGAAGAGGTGCATCTGGTGCGGGTGACTCTCCGCGNTTGCTGCAGCGAGGGTCGCAACACATCTGCCCTTTGAAAGAACTTTCCGAGCGCCCACTCGGTCCTCGAACCCGGGGTGCCAGGGACGCTGCGGAACAGGTGACCTGGTCCGAGGGTGCGACAGGGGACTCCCGGAAAGAAAGGACCCGCGGGTGGACGGGCAGGAGTCAGACCACAGCTAGTGGTTGCGGTTCCCGAGCCTGCACTAGCTGTGCAGACGGGTTCGTCCATCGCTGTCCCGCACCGGCGGGAGGGGTCCGGGAACACAACCGCGGGGGCGCGCGGGGAGCAGGGCTTCGCCATTA
>NW_027530019.1:3586315-3617047 GCF_008692635.1 Crocuta crocuta
GCCGGCTTTTCACAATCGATAGTTATCGAAGCAATGGGTGGATTCTTACTTTGGAAAAAATGAATGTCCTCCCCCGCCTCTCTCTGATACTGAGCAACAGGAGGAAGCCACCCACAGCCTTGGGTCGACTTACCGCTGGGCTCTGCCCACCTCCACCGGCCGGCTCCGCCCAGCCTCCCACGGGTCCACGCACCGGAGACCTGATCACCCTCTCCACCTGTCGGTGGCTCGCGGCACCCGCAGAGCCCTGAAAGCCGCGCCGGCCGGCACACCTGTGACCTGAGAGCTGAGACCCTCCTGTTACAGACCCGAAGTCGTAGACTAGACCCTACTTTTCCCTATGTCAGACCAGCATCCTGAGAGTGAGGACCAAGTGCCAGGAGGCACTATCAGCCCAGGCGTGGGTGTAGGAAAGGCAGGCTCAGGAACCAGGCAAGACAGCGCCAGGCGCTGTGCCAAAGGCGCTACGTGTATTATTCCCCTTCATCCTCGCAGCATCTAGCCAGGTGGTTATTATCTCCATTTTACAGAGGTCCAGAGAGGCTAAGTGGCTTGCCCACGTCTCACAGCAGGGAGTAGCCAAGGACAGAGTGATTCCCTTCCCACTGCATCATATTCCTCAACCTTTCACAGGGCAGCTGTTGTCAACACCTTTGGGTGGGTGGAAAGAGTTTAGGCTGGCAAAGAGAAAAGGCGGCATTACCAAGATGCCTGTGTGTGAGGATTCCTGTGTGTGTGTACGCGCGCGCAAGGGGCGCCTCCTTTGTGTAGGCATATGTGGATATAACCAATAAACATGAGCCTTCTGCTACCTCTCTTCTTCTGTGGCTATGAAGCACCAAGATTTTGTTTCACAGGGGAGCTTGTGGATCTCCTCACATCATTTTAAAGTTTCAGTGGGTGTTTGTAGGGGCGCCTGGGTGGCTTAGTCGGTTGAGAGTCCGACTTTCGCTTAGGTCATGATCTCGAGGTTCGTGGGTTCGAGCCCCGCGTCGGGCTCTGTGCTGACTGCCAGCTCAGAGCCTGGAGCCTGTTTCAGAGTCTGTGACTCCCTCTCTCTCCCTGACCCTCCCCTGCTCACTCTGTCTCTCTCTCTCTCTCCTAGAAATAAATAAAACATTAAAAAAAATAAAAAAAGTTTCAGTGGGTGTTTGTATGTATCTAAATATATCTGGAAAGCTGGGGGTGGGGGGCACTGACTTTGACAGTTTACTGTCTCAAAATCCCAGGAACTAACATGCTCTCCCCACCCTACCCTCAGATCTCTTGTGCATGTTGATGTTGAAGGGAAGGAGAAGGAAGCTTAGAGAAAGAAGAGGGAGAAGGGGAGGGAGGAGACACTTCAGAAGAGTTGGTGCTTGAGTGAAAGGGGAGGGAAGGAATTCTTAAGGGTCCAGGTGCTTCTCCCCTCCCCCAAGCCTGCCCAGCCCAGAGTACCCCAGATGCGTGTGTTGTGTCAGGTCTCTGCACTGCTAGCAGCAAACTTTACCATTGGATCAGATGGGTCCCCTGAAGAATAGGACAGCCAACTCTGTGAGCTGTCACCATTCGTTTGCACCTTGCTGTTTTCTACAGTCACTTCTTTTTTTGTGTGCTTGAATCTCCCAAGTTGAACATTTATTTGAATATCACAAGCTATTCTGCTAAATGGCATTCCATCTCATTATTCTCAGTCTTAAAGTATTCTTCTTCGTGACAAAGCTTCGAAACTAGATGCTAATTCATTGCCTTGCTGTCGCTGCATCCTGTCAAATGGAAACCCTTGCTGAAGCTTCAGATACAGGTTAAATGTTAGATATGTTATCCGCCGGGGTTGACCTTTGTCTCTCTACGAGGAATGAGGCCTTCATCTGTGGACCTGTACCTGTGCAAGCTGGATGAGTTTGCAACATAGGACAGCAGAGGAAATAGGACTTCTTGGAGTATTCGTGTGTGTGTCTACATGTGTTGAGATGTAAAGGCTGCTTCCTCCCCAATGGCCTTCCCTTCTGGAACTTGTGAAAAATCCCTGTGAGATGTGCCTTATTAAGGTCAAGAGCCTTGACTCTGGAATCAGAAAGACCTAGGTTTCATTCTCTACCTTTTGGGCAAGTTATTTAACCTCTCCAAACCTGTTTCCCCCTCTGTAAAATGGGGATGACAATAGTACCACAAGGAAAATTAAATAAAATATTACATGAAGGTGCGCCTGAGTGTCTCAGTCACTTAAGTATCCGACTCTTGATTTTGGCTCAGGTCATGATCTCATGGTTTGGTTTGTGTGTTCAATCCCATTGTAGGGCTCTGCACTTACCAGAGCCTGCTTGGGATTCTCTCCTCTCTCTCTCTCTCTCTCTCTTCTCTCTCTCTCTCTCTCTCCCCCCCTCCCTCTCCCTCCCCCTCTCGCTCTGCCCTTTCCCTGCATGCACACACACACTCTCTCTCTCTCAAAATAAATTTTTTTAAAATACCACATGAAAAGTGTTCCTGATAATCATTCAGTAAATGGCAGCCACTATTTGGATTATCACTTGATTAGATTATTGTAAGAATACTGCTAAATAATGTACTCCAGTGCTTTGTAAAATGTAAACTATTAGGCATGTGTAAAACAATTAGTATTGTTGGCATTATTATCACATTAATATAATTGCCTGAGCAGATTTGTTTTGAATTTTCTCCTTTTCATTCTTTCATTCTCTCTGGTGTGTGTGTGTGTGTGTGTTTGCTTACTGGTTTTGGGTGGAGTTTATCTTTAATTTACCTCTTCTTATCCTCCTCATCTTTAAAGCTCAAGACACGAAGATGGGGACATTCAAGATACTACTTTCACCCCCCTTTTCCTCTGGCTCTAGGTAAAGTTGTATAAAGCAGAGGACCCTTTACCCAATCCACTGGCTAATGTGGAGATTAGCCACTTTCATGCCACTTGAAATAGAAGAGGAGATAACCATTCCAACAGTGAACCTTTTTCCTTCAAGGTAGCAAGAGGCAGAATAGGTCCTTGCCTACGGTTAGGGTTAGGGTTAGGGTTATTCTCCTTTCCATTTTGGGAAAGTCACCTTCCAAGTTACAGATTGGCAGAAGAGTGAGAAAATCTCTGAGGACCACATACTTTTTACTGTACCCCTTGTAAGAGAGTTTTCTAAAGCTCTCCCCAGTGCCTGCTGTGCAGACTCCTCACCAAGCAATGCAGTGCTCTACATAAGAGGGTGAAAGGGAGAGATGAGATTTGTCTCAAACTGCATTTTCTGTGTTTCAAGAAGCACAGGATGATACTTCTATGTCATTCAGCTGCCTGAAACTCTTACCCCGCCTTTCTTTCATTTTGGGATCTTTCTATGCTTAGGAAAGAGGCAGGGTTTATGGAACATTGGATTCATTCCAGAGACCCAACTTCGCAGTCTGTGGTTTGGCAAACCCACCATCCATCTCTCAGAAATCCTAGTACTTGGTATATTAACTCAGCAGTGATTAAGAGTCTTTCCTAAGAAGCAACAAGCGAGTAAACATTAGTGGTGTCAGCTTTTTCCCTTTCTGGCTTGTAAGACCAAGATAGTCTACCCGCTGAGGACAGACCAGCTCCTTCCACCCACAGCTAGATGGGCCGTCAAGCTGGTGAGGCTTCTTTGCAGCTGTGTAGGTGCTACAGAGAAACATGTCTACACAGTGGAGTCAGGATGTGCTAGGGGAGTATCAAGACAGTGACTGAAATGAGAAAACATCAGGCCCCCAACTTTGTCTGCCATCCTTCTCGTCACCTTTGTCCTAAGCTTGGTCTTTGTGAATAAAGTGGCAAGGAGTGGGTAGGATTCAATAGGTGGCCAAGAGGAGGAAAGGCATTCCAGAAGTCACACACCACTTGAACAAAGGCACAAACAGGAAGGTGGCTGGAGTGAAGGGCCTATACTAGGGAGTACTGGAAAATAAAGTTATATGAGTGAGGGAAGGGCCACATAGAAGAGGGTCTTAATAACCTGATCCTGATGGTGCCAGAGGCACGCCTGTCGAGCTGATTGTTGTGCAGAGATATGACTGACTGAAAGTGGGGTTTTCGGGAGCCACATTTGATAGACGTGAAGTGCAAGGACTGCCTAGGCTTGAAGCCTCAGCTAGCAGGGGTGACCAGAGTATTGGAGGAGGTTGTGGCTCTAACGCGAGGCAGAGAGCAAGGAGGCCAGTGCCATGTCAGAGAAACAAACAACAGACACCGCTGACAGATTGTACAATAGCAGTGAAAGGAAAGGGGGAGTGAAAGGCTAGTGCTTTGACTTGGGGTGAGGGCAGGGAAATCCAGGAGATGGGCTCCCCAGCCCAGGCTTCCAAGCCCCCATCCTTCCATCAGTCACTTAGTGGTGCTTTCTGTAAAGGCACTTTTCCCTTGTAGACAGTAAATCATGCTTGGTTTCAGGGAATCTTGAGTTTCTGGAGTTTGTTGATTCTCATTGTTAGGCTCCTAGAAAGCTGTTGAGTAACCTTTGTTGACTGACAGATTGACCCTGGCCGACCTGGGGCAGGGATCGCCTGGGGATGAGGTACCACCTGCCTGTTAGTCATAGTCCTGCATCTTGTTCCTGTTTGTGGACCTTTTCGAGGGCCTCTACCTCAACTACACACTGGGCTGTAACTGCTTTAAGGGTCAGGACCCTGTCTTGTGCCTTCATGTTCCTGAGATTTTATGGGCATAATAAGTGAATGAGCATCTAGAGGAGCCTCCTGGGAAGTCTGCACTGAAAAGCCAGACAGCCAGAAACCTTTATCCTATAAGGTAGAACTGCCAAAGCTTTCCTGTGGTTTTTTTGTTTCGCTTCTGTGTTTTAAGATTTCTTGCACTGTCTAGGACCCTGTGTTGGGAAGTATAGGGAATGTAGAGAGATAATGACAGGATCCATCCTGTCTTCCAGGGCCTGAGATCTGATGGGGAGATAGGACACCTATAGCAATAACCACAGCCTACACCAGTGCATGAAGACTCTTGACCCCTTGGCATAGGATAACACCCCAGCCAAATCTCTGTTTATATGTTTTGTCTTGGCAGCAGCCACTTTCCATTGTCTGCTTTATGCTTATTCTTGTGCATCTGTCATCTCTTGTACTGGATTGTTGGCTCCTTAAGGGCAAGAATTGGGTCTTTTTCACCTGTATCAGTTCCCACCAGCACCACCCGTGAACCCTAAACAGACTGGTTGGTTGCTGGCTGGCTGAATACATGCGTGCATCAATAGATGAATACAACCATAGCTCAGAGATAGTGTAGGTTTGGTTCTAGATCCCAGCAATAAAGCAAATATTGCAATAGTCAAATGAATTTTTAGGTTTCCCAGTGCATATAAAAGTCATGTTTACACTATACTGTAGTCTCTTAAGTGTACAATTTCATCACATCTTTAAAAAACAATGTACATACCTTAACTTAAAAATACTTTATTGGTAGGGATGCCTGGGTGTCTCAAGCATCCAGCTCTTGACTTCGGCTCAGGTCATGATCTCACAGTTCATGAGTCTGAGCCCCACATGGGATTATCTGTCTCTTTGGCCCTCCTCGACTCATCGTGCCTGTGTGTGTGTGTGTGTGCACACTCTCGAATAAACTTTAACAAAAATTTAAAAATACAAATACTTTATTGATAAAAAATATGCTAACCATCATCTGAGCTTTCAATGAGCTGTAATTACTGATCACAGGTCACCATAACAAAGGTAATAAAAAATGAAAAGTTTGAAATATTGCAAAAATTAGCAAAATGTAATACAGAGACATGAAGTGAGTAAATGCTGTTGGGAAAATAGTGCTGATAGACTTGCTCCGCCAGGGTTGCCACAGACCTTCAGTTTCTAAAAAAAAAAAATCTGCAAAAGGGGTGCCTGAGTGGCTCAGTCAGTTGAGCGTCCGACATCAGCTCAGGTCATGATCTCACAGTTCGTGGGTTCAAGCTAAGAGCTCAGAGCCTGGAGCCTGCTTCGAATTCTGTATCTCCCTCTCTCTCTGCCCTTCTCCCACTCTGTCTCTGTCTTTGTCTCTCTCTCTCAAAAATAAATATTTTTTAAAAACCTGCAAGGTGCATTAAGTGAAGTGCAACAAAATGTGGTGTGCCTGTATATGGATAGACGGAAGTATGATGTTGTAGGTTGGTTCCCCAGGAAGCACTCAGTGAGTTTTTGGGGGAGAAGAGGGGAGGGGAGAAACACTGGACTAGACAGAGTGAGAAGCTGAGCTGCAGTGCACGCCCAACAATAGCCTCCAGCTCTGGAGCTGCAGTAACCCTTCAGAATGTTCTGAGTTGGGGTGAGGGGCCAGGCCTCATATCCCCTTATATGGTGATCAGTCATTAGATGTAGGCCATCCCAAGGAACAGGGTGTGACCTCAGCTGAAGCTGTTCCCATCAGCTGAGGACTGTCTGCAGGCTGCACCCCCAACAGCTTGTGAGTGCTTGGTTCTCCATTCTTGAGGAGGAACCTCAGCAGTATGTTGCAGTATCCACCACAGGTGGTCCCCCAAATTCTTCAGGAATGTTTCCTTAGGGATGGCAGCCCTGTCTACCAGCAAAGCTCAGGGGATAGTCATTGAGCTATAAATTTTATCTAGACCTCATTAGGACAATTTAGATTGCCAGATGAAATTACCCATTCTAGACCTCATAGCTTTGCACCCAGTTGTTCAATCCAGTCGATCCAGTAGATATTGACTGATGATCTATGTCGTGTTGAGTGGTGCAGGGTGCTACGGTAGCATGTAGAAATGGAATTAGAAGGAACCCTGCACTCTAGAAATTTGCAGCTATGTTAGGGAAAACATCTACCCAAAACTGAATCTGCAAGACTAGGTGGCATCAGCAGTAAATGGTGTAGGATTTGGAGCACAGGGCACTGTCGTTTGGCATTCCGGTGGGGAGGCTTCATGGAGGAGATGGGCCTTGAGCATAGCCTTGAAGGGGTGAAAGATTTAGATGGAGGGAGAAGAAAGGGAAGGTGGGAAGACCAGGAGCCCGTGAGGAGCCTGGCCTGACCCAGTGGAGATCCCCTTGAAGGACTCATGGGAAAAGAGGGCTGTCATACTTAAAAAGTAAAATTGGGTATCATGGTGGTGGTTGTAGCCAACATGTAAGTTTCTAGAGATGAAACAAGAATGTGTGTGAGTGTGCAAATAGAAAGCCCTATTTCCTGTGTTATTTTCCTCTTTGAAAATATGGTACCTGCTTTTTTGTCAGCATAACTGAATTATAGTCACACTTGCCATTAGCACCATCCTCTAACTGGTTGCTTTTCCTCCAGAGTTACCATTGGCTCCCACTTGAATTCACATGCAAATCTCTATAAAGACACTGTATACATAATTTGATTTTGTTTTTTCCAGTCACTTGGCTTCCAACTCTTTATGTAAAATGCCTGTGTAGGTGGGTGTTTGGGCTGTATTCTGTGCAAGTATAGAAATAAAGGATAGAGAAGCATTTAAAAAACAAGTTTCCTGCACGAACCTAATCCAAGAAAACATATAAGGAGGATAAGTATCTGTGTCCTTCACATGTATGTGATGGCATGCCAAAAAATGTATTATCTTTTTATACATCAGAAATTTTTTTTATTAAGCAGTCGCATGGTCCAAATTCTGATGCTGCTTTAGAACAGTCTTCACGTTCATATTGGGTTTCCTAAACATCATTGCCTGGGAATAAATTTGAGCCTGTTCATGGAAAATCTACTAGTGTGCAGACTATAAAAATGGAAGACTTGGCGGCACAGAAAGTGCTAGACACACCCTAATAGAAACCAGTATTTTGTAATTCACTTCTCCAGAAATTAAAAAAAAAAGAGGCACTTTGGTGGAGTCCAAATATTGGTTTAAACTATTGAAAAACCACAGGAGCAGCCACTAGTTTCTAGGTTCTCCTCTCAAAAGTAAAATATGCTTTCTGTGAAACCGTTCTAATCCTGAAAGGAAACATTTTGGAGATATGTAGCTTTATGGAGGTTCCCAGTTGATATGTTTCTAGTAGAGGCATCCACTTGCATGTGCAGGAGGGAATTCTATCAAGAGCTGTTCTGGTGAGCATGCAGGTCCAGCATGCCTGATTTGGGGCGTGGGTTATCCTGGGAAGGTACACATTTCGGCATAGAATATGGGAGGGAGGTCAGCGGGGCAAGTGCAGGGCAAGCTTCTGAAGCAGCTCTGTGCTACCATGTTCGAGTCTGCTTCCTTGGTTTCCTCGGGATAACACTGAGACAATCAAGGAGAGAAGACCAGGGTTGAGGTTATCAGGTAGAGGAAGCAGGGTTTAAGAAGGTGTGGCATATACTAAGCGACATCCTGTGAGGATGTTCCAGCCAGAGTCCAGCCCCAGAGGGCTAGTACTGAATGCAAAATAATAGTGATGTTTTGAATTTTACTTATTTATTCCATGTTAATGAAACACCAACAAGGTATTTGAGACTGAGCTAATTGTTTAGATGATATTTAACCCTTACACCAGCCTTCTGGGTTAGGTACTTACTATAAATAGCCCCATTTTACAGGCCAGGAAACTGAGGCACAAAGAGGTTAAGTAACTTGCTCAGGAATATATAGCTTGTCAGGGGATATGAAGTCAGTCTAACAACAAAAATAGTACTCTTGTACCAGGTAGATTAGGTAAGTTAAGTTGATGGATGTCACCAGATTCCTTTGTATGGCCTACCAGCCCCCATGGGGTCTACAACATTGACCATTAGGTTCCTTCATGAGACTCCTTCTGTTAGGACATTATATCTCCAGAAGGCCCTCTTTTAAGCAGCAGACATTACCTGCATTAGCCCAATGACACATGGGCAAGGATTGGCTGGCACAGGTTCCAGGATGAGAGCTGGTGAAGGTGGCTCAGAAGCGAAGACTGGGAGAGGGGCATGAAGCTTCTGCCAGGGAGAGAAGGTCGTGGAAGGACCCTGCGGCTGTGCACACCTCCACAGTCACAGGACCTGGTGGGTGGTGAATGTAGTAAACAGCGAAAGGAGAGAAGGATTAGAAACCAAAGCCAAGGGAGGTGTTGAAGACAGACAAACATCTCCTTCATCAGAGTGTACTTGAGCTGGGTCCTAAGGCATTTTTTTCAGTCCAGCATTAACAATCATTTCATATCAAGAATTCCCAGGACATGGTAAATGGTTGGATTTGAGGATGAGAGAAAACTCAAGGATGAACCTGCCGCACAGTGAAGAGTTGAGATTCAGAGCTAGATGACTGGGGTTTGGGTGTCCAGCACTTTCTCTTATTTACCGCTTTTTTGTAACTTTAGTTTCTAACCAAAGGCATGCAGTAGCTCATGGCAGAATATGTGAAAACAGTACAAAGAAGAAAATGAGATTGAGCCCTAAGAATAGATGTGCTTTTCCAAAGCCAGAAAGCAATCCTGAAGAGATGCAAGGAAGCTTTATTTGGGGGAGGACGGGACTTTATAAGAGAACAAAAGCCCCCCTTCTGCACAAAAACATCTGGCCAAACTGCCAGGCAGTGTCAGAACCAGAACTGGAGGCCAGATCCTCTGGCTCCTCTGTCCTTCCTCCAAAACATACATACATTTTAAAAAGGACCAGAGTTATTCTGGGTGGTGGGGTATCAAAGGATTGCTGCTCTGTTTCCTTTCTGACACCTTCCACCTTGCTCTTGCCGCCCTCTCCCCTCCTTTCCTTCTTTCTAGACTTCTTCCCCATGAAGCACATCTGCCCAGAGGTCCGACCACCAGAGGCCCACGCCAGACCCTTCTCTCTGGCCCACCCCTGCCCCACATCCAGAGAGCCCTCCACAGAGCCCTCAGAAGATTTTTACATTTCTTAATACCCAAAAGGTATTTAGTAGGTTTTATAGATGCCCAGTGATAATTGCAAAGGTTAATTTACCCTGAGTTTAATAGCTACCAGCTTCAGGGATAGATTTATTGACCTCTAGTTCTCCAATTATGGTTTTCATCTTTGTTTATGTTGAATTATTTTTGTAAGGAAACAAGGAAATTAGTTCATATGTAAGCCTCTCTACCCTTAGGATTTAACTTCATAATTCACTCTCAGTGAAACAAGGTGGGCAGAGCTCAGTCAACACAGAGTCAACTCTGAGAGAGCCCAGAGGAGTGGCCAATGGGAATTCAAAAACAATTTCCTGACTTTTTCTTTCCTTTTGACTTCTTTGACTGTATATACACACCTAGGTTTCCTACACCCTTCCTCCTCTGATCCTCCTGCATCCCTCATTAATGCTCGTTTCCTTCCTGTGTCCCCTCAGGCTGAGCCCTTGGCCTGGTCTCTCCCGACAATACACTTTCATTTGGGAGAGACCACCCACTGTTACAGCACAAAGCGGAAGATTCCGAAAACTGCAGTCTAGCCCAGTCCTCTCTCCCAAGCAAGAATCCTGCCTTTCAGGGCCTCTGGGCCTCTCTTTGTCACTGCCCACCCCCAAGACTGCCCACCCCCAAAAGGGGCAGCAACAAACCTACGTATCCAACCTAAACAAACAATATTCAGTCAAATAGCTATTGAACGATTAAATACATGATGACATTTCCATACAGTGGAATATTGTTCAGCTGTTAAAAATTAATTTGAAGAACATATAATAAATAAGGAAGAGTTTGCATTATAATGTGTAAAGAAAGCTTGATAATGTATGATCTCAATTATTCTACATACATGTCTACACACACATATAAAATGTATGTGTATTTATACACACACCCCTATACATACATGTGCATACACACACACACCCTTTTGTATAGAGACAAGGGGAGGAGACCCCCTTACATTCAGTCATACACGTATACTTTTTATTAACTTTTGAATGCTGGAACAGAATTAACTGATGAGTTTCTAGGTAATTATAATTTCCTTCTGTGTACTTTTCTTCCAGATATTTCCGCAATGAATATGTATAACTTTGAGCAAGAAAGTTTGATTTCATTTGATTGTTACTTTTAAGTGAGATCCAGGGGCCAGTCTGCTGCCCATCCCTTGGGTTTTCTTGCAGTTTTGTCCCAGGTCCTTCCATCTTCTTCCTTCTCTTCCCGGTGATCTTCTTTCTCCCTCAGACCAGTCCTCCATGAGTCCTTCTCACGGCTCCTCCGGGCAGGGGTATGTTCCAGGCTTCTTTCCCCAGCCCTCATCCTGCTTACCTATTGCCCATCTTTGGTTCTCTCCCATCCCTGGTGCCTCCCTCGCATCACTCTGTCCCCTCTGAGCCCACCCATCCTGGGCCTTGTGAGCCCTCATGCCGTGAAGAGGAAGTGTAGACCACCAGAGTGGGTAATGAGCTCATAGATTTGAGGCCTGCAGTCTGCCCCAGGGCACCAGGGCCTCTCAGGCTAAATGGACATGCTGGATGAGCTTGCTCACTCAGCCATTTTGGCTCTTGAACACGGCCTTGCCATTGTGTGCTGACCAGCAGTGTGTGCAGCTGGAATCCCTGACCCGCATCCCCTCCATGACCCTTCCTCCGTCCCTGACCTCTGTTCCAAATATGAGTGGCTTCACTTTCCACTTTTCCATTTGCACATTGATTTTGTGTTTTTAATACTTTTCCAGTTAGATAAAAGAAGGGTGAGCATTTTAGAATTCTGTTATAGCAGGATTATTAGCTTTTAGAAGGTAGTGGTCTGCCACCACCATTGGTCTGCCGTTCCAAAAAAAAGAGTTATTATTGAGGAGCTGTCTGATATTAGATATAATGCATATCTATTTTTGAAGGAACTCGAAATTTAATTGAGGATTTCTTGTGCATCTTGGAGCTGAAAATAAGAGACCTCATGACCACCGTATTCTCTCCGCTTTATTCTACTCTAGCCAACTAACTAGAGGTTGCCCAGTCAGGAAGCTTGTAGGAAACTGAAGTGCTAACCATTTATTCACACTTATCAGTCTTTAACCTTGTTTTAAATTAGCCCCAAACACCCTTAGTGATTGGTATTCCCCATCAGCCAGGATTATGTCTATTTTTACTTTCTTGGTTTATATTATGCAAGTTGATTATTTTTACCTCTTTTCAGATATAAAAATATAGGGGCACCTGGGTGGCTCAGTTGGTTCAGCATCTGGCTTTGGTTCAGGCCATGATCTCACTGCTTGTGGGTTCGAGCCCTACATTGGGCTCTGTGCTGACAATTCAGAGCCTGGAGCCTGCTTCAGATTCTGTGTCTCCCTCTCTCTCTGCCCCTCCCCCACTCACAGTCTATCTCTCTTTCAAAAATGAGTAAACATTGGGGCACCTGGGTGGCTCAGTCGGTTAAGCATCTGACTTCGCCTCCGGTCATGATCTCACTGTACGTGGGTTTGAGCCCCGCGTTGGGCTCTGTGCTGACAGCTTAGAGCCTGGAGCCTGTTTCGGATTCTGGGTCTCCCTCTCTTTCTGACCCTACCCTGCTCAAGCTGTCTCTCTCTGTCTTTCTCAGAAATAAATAAAAGCATTTTTAAAAAATGAGTAAACATTGTAGGAGAGTGCCCGTTTCTCCACATCCTCACCAGCATCTAGAGTCCTCTGATTTGCTCATTTTAGCCACTCTGGCTGGTGTGAGGTGGTATCTCAGTGTGGTTTTGATTTGTATTTCCCTGATGAGGAGGGATGCTGGGCAACACTGTTAGTGGGAATGTAAACTGGTGCAGCCCCTCTGGAAAACAGTGTGGAGGTTCCTCAAAATATTCACAATAGAACTCCCCTATGACCCAGCAATAGCACTGCTAGGAATTTACCTAAGGGATATGGGAGTGCTGATGCATAGGGGCACATGTACCCCAATGTTCATTGCAGCACTCTCAACAATAGCCAAAACATGGAAAGAGCCGAAGTGTCCATCAGCTGATGAATGGATCAAGATGTGGTTTATCTATACAATGGAATACTACATGA
This sequence comes from Crocuta crocuta, assembly GCF_008692635.1. Classification (NCBI taxonomy): domain Eukaryota; kingdom Metazoa; phylum Chordata; class Mammalia; order Carnivora; family Hyaenidae; genus Crocuta; species Crocuta crocuta. The sequence goes on from NW_027530019.1 coordinate 3,599,158, forward strand.
CAATGAGAAAGAATGAAATCTGGCCATGTGTAGCAACATGGATGGAACTTGAGGCTGTTATGCTGAGTAGAATAAGTCAGGCAGAGAAGGACAGCTACCATATGTTTGCACATATAGGAGGATTAGGAGAAACTTAACGGAGGACCGTGGGAGAGAAGAAGGGGAAAAATAGTTGGGGAGAGGGAGGGAGGCAAACCATGAGAGACTCTTGAATGCTGAGAGCAAACTGAGGGCTGATGGACGTTGGGGGAGGGGAAGGGGGGGTGATGGGCATGGAGGAGGGCACTTGTGAGGATGAACACTGGGTGTTATATGGAAACCAACTTGACAATAAACTATTAAAAAATGAGTAAACATTAAAAAATTTTTAAATATATATTGACTGTGCATCTTTACCCTTCCAGAAAAGTTCCTCCGCCCATTAAAAAAAAATCACTTACTTTTCAAGTGGAAAGCAGTATCAGTTCTTTATTAAGCAGTCATACCTCCTTCTTATCAATTGCAAGTGAATGAATATGACCACTATGATTTTTGAAAGAGAGATCAGAGAATATGAAAGGTAGAATAATCAGGCACCTGCATGGGTCAGTCAGTTGATTGTCAGACTTCAGCTTGGGTCATGATCTCACGGTTCATGAGTTCAAGCCCTGCATGGGGCTGGCTGCTGTCAGCCTGTCAACGTGGAGTTCTCTTGGGATCCTCTGTCCCCTCTCTCTCTCTGTCTCTCTCTCTCTCTCTCTCTGCCCCTCCCCCACTTGGCACGCACTACTCTCTCAAAAATAAATTAAAAAAAAATTTTTTAAAGCAGAATAATCAAGATGGGAATGAATTCTTAGAGGAAGCAGGCATTTATGCCAAGAATGATGGATGATACATCCTAAGACCAGCATTTATAGTAGCACCCAGGTGTTATCTCCAGAAAGCTATCACCAAACACCCCCACACTGGGCTTTCCATTCACCCCCAGAGGGAGGTCAGTGATGGGCTGAGGGTCATGTGTGGGATGAAGATGTCTACTTCCAGCCATCCTTACTTTTGTGTGTTTCATTTTTGGTAAAAAAAAAAAATTTTTTTTCAAATAAAAATGGCTCTGCTAAATTGTCATAATCTAACGAGAATGACTGGAGTCTGAGCAAAGTCTAAAGGGGATAAAGGTTGGTGATAATCAGGGGCCAAGACTGTCTTAAGGCAGGATGGAGGCCAGCAAGGACTAAGAGCAACTGGTCAGGTCATCAGGAAGCCGGTGTCATGTGGCAGGCAGGCCAGAGAGGCAGAGGCCACAAGAAGCGCCTTTCTCTTGAGTCACTTGGTCTGCAACAAGTCTGCCAGTCATGGCTTCCCCGGCCTTCTTGGGCCTCTCCACCTGGAGGGGAGCGCCTCGTAAGGAGTCCAAAACTTTGAGAAAAGCTGGCTCCCTCGCAGGGGCGTTCTGACCTCTTACCTCCTGCCCAGAAGCAAGTCCTCCTCCTGGCCTCTCCCCAGTCCCAGATCTCTGCCTCATCCTTGATGCTTCCCTTCCCTGCAGCCTCTCTCACCCAGGTGTTGCTCTCCCACTCACCTCACAAGTCCTCCTGGGCATTGGAGGGACTAAGGAAGTGGGAACTCTGAGACCTGTGGCCCTGACTGGTCATAAAGCCAAGATCTTAACAGCTTCTGGAAAGAAAAGCCAGGCTTTTACCAATGGACCGGTTTTCTGAGTAGCAACACCGAGAGCTGAACAACAGTAGTACATCAACTCTGAATTCTCAAGGCAAATGATTTCCCAGGGGGAGTTCTGAACTCCAACCATCAGTCGAGTGTGTTGAGTGGAATAAAATCACCATAAGACATGTTTCCAGACAATTCCTTACCGTGTTCCCTTCTTTAGGTTGCCGCTGGATCAGGAGTCAGCCCTTTGACGCCCCCAGGCACAGTCCACCTGCCATCTGATTTTGTGTGGCCCATGAACATCTTTACTTTTTTTAATGGTTGCATTTAAATGGTTATATAAGTATCCAGATCTGTTTTGCCTTTTGGCCCTTTATTCTCTGGCCCTTTCAGGTAGTTTGGTAATGCCTATATGAGACAAAGTATTCCACTGAAGCGGGAGCCATGAGATCCAAAAACAGGAGATGGACACAGGATAGAATGGATGAAGGATGGAGGGAGAACCAGGATGACAGCCTGGAGCAGGCTTAGAGGGAAATGTGCCCAGATTTGAGCCAGGGCACAAAGAGCTCCCAGAAGAGTCTCCAAGAAGCAAAATTAAAGTGAAAGATTAGATGATGTGTCGAAACCTACTGAGAACTCTGTATTCTGTTAGTTACTTTGGGAGAGAGTTAGAGCTAGGCAGATAGAAAACTAACCAAAGAAAAACAAGGCAGTTTTTAACTTTTGAGAAAACAAGATGAATAAGAAAGGAAATACAGTCATGGAAGTGATACAACATACATGACTCAGCTATGAATGGTATCCAAATCACGGCAATGTAAATCACTGAAGTTCAAGTTAACCAAATATTATAATAGAACTAGATGGGAAAGTAGAAGGAGGAATGAATAGAGAAGAGAGTTAATTTCTCACTTTTCAAAATAGGAAGTTAAAAGCAAATAAACTTAAAGACTAACAGGATAAGCATGCAATTTAAACATAAAGAGGTAATTATTAGTTGGGACAGCTAATATAGTTTGAAGTATTTGGTGTCTAAAGAGCCAGCATCAGAAGTGAGCCAGAGGATACTGCATTTTGTAGAAGCCACAGAATGACTTGACTTTTAAAATAATGTAGCCAAGGGGTGCCTGGGTGGCTCAGTCAGTTGAGCATCTGGCTCAGGTTATGATTTCACAGTTCATGAGATGGAGCCCCATGTCAGGCTTTGCACTGATAGTGCAGAGCTTGCTTGGGATTCTCTCTCTCTCTCCTTTCCTCCTCCCTTCTGAGTATACTCTGCCCTTCCCCTGCTTGAGAGTACTCTCTCTCTCAAAATAAATAAATTAGCTTTAAAAAAGTAAAATAATGTACCTGTAATCATTTTGAAAATAGATTTTTAAAATAACAAAATTAAAAAAAAAAGTGACTTGGTCAGCCCAAGAAGTGATATCCTGGCAACCATGCCCAGGTGAGAAAAAGGCACAGTGGGGGTGACCTCAGGCCTCTGGCTGGAGGAAGTAGGCTTCAGTGTCCCAGGGCAATGCTAGTTCTGATTATCATTATTGTTCCTGACATAGTGTGAATACATTTCAATAAAACGTCAAGACTGACAGCCATTCATTCATGAAGTGAACATTCTCTGCATTTCAGTCCCTGGCTAGAGCTGTTGGGATGAATACATCATGATTCCTGCCCTCAAGCAGTTCACACACTGGTGATATATAAAGTCATTCATCCAGCTGCTATATAATGACTCTACACTGTGATAATATATACTAGAGGGAAAGGTGATTGCAGGGACAGGTGCTCAGAGGTCAGAAGTCCTTCGGGGAGCCTGGGAGGTTGACTAGGAATCGGATGATGGGGTGAGGCAGGAGCAGATGTCCAAGCACCAGGGAACGAAATGTGCAGAGGCAGAGAGGACCCGGGAATGATACAGAGCCTGCTACAGTTGAGACCTCTGTGTGGCCTGGAGTCAGGAACTCAGAGTTTGTAGAGGATGAAGCTGGAGAGGTGAACAGAAGAAGGTGCTCAGCAAGTGGGTACGCCATGATAAAGAGTCTGTCCTCTGTCTTCCCCCCGCGACATCATTTCCTGGACTGACTGGTCTCCATAGGTTTTTTGAGGTTTAATTTATCATTGAACTCCTACTATGTGCCAGGTCCCCTGTCCTGGGATTTGCAGTGAAAAGACAAATGGAGCCAGGCAGGAGGCTCTTGAATAGGCCCTGGGGTGGGGGTGGGGGTTGTTCTAAATAGGAGGGGTATTCAGGGAAGGGAGGGGGAAGGCTGAGCTCCTTTCTCTCTGGGGCAGAGAGGTAGGATGGCAGGGATGTGAGGCCTCACAGGAAGAACCGGCCCTGAGGTTTTGGGCACAGCTCCCATATACAGCTGTGTCAGCACAAGGCGGCCTGCTGGGGCTGGCAGTCTGCAGCTCGGTCTGTGGGCACTGAGGCCAGCACAGGGAGAGGCCCTGGGGTGAGTCTGCTGACCGCCTGCTCTGTGGTAAGCTCAGGCTGAGGTCTGACAGAGGAGGAAAGGGCCCCAGGGAACTGGTGGAGGGGGTATTTTAAAGGGAAGCCACAGAAGAGGAAAGCTGGAGCCTCCCAAGGTCAGTGCCCCAGGTTTTTCAAGGCGGGAAGAGCAGGAGGCGTTCAGCTGCTGAAGCAGACAGTTGCAGAGCTGGGAGAGAGCTCCATGGATGGAGGGGAATCGGTGTGAGAGAAGGAAGGCGGATAATCCATCCTGTGGGTATCTCATGGATGCCCAGTGCTGTTCTTTTATGGATTTAAAAATTCAGTTTCTGATTCTGAAGAAGATACTATTAAATTGAGAATATAAAACAAATTAGCAGAATCGTCTAATCCAGCTCCCCCACTTAACAGATCAAGAAACCAGGAAGTTAAACACTTGGGCCCATGGGACACAGAGAGTACACTGGGGGCAGCAGGCAGCCCGGGGGCCCGGCTTTCTCCTCCACACCCTGCTGCCTGCACAGCGGCTGCGGGCAGGAAGTTTTCACTGTATTTGGGGAGTGACCCCATTGCAACAGCTCTGGCATCCTGATTCCACAGGTTAGCCATTGTCAGCATATTTGGGGGACCACACCAGATGACTTGGTTTGGAAAGGGTTACATCTTTTGGTAGTGCTGTTTTCTGTTATCATTAAATGTCATAATTTAGAGACATTGACTGCCTTTGAGATAAGTATGGGGAAAGTTTAATCTAGAAAGGAAGTGTCAGCCTGGGAGGCTTATTCAGTTAAGTCTCTGGCTCTTGATTTCAGCTCAGGTCATGATCTCACGGGTTGTGAGATAGAGCTCCGCATCAGATTCTGTGCTAATGGCACACAGCCTGCTTGGGATTCTCTCTCTTCCTCTGTCTCTGTCGCTCCCCTACTCATGCTCTTTCTCTCTCTCTCTCAAAATAAATAAAAAAACATTTTTTTTAATCTTAAAAAAAAAAGTCTCAGAGAAAGGCACACTTATGTGTAACTTCCAGGACCAGTCTCCACAGCTAGTTCTATTCTTGAGTGATGTGAGTGGGACTCTCATGGCCCACAGTGATTCCATCTGAGTAGGGGTCCCAGCGGAGCTTGGGAATCCAACCTCAGGAACCTTGCAGGTGAGGGAGACATCTGCCATCTCCCCTCCCATCTGCAAACTACATTCCCCACCATTGTCATTCCTCTGGGTCAGAGATGACCATAGCACCAGTGGATATCGAAAATGTAGCCTGACTCATGTCTCGGATCTCAAACCCAAGAACAACAACAAAAAAATAAAAATCACATTTACTATAGATTATATGTAAGGGGTATTATAAGTGATATATGTGCCCCTTTGTATGGTTCCACTTCCAAATTGACTGAAATCCAACAATGTCATTGTACCAATTTTATATTTCACTAAAAGAAAATTAAGTAGAACATTTTGCAAGGCATGTGCTGTCTGCCAAACCATCTCTCATCCAGAAGTACCTTCTGGTTTCTTCTCCCTCATGCATTCCAACCTCTCTAATACAGCTAATCATCTATTCATTCATTCATTGATTCATTTATTGTAAACTCTCTAAGCCAAGGTTCATGTGCTGCTGTGTTAATCTAATTACAGCACCTTCCAAAAGCCTCATTTCTTTAGGCATGCCCACTGTCTCAGGACATATTTTCTTTATTTTTTTTCCAGTATCGACTGGAGTTTGTTCCATTTTAGTGCCCAATGTTTTTTAACATTTTAGGTTTTGTATGTGCACTCCAAAAGTTGAAGTATTCCAAAAGCGGACATTTTTATTGCATCAGTCTGTTTACTAATTTCACATATTACCAAGTTGGCACCCGCCAAGGGCTCTGAATGCAGCACCCTGCTGGTGTCCTTGTTGGCAGTGTGGTGGCCCGAGAACTGGGTTTTAAGCTCTTGCCACGGTCGTGAACAGTTTGGGAGCTGCTGGCAGAGAGAGAGAGGATCACCCAGAGAGACAGACATGGCCTGTGCTATTCTGATCCCCAACAGCTCCCGAGTATTAAAATAGCTGGTGAGCGTGAAGGGACGTGAGTGGGGAGGCTCCAGGGTGGTGGGAGGGACAGGTGCTACTGCCATGGAGAGAGGGTTCCTGCTGGAATTGAACACTGAGGGCATGGGGGGCAGCACATCTGACACCCAGGGGATGCTGCTGCGTGGAGGGGTGCAGACAGGCAGAACCCATTGGGGGCCAAGCAGGCAATTCCATGTGAAATACAAGGCATGGACCTCATGCTAAGTTCGGAAGGTGCTTGAGTGCATTCAGTTCAGCATGTACTTCCTGAATCTGCACCTCATGCCGGTATATATCCTGAACAGATAGAATCTAGGCCTCAAAGAATGAGAAAGAGCATGCTGAATCATGCATTCAGCCATTCATCTACAGACTTTTATTGAGCAACTTCTACACGGTAGACACTGCCCTCATTGTGAGGCTATACAGGTCCTCTGAGCATCAATCCTGGAATCACTCAGTGCCAGTCATAATGCAGCACTGGGAAAAGATGACACTGGAATTGGACGCAAGGGTGCCCCTTCCTGGGGGGATGTGAGTGTTGGCCCGGGACTCCGGGTGGGAGAAGGCCTTCAACCCAAACAGTCACTGTGCCTCTTCCACCTGGGCACGGTTCCACTGGACATGGCTGTGGCCTCAGAGGACCAGGGTAGCTGGGGTCAGGGCACCACCCCCAGGGAGAGCCGACTTAATTTCTGGTACTGTTTGGCTCTCAACCTGCCTGTCTTCAGCCAGTTGGGCTAAGGCAGAGCCATACATGTGAAGGGGTGATCCTCCCTTTGGCTTCTGATTTCAGCATGTCTTCTGACTAACATCCAACAAGCAGGCATCTGATGGGAGGGCTGGGATGAGGCACGCAGAGCCAAGGGGTCTATGGGGCTCCCCCTCAGAGTCTCCTGTCACCTCCTGGCTTACGAAGGTGTATTAGAAGGCAATCCTGCAATGTGCCAGTAGACACCTTTGGACACCCTGTCCCCCATCATGCAGCCTGGTGCTGGGATATTGGTAACTTCCCACAGGTTGGAATATAGTGTTCATTGATCATGTGTTTGTGAGTATTAAAAGTGCATATACCTCGGAGACTATTTGGAAGAATATATACGTGCTGTGATGCATGGTGGGGTTGTGAGGGACTCATTTACTTCCTTTAGTGTATGCTTCTTTTCTGACTTTCCTCAATACTCATTCATCATTTTTGTAATGAAATTGTTAAGGAAAGAAAATATTTTGGGTCACTAGGTGGCCCAGTCCATTAAGCGTCTGACTCTTGGTCAGACCCATGGCTCAGGTCATGATCTCATGGCTTCTTGGGTTCAAGCCGACATCGGGATCTATGCTCACAGTGCACAGCCTGCTTGCGATTCTCTTTCCCTCCCTCTGTGCTTCTCCCCCACTCATGCTCTCTCTCTCTCTCAAAATAAATGAGTAAACTTTAAAAGAAATTATTTTAATAGATCCTTGTTCTTCCCTCTTAAAACAAAGAGAATAGCTTTTAATCTTGATGAGGTCCCAATCGTTTATTTTTGCTCTTGATTCCCTTGCTTTGGGGGATGTGTCAAATAAGANAAAATAGTTGCTGGAGTACCTGAGTGGCTCACTTGATTGAGCATCCGACTTCATGATCTCATGGTTTGTGGGTTTAAGCCCCACATGAGGCTCTGTGCTGAGCCTGGAGCCTGTTTCACATTCTGTGTCTACCTCTCTCTCTGCCCCTCCCCCACACATGCTCTGTCTCTGTCTTTCAAAAATAAATGAATGTTAAAATTTTTTTAAATAAAAAATGTTTTAAAAAAGGAACTTTAAAATAGTTAAGTGAAAAAAATCATAAATATATGTTGATTTAGGGGGTTAGTGCTCTTCTCCACATGAATAAACATTAAAGAAACTGATTCTCCACTTATCTTCAGTCTCAAAACACAACACTGGTCACAAGTGGCTTTATGGGTGAGTTTTACAAAAACAAAAACCTTCATAAAGCAAGAAAGCTACATAATCCATTTTAGGAGGCTTGTTTACTCTGATTCCAGCATCAGACAGGGACTGTATGAGGAAAAAGTTATAGGCCAATCTCACCTTTGAGCATAGTTGCAAAATGCTAAATACAATATTTACTAAGAGAATTCTTCAATATATTATATACATGTATATTATATATATATATACAGTATAATACGTACTATTTATATTATGTATACATATATTGTATGCATTATGAGGCAGTGGTACTTATTCTGGGAAAGCAATGATGATTTAAATCAGAAAGTCTTTTAATAATTGGTTAAATTACATATTAAAAGGAATAACCAAGCGGCACCTGGATGGTTCAGTCAGTTAAGTGTCCGACTTTGGCTCAGGTCATGATCTCCTGGTTCATGAGTTCAAGCCCCACGTCAGGCTCTGTGCTGATAGCTTGGAGCCTGGAGCCTGTTCACATTCTGTCTCCCCCTCTCTGCCTCTGCCCCACTCACACACTCTCTCTCAAAAATGAACATTTAAAAAAAACTTTAAAGGTATAACCATATGATGACTTCAACAGGTTCAAAGAAAGTGATTAAATTAGATGCACATTTCTACCTTCAAACAAAGCTTCAGCAAAACAGGAACAGAAGAAAAATTCCTTAACTTGGTAAGTGGTATCCATCAAAAACCCACAGCAGAGATATTATGTGGTGGGGAAATTTTAGAGTCAGTTGTGTTAGTCAGGAACAAGTGAGGGATGCCAAATAGCACCCTTACTGTCAACATTACGCTGGAGGCTCCCACCAGTGCAACAAGGCAAGAAAAGGAAATGGGAAGTAGAAGAAAACAATAATTTTGTGCAGGCAATGTAGCTGTTCATAGAAAAAAAAGCTGAGAGGTGCTACATAAAATCTATTAGAACTAATTATAGAACTCAGCAAAATTTCTCAATTGGAGATACATAATGCAGGAATCAGTTGGGTTCCTATATGTCACTAAAAACCATTTAGAAACTGTAATTGAAAAAAATTATACTTACAGTAGCAACCAAAACTATATATGCAAGAGCTTTTATGGAAATGACTCTAAATTCAGACAGAAGATCTGAACAAATGGAGAGATATATCATGTTAATGGATGGGAGGCTTGATTCCATAAAGATACCAATTTGCCCTACATTAATACAGGATGTTCATGGCATTTGGTCAAATGATCCCAAGAACAGTCCAGACAATTTCTAAGAAGAATAAAATGAGATCTCACAATTTGTGAGATCAAGTCCTGCATCAGACTCTGTGCTGACAGCGCAGAACCTGCTTGGGATTCTCTTTCATCCTCTCTCTTCCCCTCCCCACCTCTCTCAATAAATAAACATTTAAAAAAAAAGACTCATTATAAGTTACAGTAATTAATATGGTGTGGTGCCAGTACTGAAATAGATCAGTAGAACAGATTAAAAGACACAGACCCATGCAAACTTGATAAGAGAGAGGTGGGTTAACAGATCAGTAGGACAAGGAAAAACTATTCAATAAATTAAATAAATTGTGAGGAGAAAAAGTACCTCATGCAATATACACACAATATTCTAGAGGGGATTAAAGACATGAATGTGGAAAGTGAAACCTTAAAACTCCTGGGAAATACATGAGATTCACTTCTCACCTCATGGCAAGAAAGGATTTCTTAAAATGAGATTTGAAAACCACTAACAATAAAGGAGGAGATTGATAAATTTGACTGTTAAAAATTTTAACTTCTGTATGACTAAAGACACCACAAATAAAGTTAAAAAGTAATGCTACAGACTGGAAATAGATAATAGTTGCAATTCATGTGACCAGCAGAGGATTAGAATCTGTAGCATACTAGAAGCTCTGACAGATTAGCTAGAAAAAAAAATACACTCCAATTGGGGGAGGGGGAAAGTGAGCAAAATCTATGAATAAGCAATTCACAGAGGAAAGACCTGAATCCTCAATATACACCACAAAATATATTGAATTTCACTAGCACTCAGAAATATATGTTAAAACAAGATACTATTTTGAACCTATCAGCCTGGCAAAAAATTAAAAGGTGGTCTATTTGAAGTGTTGATGAGGAAATGGAACCACAGGAAATCATATGCTGCTGCTGAGAGAGAAAATTAGTGCATTCTTGCTGGGTAGCACCCGCAGCCTCTGGCACGGGAGCTGGCAGCCACATTCTGGATGGAGGACCTGGGAGACTATTGTCTTTGTGCACAGAGACAAGTCCGTGGGCCTTTCTTGCCTGCAGAAAGTGGAAAGAACTTAAATGTCCATGATCAGGAAACATGGATACATAGTATGTTTACATAAGCGACTAAATGACTATATCCAATAAATCTTGAAAGCATGTTGCTGAACGAAGAGTTGCAGAAAACTGTATGTAATATGACACCTTTATCTGAAGTTTAAAAACACTCTAAACAGGGACGCCTGGGTGGCTCAGTCAGTTAAGTGTCCAACTCTTGATCTGAGCTCAGGTCCCGGATCTCACAGTTGGTGAATTCGAGCCCCACATCAGGCTCTGTGCTGACAGCAAGAAGCCTGCTTGGGATTCTCTCTCCCTCCCTCTCTCTTTGCCCCTCCCCTGCCCACTGTCTCTCTCTCAAAATAAACAAACATTAAATAAATAAATAAATAAATAAAAACACTCTAAACAATATCCCCATGATGCATGCATACTTGTGAGGCAAAACTATAAAAATGTGGTTGAGATGAAGACACATCAGCTTCTAAAGTACAGTTAGATCTGTGGAGATAGAAGGGGAGAGAGGGAGGTGAAAACACAGAGGGCTTTTTACCTTGCTCTGTCTCCAAGGACAAAATACTGAGATTTGTACCATCTGGGTAGTGGCCACACAAGTAGAGTTTGTTATATTCTATTTTGTCTCTATATTTGAAATGTGTCATGGTTTTTAAAAAATTAATTCTTCTGAGGGGATAAAACCCTTAATTTCCATTTTCAAGTAGGCACAAATTCAAAAAAGATTTAAACTAATTGATATTTTCACTTGTGAATGGCAGTTTTGGGTGGTGGGTTGAAGCACGGGACTCTGGGGCAGCCTTCCAGGTCTGAATCCTGCTCTGCCTCTTCCTAAATGGTATTTGGGAACCTTTTTCATCTCTCTGCCATGGATTCCTTGGATGTAAAATGCCGCCGCTGGTGGTGATGATGATGATGACCATGATGATGATGATGATGATGATGATGATGATTAGTACATGCTCATTGAATTGTCACGAGGCTATGATGAGTTAGTGTGCATGAAGCACTACAGAAGTGGACTCTATTATTATTATGCCCGAATATGATCTACCATTCAGAGACACTAATTAGAAGCAGGGGAGAGTGGGGGAGGGGATGAATAAGCTTTGTTTAAAGAAATCATGTAAGTAGATGTTGTTTTTAGTGATGGTTGCTCTTCTAACTGCAGTAAGACAAAAATATCTCTCAGATCTCCAAAATTAACCTGTGGAGTTGGAGATGATTCAGCCCCCAGTGACTTCACACGTATCTGCTTCAGTTTAGCTCTGGTAAGTAAAATCATCACTCATTCACTTTTCAGAGCTGGCTGAAAAATCAATATGAAAAACAAAGTCAATATGTAACTCTGTTGAAATATATAGAATTCCCTCTAAAAATGAAAGCTACATCAATCTTCAAGTTTTGACGAAGACGTGGTATTGTTGTATCACATAATAAGAATGGCTATTTTTGTATTTAAAAACAATGATGAAACATAAATCTCCCCCCTAGATGGGGATTTAAATTGAAGCCTATTTAATGTCTCAACTAAGTGAGAAATCACAGACATTAGGGGCTCAAGGACGATTGTCTGAAAGTCGATGCCAGAAGGGAAAGATTGCAGGCGTTGCCTGGGGTTGACTTGAACTTGGGTCCAGCTGCAATTCTCCTACTTTCTAGCCCCATAGCTTTGAGTGAATTACTTAAATCTGCTATGGCTCAGATTCTCATTTATAAAATGGGACTCACAGTCCCTCTCTTGCTGAACTCTTGTGAAGACCTAATACGTGCTCAGTGCTGATGGATGGGTAGATTGTAAGGGTCTAAGACAAAATGAGATCATGAGCTGTTAAGTCTTACAGCTGACTCTGCCAATCCCTCTTCACCTTACCTGGAACAATAACTTATTTCCAGGCCCAGGAATTTTTTGAAATGAAGAAAACTTGGTCTTCTTAAAGATGATCAAATGCTGGGGCACCTGAGTGGCTTAGTCGGTTAAGCATCCGACTTTCGCTTAGGTCATGATCTCGCGGTTCGCGGGTTCAAGCCCCGCGTCGGGCTCTGTGCTGACTGGCAGCTCAGAGCCTGGAGCCTATTTCGGAGTCTGTATCTCCCTCTCTCTCCCTCTCTCTCTGACCCTCCCCTGCTCACGCTGTCTCTCTCTCTCTCTCTCTCTCCTAGAAATAAATAAAAATATTTTAAAAAAAGATGATCAAATGCTGCTTTTAAAGAGTAAATTATTCAGTGCAAGGTATTGCAACAATCAGAATTGGCTTTTCTGTAAGAAGTGTTCTGTTTTGACTGCCAGTGCTTTTGTACGTCCTTGCACAGCATCCTGGAATGTCCAGTCCAGTTGGGAAGATTCATCATGCCCGGTCCCCCCAAAACACTCAAGTCATTTCTAACCTCTGGATGAATGACTCTCTAGAACTGAGCAGCCACCAAGGGCAAAGCCAAAACTCTGTGCCCACTCCCAGGCCTGAGGCAAAGGCAAGATTTCCGAGGCCACCAAGCCTGAGCTGGAGGCAGAATGCCTGGCTGAAGCAATACCTCCTCCTCTGCACACCCTTCTCAGGCAACTCCATCCTTCTCCCATCCTCCATCCGAGTCCTGCTATACCCAAACCTGCCTCTCACTTCCTACCCTCATTTTTTCATTTAAGTGGAAGGGCAGTGTGGTGGTGGGCCCAAAGAGGAGAGACAGAATCCCCAGGTGGGATGCAGTGTGGCTCTGACTAAAGTGATTCCCAGCCAGCTGTGAATAAAGACTGTGCTTTAACCAGCTAATTTGAGGTACTTGCATTTTCGTGGAAGAACCTGTTTATCTCTTGGGATCTGTAACTGACAAATTCTTTAAGGAAGATGAGTCTTATCACCATCTCTTGCCTGATGGAAAGGGTTAAAGTTTGGGTGGGAAAACAGGAAGATCAGGTAGGACAGGTTGGTGGGAGGTGCCCACTGGGCAGGCTCCTGTGACCATGTCCACTCAGAGGCCCCTTGGGCACCTGGAACAGTGTGCTGAATTCATCCTTCCCACAAGCTCCTAGATGCCTGTTTCAGTGGGTGGTGCCTTAATGCCACCTCCCCCACCTGGTTCCCCAAGCTAGAAGAAGCACTCAGCATCATCCTTGACTCACCCCTGCCCCCCCACCAGTCATCCATGCTGTTCCTTATTGCCCCCAACCCCCATCGCTCAAAGGACTCGCTAAAATCAAAATCACAGTGCATTCAACTGTCTTGCTAATTGCCATGGCTTCCTACTACCTTGGGAATATCTCAACGCAAGTAAAAGTGTTTGAAATCCATATTTCAAATCATCTTATTAAAATTTTTGAAATTTTTATGGCTCATTTCTTGTCAGATCCGATTAGTTACTTTTACCTTAATTTGGCTACAGAAAAGCTCTTACGATGAGGATAATCATCAGCTCTGCCATTTCCTTGCCATTCACTTAATGCTGGCATGATTAGTGTATTGTCTTCAGTCCTCAGTTTTGTTTCTCATAGGAATCTTTTGAAATCACTGGTCCATTTGTGGCGGTTTAGTTAGAACTAAATAATATAATCACTGAGTCTGTTTAACTGAGCACACATAAACAAATGCTGAAATAAATCAAAACTTTTGAGGAAATAAACAAGTGAGGGATACACTAAATATCCCCAAACCCTGGGTGGGGGACTTTCCCCACTTCCCTTAGAATGCCACACACCAGTGGGTCAGTCAGCCTGTGTGCAAAGTATTAATAAAGCTTAACTTCTAAGAAGACAAGGAGACAGGAGTGCCTGGGTGGCTGTCAGTTGAGCATCTGACTTTAGCTCAGGTCATGATCTCGCAGTTTGAGGGCTTGAGCCCTGCGCCAGCGGTGTGGAGCCTGGTTAGGATTCTCTCTTCCCTTAGAATGCCACACACCAGTGGGTCAGTCAGCCTGGCTTAAAAAAAAGGAGACTGTTGGGTGCCTGGGTGGCTCAGTTGGTTGAGCATCCAACTTCGGCTCAGGTCATGACCTCCCCTTTGGAGGGTTTGAGCCCCACATTGGGCTCTGTGCTGACAGCTCAGAGCTTGGAGCCTGCTTCAGATTCTGTGTCTCCCTCTCCCTCTGCTCTTCCTTCACTCATGCTCTGTCTCTGTCTCTGTCTCTCAAAAATAAATAAAAAATGTTTAAAAAAAAAAAGGAGACAGAACTTCTAGTAGTTTCATGTTGCACACCCTGGAGTGTTGCCTGGCAAATACTGCTGCCCTATGAGCCATGGTGACCCACCTGTAGGACCCACAAGCTGCTTGCTTCTTACTAGAGGGGGTGGAAATTTGGGAACCTCAGGCCTCAGCCACAGAAGCGAGCCCAGGAGATATGTGCTCAAGGCAGGTGGTTCTCTTGGAGGTTCGGGGAGACCCAGGCCTGAAGAAGGCTTGAGTGTGCTGGACTGAACTGCAGTCAGAAAAATACATTCCTGACCCTCCCAGGCCATCCAAGTTTTATTGTGGTGCCTTTTAAAATATCCCAAAATATCTTCTGTAAGCCTCAAGAATGCTACCTCACTCAAATATGAAAGGGATTAGACCAACAAAGGCATTTTTTCACAAGCTTCTGAGCTTGGATCATTTCTCTGTGGAGAGATGGGAGGATCCAGGTTTTTGCTTGTCTCTAACTCAAGGGTCCCACCATCACTCAACAATCGTATTTCATTGTACCTCCTCTAGTGCCATGGTTTTAATATTTCAGCAGTACACAAGCCACAGTTTTATACAAGGGAAGGAAAATGTTTTCTAGGTTGACTTCACTGGAGATGCAACAACTCAATTAGTCTTTCTGGAAACCATAACTGTTAGGTTCTCATTTCAAAACTCTACTTAAGGTTGGTTAATAGTTTTGTCCCTTTAGCTACTTAGGACAAGCAAGATCTGAAGCAGAGGCAGTGTCTTCTCTAGAAGGTGTTTTGTCATCCTCATGGATATCCCATCCTGCAGACCACCTCACCCCCACAGCCAGTGTCCCCTCCTCATTCACACAGAGAATAGACAAGAAAGCAGGCAGGGAGAGGAGAGGCTGTCACTCTCCCCACTGGCTCCTGGCCCCTTATCAATAGTGAAGGACACAACCAGTCCACTCAGCCTTTCTGGATGCATGAGCAGATAAGCAGAAAGACAGGTGCTCAGCACAGAAGTTCAAGTGATTTGTGAGGCAGCTCCATCTCAAGGAGGCTTCCTTCCCAACAGGTCAGTACAAGTGATTGCCAGGAATTTGGATTACCACTTATCACTCTCTGCTCAGGGTCTTACCCTTCCATGTATACTAGGGATGCCCCTCCCACTTTCCTTGTACTCTGGGTCTCCTGCTTTGACAGATGGTACTTATTAAGCACCACACAGTGGTTTTGCTCTGGGCACCATCTCCACTCTTAACTTCTACTTAACACTTTTAGCTAACTGTCCTCCTTGCCATCTTCTTAGGCTGTTTACAGAAGTGAAGTGATACTGTGTGTGCACTGGCTATGACAGAGAATTTCTAATCTTACAATGTTGACACAGCTATCCATTCTAAATCCAAGTTTTCCATACCCTCCTTAACTGGGAGTAGAGGAGTTACAGAGTCCCGAGAGTAAGGAGAGAAGAGTTGAGTCTGTCTCCCAGCTCCTCTCTACCTCAACGCATCCTGGGCTGATGATGCTCAGAGCACTTCATCCCTCATAACCATCATTTATTTTATTTTCCCCAAAATGTACTACCTGTTCTTACTATGCTGAAGTTCATCTGCCTCCTTTCTGCCCACTCACCCAGCTTGGTAAGATCTTCCTGCTGTTTATCACCACCAGTTCGGCATTTCACCATCTGGGAGAGCTTAGCATTGTCTAGAAATGTGGAAACATCGCTTGTACTATGGTGGAACATCATTTATAGGAGCATCAACTGAGACTGGCACCAGCACTTTTCCATTTAGTGAAGGACTCACTTAAATTATCTTTTGCTTGCTCTCTCCAAACTGGTTCACGAACTACCATTGTCACACCACTCTCCCAACATAGTTCTGATACTTTTCCTTTCCTTGTAAATATTCTAAGGGTGCTTACTCTCAGAGCACTGACTTCACATTGCTTTTACCTGAGCTTCCCCATCAGGGGGAAGAAGGCCCTGTGTATTCTACGAGGGACCAATTTTGCAGCTCCCTCAATCTTGTCTCATTGTGCCAGTCAAGTAAGCTATATAGTAGCTGCATAATCACATTTTTGTCTCCATTCTCAGAGATCCTGAGGTCCACTCTTTACCTTTCGTGGCTGGGGAATGGGAACACTTTAATAAATATGGTTAAGAGAATTATCCCTGGACAAAAGATCCTTCCAAAGGCTTGTACGGAGCAGTGAGGACAGTTTCACCAAGACCTAGTGTTAACCCAAAGCAAATATGTGTCTGCTGGTCAGGCCTGTTTCCCCAAATATCTAAGTGCCTTCCTGACCTTGGCCTCCAAAACTCACATGCTTCCTTTCAGCCTGCAGTGTTCCTCCCTGCTGTATCACCAACACAGCCCCCTGCTGAGGGTTGAGACAGAAGGATGGACGGAAGGAAGCAACGCCGAGATTTATGTGTGCAGAAGTCTTCTGAATAGGACCACCACCATCCCCTCCCCCACTTCCCAGTTTTCCCTAGTGCACACACCTTCCCTTTAATCACACACGCATGATGGAAACAGTGGAGTCTCCTCATCCCTGCCTGGCAGATCCCCCTGGGAGATGTAACAGTTAACCAGAGTGCCTTGATTTTTTTTCTCTCAATACTACCCCAGCATTTCCCATAATATATGCCACAAGATAGTATGTATATGTGTATACAAATTTCATAAGGTTCAGTAAGTTTGAGAAGTGGTAGACTAAACAAAAGTACCCAGGTGCCTTTACTGTGGGACTTCTCAAAGCCTTTAATAAACTCCCTGGTACAACAAATCTTCAAGAGCCAGCCATAAGATATGGTCATCCATGAACTCATTGTAACTGACCACAGACCCTTCTTTACCAGAGTGCCTGTCAGGACTAGTGTCCTGTAGGATACATGCTGGGGCATGTCGTGGTCCGTGAGTCTTATAGGCAGCATGTCAGAGTCACTTAGGGGGCCTGTGATTACCAGCCTCTCCTGAAGATGTTCATACTGGCAGTCTGGGCTAGAGTGTGAGAATCTACTTATTTATTGTCTTTCTTTTTCTTAAAGCTTTCTTGATGATTTTGATGATCCACTGCCCTTGGGCTCCCCTGCTCTAGACTCTTGATATTTAGGCTCCAGAGATGCTATACCTCAGAGATGCTATCTCTCCCGAGCCCTCCCCATGGAAGTTTCTAAAGCCCTTGTAGGTAAATAACACTTTCTTATACAATAGAGAT
This sequence comes from Crocuta crocuta, assembly GCF_008692635.1. Classification (NCBI taxonomy): domain Eukaryota; kingdom Metazoa; phylum Chordata; class Mammalia; order Carnivora; family Hyaenidae; genus Crocuta; species Crocuta crocuta. The sequence goes on from NW_027530019.1 coordinate 3,616,912, forward strand.
GGCTGAAGACTTACCAGGAAAACCACTCAAATCCTTTATGATTTGGGGAAAATTAGTGGCCTGTATCTATGACTTTAGAAACCACTTTATAACACTGTAGCCATCCCTGTTTAGCCACATTCAAGTCCACCTTTAG
>NW_027530019.1:3617102-3818023 GCF_008692635.1 Crocuta crocuta
TTCTTTCTCATGCCATTTTGGGCTATTTCAGACGTTTCCATATTTTGTTTCATTTATCTGTGCCTCACATCTTCAGGACCATATTTTGGGGAAATTTCCCCTGTAGCACTTCATATGCAGCCAAACTAAGAGTAAGTGCTCAATAACTACAGAGAAATCAAAGGACAAAAGAGATTTTGCCCAGAGTGAACAAAAAAGGGTTAAGGCTGACATCAGAGTTAAAAAGCAAATAGAAAAAAATAATAATAATAAAAAGCAAGTAGAGAAAGGTGGTAAATCAGTCAATGTGGCAGCATGAATGTGTACAACTTACCTGCTGAGATTATAGCATTTTAAATGGTAGGTATGTGTCATATTCTGCCACTCTCTGAAATTTTTTTTTGTTACTTCTTTGTTCAATTTTTAACTCCATGATATATGCATCACTAGTGGTTTAGGAATAGGGTGACTGAGGTGCTTGGGTGCCTCAGTCAGTTGAGCATCCAACTTCAGCTCAGGTCATGATCTCACAGTCCATGGGCTCAAGCCCTATGTCAGGCTCTGTGCTGACAGCTTAGAGCCTGGAGCCTGCTTCAGATTCTGTGTGTGTGTCTCTCTCTTTGCCCCTCCCCCACTCGTACTCTGTCTCTCTCTATCTCTCAAAAATAAACATTAAAAAAAAAAAGGAATAGGGTAACCAACTTGTTCCAATGTGCCTGGCACTTCTCTCACTCTAGCACTGAAAGTCAGCTATAAGGGAAACCCCTCAATCCTGACAAGCCAGAGCAGTTGGTCACTCTACCCAAAAGACAGAAAGACTTCTTGATCAAATAAAACTGGGAAATGCTACGTCACTTCTATCTACCTGCGTCACCACCACAGTAACAAAACAAACTACCACAAACTTAGTGGCTTAAAACAACACAAATTTATCATCTTCCACCTCTAGAGATCAAAAATCCTAAATGGGTTTTACAGAACTAAAAATCACTGTATCAGCAGAGCTCCATTTTTTTCTGGAGGCTCAAGGGGAGATTCTGTTCCCTTTCCTTTTCCAGCCTCTAGAAGCTAGCCACATTCCTCGGCTGGTGGCTCCCTCTTCCATCTTCAAAGCAAGCAATCACATCACTCTGACCCTCTACTTCCACCATCAAATCCCGTTCACTGGCCCACTCTATCCTGCCTCCATCTTTCACTTTGAAAGACCTTTGTGATTAGGGCACCTGGGTGGCACCCGACTTCAGCTCAGGTCATGATCTCAGTTTGTGGGTTCGAGCCCAGCATCAGGCTCTTTGCTGACAACTCAGAGCCTGGATCCAGCTTTGGATTCTGTGTCTCCCTCTGTCTCTCTCTGCCCCTTCCCCAACTTGTGCTCTGTCTCTCTTTCTCTCTCAAAAATAAACATTTAAAAAACAAGACCCTTGTGATTATGTCAGGCTTACTGGATGATCCAGGGTAATTTCTCCATCCCCAAATCCTTAACTTCATCACATTGGCACAGTCTCTCTTGCTGGGTAAGGTACCACATTCACAGGTTCCAAGGACTAAAAAGTGGACACCTTTGGCAGCCGGGGGTTCATTATGCTGCCTACCACACCAACCTCTCTCAGAGAGTTGATAACACTTTGATGTGTTAAAGGAATATTGTTAAGTCTTGCAGGAAAAGAATCTGTTTAACATTGCCTAACCCAGTATTGTCCAAACTTACTTGAACAAGAGACTCCTTACCTCCAAAGAGCACTTATCATATCATGGAATTTGGCTGCTCTCACATAAGGGGAGAATTCAATCCCCCTTATGTGCTGCCCAGAGTCCAGAGACTTTCCGTGTGATATGCAGACAAGGACAGCTTTGAAGGAAGTGGTTTATGGATCCGATTCCTCTTCCTCACTCAGTACATACTCTTTTCTACATGTACGTGCCTGACAAACAACATGAGGTCGAAGCATGGAGGGTCTGTCTTCTTTCTGGAGTTTTCGTCAGTGTCCATACCCATAAAGAATCGTATCAGGACAAATATATTACCCTGGGGTGCAAAACCTGCCTGGTCAGATACAGGGATGATGTGAAGCTCCGGGGTGGGTGATGCCTCTTTGAATCGAGATGCCATAACCCGCTCCCTACCCATCTCATTTGAAGCTGCATTTCCAATAAAAATTTTCCTTTTACTTTAGTATTTATCAACATTGTAATATTTCATATTGTGCACTAAGATAAAAAAACTCACTCCAGAGGAAATGCTTTGAGGCTTGGAGATTTTTGGTTACCAGAATCGTCTTTCAATTTAAATTTCTATTTGTATGCATCCTTTGGCTGTAGAGAATTAAGATGAATTGATCAAATAAAACATTTTCAAGCATAAAAACATATATTAAGTTAAAGTTCTCTGGGTGTCATAGAAAAGAGATACAATTTCAAGGGGAAAAAGAACAATGTAACATTTCTAAAGAAGAGCTTGTTCCTGACACTTTAAAATGGGCAGTAAATGTTCTATCACTGTCAGCATTTCTGTTATATTGGACACATTTTAAAAATTATTTAATAGGTTATTTTTTAATGTTTTTTTATTTATTTCTGAGAGAGAGAGAGGCAGTGTGAGCAGGGGAGGGTAAGAGAGAGAGGGAAGTACAGAATCTGAGCTGTCAGCTTAGAGCCTGACGAAGGGTTCAAACCCACGAACCATGAGATCATGAGCTGAGCCGAAGGCGGATGCTTAACCGACTAAGCCACCCAGGCGCCCCTTACAGGCTAATTTTTTTTTTAATGTTTTATTTATTTCTAGGAGAGAGAGAGAGACAGCGTGAGCAGGGGAGGGTCAGAGAGAGAGGGAGTCACAGACTGAAACAGGCTCCAGGCTCTGAGCTGGCAGTCAGCACAGAGCCCGACGCGGGGCTCGAACCCACGAACCACGAGATCATGACCTAAGCGAAAGTCGGACGCTTAACCGACTAAGCCACCCAGGCGGCCCATAACAGGCTAATTTTTAAATATCACTTTTATAAGATATAGAAATCATATCTGTTAACAATTATAACTATTTAACCTTAAGGTGCAAAATACGTGCTGCCAAGTTAAATATGTAAGGAGATACATAGTTTTTCAAAACCCTTATGGGAATATATGAGCAAAAGCTGTGACACCTACTGGTCTAGAGAAAAGTGTTGGGAGTGCTGGCGGGGGAAGGAGCCATGTTTGGAATCAGGCAGAGGAGCCTTGGTAAAATTGCCAGCATCACCCAACATTTAGAGTTAAGCTATGAAGTACCTGGCACAGAGCCAGCCAGTGCTCCCTTCCTTCCACCAGGTCCTGCCATGTGCCATGAGTGTGTGAGGCACTGGGCATACTATAGGGCTTCGACACCAGTCCCCACTTGCACAGAGCTTACATTCTGGTGGACATACCTGTATTTGATCTTCTGCTTCTGTGTGGGTACGTGCTTGCTGCATTCCTTTCCTTTGTAAATTTTTTATGTTTGTTAATTTTGAGAGGGAGGGAGGGGCAGAGAAAGAGGGAGAGACAGAGAGAGAGAGAGAGAGAGAGAGAGAGAGAGAATCCCAAGCAGGCTCCAAGCTGCAAGCATAGAGCCTGACTCAGGGCTCGATCCCACACCTGTGAGATTGTGTCTTGAGCTGAAATCAAGAGTCAGATGCTGAACGGAGTGAGCCACCCAACTGCCCAAGCTTGCTGCTTGTCTAAAGAGTCTCTTAATGGTCTTATCTCAGGCAGCTTTTAGGAGCTGTATTGATAAAGAAATGACTCATTTTTTTATATTCTAGAAGGGATCTTTCTAGATTCCATTGTTCTTATTAGAATAGTCACCTCGGAAGCATACAGTTATTTTAGCAATGGGGCCACTACTCAAAAGTCTTTAGGCCTCTGCTGTGGGATTGACTTCAAAGCATACAGCACAATCTTCTGAACATCCTTAATACTTATAAATATTTATCTTTCGGGGGGGGGAGGGAGCACCTGGGTGGCTTAGTCAGTTGAATATCTGACTCTTAGTTTCAACTTGGGTCATGATCTCATGGTTGTGGGATTGAGCCCCGAGTTGGGCTCCATGCTGAGTGTGAAGCCTGCTTGGGATTCTCTCTCTTTCTACCTGTGCCCTTCCCCCTGTCCGAAAGTAAACACATTTAAAATATATATATATATTTGTCCTTGAAATACAAATTTGCTGTTTGGGGGAACAGAAGTTATTCACACAAAGGTCTGGTGACCACAGTAGGTGGTCAGAATGGGGCAGGAATATTTTATGTGACTAACTCTAGGAGGGCATCAAGCAGGCAGTCTGGGCTTTCTCGTGGTAAAGAAGAGTCAAGAGGTGCTGTTTGTTCCCTTTGCACCCAGCCTGAAGGGAAAATCCCACCCATGTCAGGGCCACTAGACTGTGAAGTCGCTTGAAGACTATGGTTTCAAACTTTAGGGAGAGAGCTTCCTGAGCTGTAGGAAGCCTGTGGCACCTGCTACCTTACGGCTGCTGATCCTGCCGCAGCAACCCCACTCCAGGCCATGCCCCTGGGGCCTGCAGCTAGCAGCCTGAGGGCAGACATAGCTGTCTCAAAGGGCCAGGACTGAGGGAGCAAGGCTGGGCCAGTGTGAGGGCACCATGTGGGTAGAGGAAGTGCACAAAAGCCTTGTCTGAATTGTGTTGGGGTATTTATTGGGTCTGTCTGTGAGGCCTGACCATCCAGGTATTAATCACTGTCCACTGAGAAAATGAGTCCAGTGAGGGCAGAGGGCATGGAATATAAGATGGTGAGGCCAGGCAAGGATTGCAGAACCTGGCATGTGTATGGCCATCTGTCTGTCCACTTTGCCTATCATATCTATCACTTACACGTGGCCACAGAGCACTAATAAAATCTCTGTATGGATCCTATAAGGGTCCTCAGTTCTCAAAGGAAAACTATTTTTTAAGTATAAACTTGAACTGTATTTTACTACTTCCTTATTCTTATGCAGTGTTTCTTTGGTATTTTACTTAGCAGACACCAGTTCGTCCCTGTGCCCAGAACTGAACGAGGTGCTGTGGAAGACATTGTCTCAGTCCTTAGGCAACTTGAATCTCCTAGGGAAGATATGCGTACATGCTGTAGAGTAATGGCCAGCAGATTTCAAATGTCAGCTCTACCTAATTGGTGATTTCATGGAATATTTCATCAAATCTAAGACACTGTCAACTTTAAGATGTTGTTTTACGTGCTTTTGGGAAAGAAAAATATGCTGCCAATGAAATTGTGAATGACTGCTTTCTTTTTATTGAGAAATTTTATACTTCTTGAAAGATTCTTTTTGGACTTGCTTAGACATAGTGTTTTTTTTAACATGTATTACTCTCGTTCACTCATAAAGTAGAACATAAGAGAAATAAACTGGCTTTGGTTTTTCCAAGCTTCTTCACATTCAGGGTACTGCTCATCTGAAGTATCTTTGACCTGCTGTGGTCAGTGTGTGTGTTTCTCACGCAGTGCACTTCTGTTCCCTATGCCAATGGAGAGTGTTGGTGAGGCAATATTCCTTCGAGTGCTCTTGACTTTTCTCCCAAATCTCTGGCTCCTATTGTGCAAATTGATGTGCATATAATGACAACCACAGCGCAAGTGCCACCTGGCAACAGTGACCGTAAGACACATATCAATTTCCAAGGCACCGATAAAAATACACTGTAGGCTCAAAAGATGGATTCTGAGACTCAGTCAAAAAGACTGCCATGATTGGCTACCCATGTCTGCCCTGGGAATGGTGCCGGCACTGGTGCTACATTCTTGTCATTAAGCAGTAATTTGCAGAACTGGATAGTGGAGTTCTCTGTGAGCTAACAGGACCAGGAAAGCATTATGCATGAAGTAGTTCTAAAAAGGTGTGATTTCAGGGTGCCTGGGGGCTCAGTCAGTTAAGAGTCCAACTTCAGCTCAGGTCATGGTCTCGTGCTCCGTGAATTCAAGCCCTACGTTGGGCTCTGTGCTGACAGCTCGGTCTGGAGCCTGCTTCGAATTCGGTGTCTCCTCTTTCTGCCCTTCCCCTGCTCACACTCTGTCTCATTCTCAAAAATAAATAAATATTTTTGGGGGGCACCTGGGTGGCTCAGTCGGTTAAGCGTTCGACTTCATTTCAGATAACAATCTCATGGTTTGTGGGTTCAAGCCCTGCATCAGGCTCTGTGCTGAGAGCTAGCTCAGAGCCTGGAGCCTGTTTCAGATTCTGTATCTCCCTCTCTCTGACCCTCCCCTGCTCACACTGTCTCTCTCTCTCTCTCAAACATAAAACATTAAAAAATTTTTTTAATTAAAAAAATAAATATTTTTTAAAATTAAAAAAAATAATAATTTAAAAAATTAAAAAATGTTTTTAAGGTGAGATTTTGCCTGGACAAAAGCAGACCACTTCCAGAGAGGGAAGAGCGCAATATAGGAGTGCAATTCTCGAAGGAATACCCTCAAGAGGGTAAATAAGCATGTCATGTGGAGGGGATGGTGGAGGGATCCCAGGCTTTGGTGGGGTTTGGTTAGGGAACTGTGGGATATAAAAGGCATGAGTTTTTGTTTTAGGAACAAATTAGTGTGTTTCACTTGTAGAAACATACTAATGGTTCTCATATTTCTATAACTTTTCTTTCTTTTCTTACTATAGGTCCTGATGTTTTTAGCTCAAAGAGCCTTGCCCTTCAAGCCCAGAAAAAAATCCTGAGCAAAATAGCCAGCAAAACCGTGGCAAACATGTTGATCGATGACACCAGCAGTGAGATCTTTGATGAGCTCTACAAAGTCACCAGAGAGCACACCCACAGCAAGAAGGAAGCCCACAAGATTATGAAAGACTTGATCAAGGTGGCAATCAAAATCGGAATCCTCTACCGGCACAACCAGTTCAGCCAGGAGGAGGTTGTTATTGTGGAGAAGCTCAGGAAGAAGCTGAACCAGACGGCCATGACCATCGTCAGCTTCTATGAGGTGGAATACACCTTTGACAGGAACGTGCTCTCCAGGCTCCTGAATGAGTGCAAGGACCTGGTACACGAACTGGTACAGCGACACCTGACACCCAGGACCCATGGGCGCATCAACCACGTTTTCAACCACTTTGCCGACGTGGAGTTCCTCTCTACCCTTTATAGTCTGGATGGAGACTGTAGGCCCAACCTCAAGAGAATTTGTGAAGGAATCAATAAATTGCTAGATGAGAAAGTCCTCTGAATTCCTTCTCTCCTCCTGGACTTTGCTGAGTTCCAGTTACAGCACCCAATGTGGTCCAGGTTAGAGAAGAGAAACCTGGAAACCCTTGTCGAAGACGCTCATGTTCTGTCCTATTCGCCCATCTGATATTGATGCCAGATTGCATTCAGGTGTGTTTATCCCCTGAGCTCACTGACAGGTCTGTTCTTCACATCCCTTGGTTTGCCAGCCCAAAGGACATTTCATCTGTTCTAAGCAGAAGGCTGCCATGCTCCTCAAGGTGAGCTCACTTCATCTTGGTGGAGTGGAAGGAGCCCTGGACCAGGAGTTGCAGGACGTGGATTTGGTTCCCAGCTTCACCAGTGCGACCAACCTCGGGATCCTGGAACCACAATGTCCTCCTGCCTACCTCCCAGGACTACTGTGAGGTTCAAATGAGACAATGTGTGTTCACGCTTTTGAAAACTCTAATGTAAGCTTTTATTATTTTCTCTCTGGGGTGTGAGAGGGATCAACCTGGATCTAGACTACTAAGCAGCAGAGAAGAAAAGAATAATAGTATCTAATAGGCCGGGTTTACAGTCTGTCCGTAGATGTGCTGCTTCAAACACGGCTGAATACAAAGGTGTGAAGAAGTGTAGCTGCAAATTGGAAAAATGTTTTCCAAGAGCTGTGTTTTTTAGGTCTTAGATGCAGGTGTATGATCCTGCAGAGGGAATCTTTCCAGTGGGGTGGGAGTGTGGAGAGTTTCCCACTCATAACGCAGGAGCAGGAAAGTGTGCTCCCTGTGAGACCAGCCTGAGGTGTGGGAGGGTTTATCCCAGCAGCACAGGAGAGCTGGGCAGAACGAACCCCTATCCATCTCTCTTGGCCTTTCACAGTCACATTGTGCTGTTTTCTTTGGTTCGTTAATAAACTGAAACTACCCTTCAAACAAGAGGTTTCGGAGTTGTGATTCAAAAATAAAATACCTTGGAGTTAGAGGCAGTGCTAAGAATAATTGAGGGACACCTGGGTGGCTCAGTCAGTTAAGAATCAGACTCTTTATTTTGGCTCAGGTCATGATTGCAGGGTGTTGAGATCGAGCCTGGCATTGGGCTCCATCATAAGATTCTCTTTCCCTCCTCCTCCCTCTCTGCCTTTCTTCTGTGCACGCTCGCTCACACACTTGTGCACATGCTCTCCCTCTCAATCTCTCTCTCTCTCTCAAAAAAAAAAAATGGGATTGAAAGGAAGACAATGAAGAGCGAGAGCTCTGCACTGAGACCCTGAGGAGCAGTGTGGGAGGCAGGAAGGGTGGGGTGCAGGCAGCTTGCTCATGGACACATGACCAACCGCCTTCTCTGAGCATCTCCCAGCCTCACTTTCACACTGTGGCTTCTGACATATTTTTATCAATCCTTAACAAACATCAGGACAGTGTATTTACTGCCTTCTCGTGTTGTCTGCAGGGCACCACATTAGGAAACTTGCTCTCCCTGCATCACCTCCCATGCTGCTCTGCTTCTTATACCTGATGATACTATGAAAGACCATATTAGCTCAGCCCTTGACTAATCCTATCCAGACATGGTTTGTGGGAGGGTGTGAAACGGCAGCCTGTGAACCTACAGTGGCCATTCAGCCTCAACCGGCTCCTGTGTCAACATCAGTGCAAACCATCAGTTAAGTTCTTCAGCTACCAGTACTCAACATTAGTTCATAGGAAGGGTGTCCGGTAGGGAATAGGGAACAGTTAAGTCAGCCCCCAGCCCCTCCTTGCAGACCTGAGGACTGACCAATGATGCCCTGTGCACATCCAGGCTGGAGAAGTCGTTGGTCTTTCTGGCAGTGGAAGCCACCAGCGGCAGGGTCCTGCCTTCCCACCTACCCACTAGGCAGCAAGCAGCCCAGGGGTAGCTGAATTTTCACATACAGGGTTTTCAGTGCCTGCCTTGGTGCACTTGTCTGATTGAGGGCTGCCCTCTAGTTTGAGGGATGGCCCTAGAAGCAAATCCTTTTCTCACTAAGTAGGTGGACCCACCAGGGAGTTCAGACCCACAAGGAATGTGTGGAACTATCTTCTGTTATCTGAGACACAGCAAGGAAGAAGGCAAGGTCCCCAGGTTCCCCCCACTCAGCCGGTCTTTAGCATACATTAGTATCTCACAGTCCACAAGCCCCTAAGGAAACTGAGTCCTCCTTGTTCTCATCACAGAAGGATCAGCACTTACACCAGCACGTATCGGCAGATGCAAAAGCAGAGTGTAGACCAAAACGTGTCCTACTACCCTGAACCGAGGCAGCCAAAGGGCTCTCTACTGCACGCCCAGCTGCGTGTCTCTCAAGCTTATCAACGAGGGATGGGTGGGGGGTGCCCTGGGCTACCCAGGACAAGTAACCGCACACCTCTAAAAATAGCCAAAACCAATCCCGTGTGTACATTTTAAACATACCACTGGCGTATAAACTCAAGTGATTATCGAGTTTCATCAACCAGCTGAACGCTTACAAATTTCAGATACTTTACATAACGATCTGGTGACCAAAAAAGAATAGGCGGCATTATTAGTTTATCTTGAGGACTCTAACCACATCACTCTGTGGCCCTGAAAGGCTGTTTGGGCTGAAAAGAAAATACGAAGGACACAGGCAAATGCTAGATGCTTTCAAAAATGGGACTCTGTACATGTGCACTTGTGCTCAGAACTCTACAAAATCTGCAATAATGAGAACACACAAAAGCAAAGTGAGAATATCTGCATTTAGGTGACACCAAAAAGAAAAATGATTATCAAGAGAAGCAATAATATAAAATCACTCAGTTGATCAAGCCCCACACAAAGAGCAGAGAGCAATGCCTGGCTCAGCAAATCAAAGACAGAGAGAGCACTCATTCTTTAAGAGGGGAGGGAGGCAGGAGCAGCCTGTCTCAGTTATCTGGAAACATCCCTAGGTCTTCAGCCATCTGTGAGCACTCAGCTCTGTCCCCTGGGAGGACGGCAGACTTATGCTGTAATCCCCAGCCCACCCCTGGTTATGTGGCCTTCTTCATGCATCTGAGCCCTGCAGAAACACATTTCCTGCCGGCTGCGCCTGCTGTGTGTCTGTGCTGCCCTTCCTCCCTGTGTTTGCATCTGTGAGTCTTGACACCCTCTGCAACTCCAGGTCTCTGCTCAGTGACAAATCAAAATGAAAAACTTCTCCATCTGTGCTTCTCCTCCGACTCCCATCTCCCCCATCTGTACATTTTTCACAAACAGATCAGTACATTTGCTGGCTACTCAATGAACGTCTTACATCCATTTACATTTTAAAAAGAAAGAGCACACATCAGGCTCGCATGTCCTCTGCCCCATTTTCACTGGGGGTTGTTTTGGGTTTTTTTGATTCATCACAGTCTCAGGTGTCAAGAGCAAAACTGATTGGTGAAAATTCTAGGTCAGCCAGCTTTGACTGTGGAGACACTGCATTATCAGGAGCTGTCCATTAATGGACTGGGATGTTGACAGCAGAGTCATGAATCAGATGGCATTGAAAGAGAGGGTCCCCAAGGCCCTCCCAACTCAGAATTGGGTAGCCACTTTCCCTTGTTTAGTCTGGCTGTAGTGGGGGGCACCACCAACCAGGCCCACCCTCTTGCTCTTTCTTTAGAAGGAGGCCTTTTTTGTTAGGGGGAAGACCTTTCTACAACCCTGTACTTCAAAATGGCACCTAGGAATCCCTGAGAGTTCTGGTGGCGTTGGGGGAGCATGGAAAGGAGGGTGGTATCCAGGTAAAGAGAAAAGCTCTCCCATGGGTTCTAGAGAGAGTTTGGGATTTTTTTTTCATTCTGACAACTTAAAAAAAATTAAATCAATATAAGTACCTTCTGAATCTTGTAGGGATGAAACTTTATAGCTGGGTGATGCCACCTAGGCTCAGGGTCTGAGTTTTCCTGTGTTTACATTGTCTTTCATGCTGAATGATCAACTCAAGTGAAATAATTTAACTGAATGTATTTCTTTTTTTATTCTTTTTAATATGTATTTATTTTTGAAAGAAAGAGCATGAGTGGGAGAGGAACAGAGGTAAGGGGGGCATCTGAAGTGGGCTCTGTGTTGACAGCAGAGAGCCCAAAGCAGGGCTCGAACTCAAAAACTACGAGATCATGACCTGAGCCGAAGTCAGATGCTTAATTGACTGAGCCACCCTGATGCCCCTAACTGAATATATTTCTGCAACTAGGTGGATCTCTAAGTCTTCAGGTCCATGGTTCTCAATTTTGAGAAATGTTAGACAACATGTGAAAGTGTAGGCTTGCAGAGAATGAATGTCACCCTGCCCTTGATGGTGCGCAATGGGTGCGGGATGAGCCAGTGTCTGGGGGACACACAGACCTGCTGCAAAAAGAGGTGGACTCCCATATGCCCTGTCTGCCCTTTGGAACTGGCCAGGACAATCCACCAGATATAAACCAAAGAAATGACCAACCCATTCTGGCAATCCTAATAATGAAACTCAAAGGTACAAGAGAAGCCATCACCAGACACACCAGGAACTGCTCCTTCCAAGGAAGGGAACAGAAGGGAAAGCCTTGCAAAGAAGAGAAGTCGCTTGTGTTTACTCACACGCTATCCCAGTTCTAGATTACCTAGAGTGAAGAATCCCAGGCGTCAAGAGTATGTGCTCTCAGGAGCTAATTCCTTGGCTGAACTTAAGTAAAAGGAACATGGCACTCAGGTACTGGTGGCATCGAATCCCCCCACCCCCGAAGGAGGAAGAACAATCCAGGGTAAGCATTCTTTCACAATGTACCCCCAGCACCCCCTCAGTGCTGCTGCTAAGCTATCATTTGCCTCCCTTGTCCTTCCTTTGCAGAGCTGGGGCAGGTCTCTACAGAGTAGGGGTCCTGGCCACCCACCCAGGCAGCCAGAGCTTGGGCAGCTGGGCCCCCCAGACTGTGGTATAAAGCTCCTCCTTGCCAACTGCCAAAGCCCTTCTGGACCAGTTCCTAGTACAAGAGAGTCTAGGGTTTGGCTCCCAAGGAGGGGGCTGGATGGATGCCAGAGCTTGGCACAGAGCAAATGCTGGACACTAGCCGGGGAGCAGCAATTCGTTATGTTGTGGAGGGAGAAAAGCACTTTTCCAGGCTCTGTCACTTGGGAGGAGGAGCCTGTGAACTGGTCCCCTCTGTGTGACTGGGCTCCTTCTACCTCCCAGAGCTGTGTTTCTCTGAGGAGAGGGTCTTATTCCTTCAGTGGTGGCATGGGGCTGCCCCCAATTTGTGATTCAGAAACAACTACAACTTGATTTTAAACTAGATGGTAGGTTTGGTTTTGGGAAGATAGGTGTTTTGGGGGTTTTCCGTGGCTTTCACAGACAGTACAAAGCACAGAACATGGGATAAGCCATGAGTCGGAAGGTTTAGTCTCAGTTCACTAGCTTACCTGGTGATTTCCTTGTACTTCACCTCTCTTGGGCTGTAAATGCAGACAGAGTTTGCACAAGATCTCCAAGAATCCTTCTAGTTCCATATTTCTGTGTTCTGAACATCACAGGAGAGAAGCTCTGGGCACTTCTTCCTTGTAGGGTTCTTAGAAGGGAGACTATTCATTAGTCAAATAACTGAGAAATAACTCCTTGATGATCCACTTCAGGACTTTTGATCATATATCTAAGTTCATGATTTCAGAGGGAAAAGCTTTAAGCTAGAAAATGCAGGGTAAAATGAAGACTCCATAAGGACCAGAGAACAGAGCCATGTGGGCCCAGTAGAAAGCCAGTCACCAGCTTAGCTGCAGCCCCCTGGCATGCAATGTCAGGACCAACCCTCTTTCGAGATACACATCTCAAATTGAGATGTATCAGACTCAGCAATGTATCTCTGTAGAGATAACAGAGTAATAAGCAACGTCGTCAATAAGTCATTACTGATTTCAGTCAAATGTCTTAGGGAATTATCAGTATTTTAAACTAAATTAAGATTAAAATCATTATTTTAATTTTAAAGTATATTAGGAGAGCCATCCCCCCAAGAATTAGACTATGGAGTTCTCAGACCTTTTCTTCCCTCCATTTATGTGGGAAACACACTGTGTCACTGACATAACATGATCTTTATTTGTATATACAAATCTTTAATGTGTGTCTTTAGAGAGTATATTCCATGTACCTCAGTGTAATGAACTTTTCCTTTACACAGCTTTATTGAGAAATAATTCATAAAACATCCTATTCACCCATTTGGAGTACACAATTCAATGGATTGGCACATATTCACAGATATGTACAACCATAACCATACTTACTCTTTTTTTTTTTTACAAATAGTTTATTGTCAAGTTGGTTTCCATATAACACCCAGTGCTCATCCCCACAAGTGCCCCCCTCCATGCCCATCTCCCCCCTCTCCCCCCAACACCCATCAGTCCTCAGTTTGTTCTCCAGAGGGGCTGCACCAGTTTACATTCCCACCAACAGTGTAGTAGGGTGCCCGTTTCTCCACATCCTCGCCAGCATCTAGAGTCTTCTGATTTACTCATTTTAGCCACTCTGACTGGCATCATGTGGTATCTCAGTATAACCACACTTACTCTTAGAACATTTTCACCTCCTCAGAATGAAACCTGGTACTCTTTAGCCATCACCTCCCTCCCCTACTCAGGCCTTACGAGCAATATAAAATTTGCTCTTCCCCTGCCAAAATTTCACAATAATAATTTCTCAAATGCAATACAGTCATAGAATCAGAGCAAGCACATCCCAATGGCATCATCACTAAGACTCATTGTGCTGAACTAGGTTGAGCCCCAAGCATCATTGGTGGTGTTCCCGTGAGAATAAGCATCAGCAGCCTTTTGACAGGTGGCCTCTGTGGGGAGGTGGGTCTGGCTAAGCGTGAGCACAGCAGGCTGACTGTGAGAGACACCTAAAGTTGGCAGCTCTCTCATCATTTTGTGTTGGGAGCCATTTCTGAATTCATAAGTTGAGGAAGAAACTCCTTGTGAGGTTAAGGTAAGTTGCACAGACTCTTACGGTTAGATGGTGACTGATATCCACCCCCACCCAATTGTTTCTGCTTGAGTACCGACCCCCAAGGCACCTTGCTGATTGGTATTAAGAGTGACTCATTCTGGCCTTGATATGCTGATTGCGCTTTGTGAAGGAACTTCTTTTGTGGTTATGGGTGCAACATTGCGTTCCTGAAAGACTTGTTTTTCTTAATACCTCCCAATAATCGATAAACAGGCTATTGACCCCTACTCACAAAGAACTAACTTTTGCCTTTACTATGCTAATGCCACCTCTGGGCTGTTCCCCTTACCCTTTTGTATATCAATGTTCTGGAGAATCTTTACTAATCAAAGGATTTATCATTAAAATGCCACTTCTGGGCTGTTCCCCATACACCTATGCATATCAATTTTCTGGGAAGTTTTTACTGATAAAAGGATTTATCATCAGAATGCCACTTCTGTGCCATCCCCTAAACACTAAATCATAAAGTAAAGTTGAGTCTCAGTGCGGAGAGGCCTGGCTGGTGCCCAGAATCTCGTGTGTCTCTCATCCCTCCCTCACCAACACTGCCCATCCTTCAGGGACCCCCGGACCTGGCTGGAGCTGGACTCCGGCAATTTTGCTGCCCCATCACTGGATGCAGAAGCCACATGCTGGGGTAATAGAAGGAGCTAAGTATCACGTGGGGCAGAGGTCCTCAAAGTGTGGACCATAAGCCACCTGCATCAGAATTCCAGGGGACAGGAAATGGTTCCTTTAAAAATGCGCAGTCCTTGGGGCGCCTGGGTGGCTTAGTCGGTTAAGCGTCCGACTNATGATCTTTAAATACATAAAGTTTGCTGACCCCAGTGTAAAGGGCTCAACTTGAAATCCATTGCATCTCTATGCTTCTCAGAGGATGTCATTGTTTTTACCTCCTGCCTCTTTCAGCTTTGAAACTGAGTCCATCACATTCTCCCTTTGTGTCCATGAGATCCCCCTGGACCCTTGTTCTTCTCGTGTATTCCATCACCCTAGGCCCATCACAAGCCCTGTCCTCACCAGTTGCCCGAAGGACAGCTGTTTTCACTGCAGTGGACACCATCAGTTAGCTCCAATGCCGAGAGCCAAGGGAACCATGGGGAAGGTGGCATGAGGTGGCCCATGCTGTCCTGGCCATGCTGTGAGTTTCATATTTGCCATCTTTTTTCTTTTCTTCATCTCTCAATTAATGAAGTACCTTCTAAGGTGACTCTCTGAAAATTTCCTCCTAAGGAAAACGACCTGGGAGGCTGGTCTGGACATAGAATTTCCAGAATTATATAGGTGCAGTTGCTTCAGGAAGAATAAGAGTCCCTTGGGGGCATGTTAAAGATGCATCCTCTGCTAGGCTCCTCTTGGGCCCTTTTCTTTCCAAGGTCCCCTCTCCAGTAATGTAGGATGGCCTGGAAACACCAGTAAGGGGCAGGGTTACTCCTGGAACCAGGGGCTAAAGGGAGCAGAAAGACCTGCCTTTCTTTCAGCTAGTGGAGAAATAAATGACCTTAAAGTCAAACATGGGCTCAGACCAGCCATGCATGGGACTCCCAGACAGGAAGGAATAAAAGAGCCAGGACACACAGACACAGGGGAGAGGCTCCCAGGCACATGGGCGTTTGGTCCCACGTGATTGAAGCTGATCAGGGTGAACCAACCCTTTCAGTGTTCTCTATCCAGATTCTCTTGTACCAGAGGGGAGCTGGTTTTTTGCCAGAGAAAAAAAGATGGAGTTTTCCTTTCAGAAAGGGAGTCTATAGCCAATGAAGCAGAAAAATGAATGAGGGGGCTCCAGATGTGGTGTGGGGATGAGCAATGACAGGCCTCCCCAAAGATCCATGTACCCCTCACTCTGGGGCCACTAGTACAGGGCAGGACCAAGGTGCTGGTGTACCAGACCTTTCCTGGCTGGGGTTGAGTAGGTTAAGCCCCTTGAATTGCATTTTCTTAGATAGATGGAGGCCACTTCCCTCATCATTTATCTGTCAGGGGCAGAGAGTTTAAAGTGTGTTTCCCTCTTGCTTCTCCACACCATGGCAGCCAAATTCACTTTTTTCCCTCATTTCTTTACTGTGGAAAAATAAACAAAACATAAAATTTACCATCTTTACCATTTTTAAGTGTACAGTTCAGTGATATTAAGTATAATCACACTGCTGGACAACCATCACCCCAATCCATCTACAGAATGCTTTTCATCTTGTAAAGCTGAGACTTTATACCCATTAAACAATAGCTCCCCATTCCTTCTCCCCCTGGCCCTTGGCAACCACCATTCTACTTTCTGTCTCTTTGATGTTGACTAAGTATCTCATATAAATGGAATCGTACAGTATTTGTTTTTTTGTGACTTCTTTCACTTACCATAGTGTCCTCAAGATGCATCCATGTTGTAGCATATATTAGAATTTTCTTCTCTTTTAAGGCTGAATATTACATTGTATATCTATATACCACAAATTGCTTATCTGTTCATCCACCCATGGACACTCAGTTGCTTTCACATTTTAGCTACTGTGAATAATGGTGCTATGAACATGGGTACAAATAGTTCTTTGAGACCTGCTTTCAATTATTTTGGATTTACCCAAAAGTGTAATTGCTGGATCTTATGGTAATTCTATTTTTAATCTTTTTGAAGAACTATCATTCTGTTTTCCATAGCCACTGTACCATTTTACATTCCCACCAACAGTGCACAAGGGTTACAATTTCTCCATATCCTCACCAACATTTGTTATTTACAGGGAGCTAGGGGGGGTGTTGATAGTAGCCTTTTTAATGGGTATGAGAGGGTTTTGACTTGCATTTTCTTTTTTCTTTTTTTTAAAAAATTTTTAATGCTTATTCATTTTTGAGAGACATAGCATGGGCAGGGGAGGAACAGAGAGAGAGGGAGACACAGAATCTGAAGTAGGCTCCAAGCTCTGAGCTGTGAGCACAGAGCTCAACCCAGGGCTCGAACTCACAAACTTTGAGATCATGACCTGAGCCTAAGTCAGACACTCAACTGACTGAGCCACCCAGGTGCCCCTTGATTTGCATTTTCTTAGTGACTAGTGATGTTGAGCATCTTTCATGTGCTTATTGGCCATTTGTACACCTTTGAAGAAATGTCTATTCAAGTTCTTTGCACATTTTTGAATTGGGTTGACTTTGCTATTATTGTTTTCTAGGAATTCTCTACATATTCTGGATATTAATCTCTTACCAAATGATTTGCGAGTATTTTCTCTGTGTTGGCCCTGTTGGTAGTGTTTTTGATGCACAATTTTTTTTGTAAATTTCATGAAATCCAGTTGTCTAGTTCATCTTTTGTTGCCTGTGCCTTTGGTGTCATAGGCCATTCATCATTGCCCAATAAAATGTCTTGAAGTTTTTGCCCTATGCTTTGTCCAAGAATTTTATAGTTTTAGGTCTTACATTTAGGTCTTTGACCATTTTGAGTTATTTTTATTAGCACTTTATTGCAGTCTTTCTGCAGTCTTTCACCTCCTTAATTCCTATTCTTTTTTTTTTTTTTTGATGCTACTGTAAACAACGTTGTTTCCATAATTTCCTTTTCAGATTGTTCCCTGTTAGTGCATAGAAATACAACTATGATTTCATCCATATGTAGAATATAGGGGAAGGAAAAAAAAAGGGAGTGAACCAAAAGATACTTTTTCTTTTATGTTTGTTTGTTTAGAGAGAGAGAGAGAGAGAGAGCGCGCACGAGCAGGAGAAGGGCAAAGACAGAGGGAGAGAGAGAGGGAGAGAGAATTCCAAGCAGGTTGCCCTGTTAGAGCCGAATGTGGGGCTCAAACTCACAGACCATGAGATCATGACATAAACAGAAACCAAGGGATGCTTAACTGACTCAGCCACCCAGTGCCCCAAGATACTCTTAACTACAGAGAGCAAACTCAGTTTTATGAGGTTGCTGGAGAAAAGGTGGGCAGGGGTTGGGTTAAATACGTGATCGGTTTTAAGGAGGGCACTTGTGATGAGCACTGGGTATTATATGTAAGTAATGAATCACTACCTGATTCTATCTGAAACCCATTTTGTCACACATGTTAACTAATTAGAATTTAAATAAAAACTGGAAATCAAAATGAAAGAGAGAGAGAGAGAGAAAGACAGAAAGACGGAAGAAGGAAGGAAGGAAGGAAGGAAGGAAGGAAGGAAGGAAGGAAGGAAGGAAAGAGAGGAAGAGGGGAAGAGAGGAAGGAAGGCAGACAGGCAACTGACTTTTGTGTGTTGACTTTGTATCCTGCTACTTTGCTGAATTCATCTATAAGTTCTAACAGGTTCGTGTGTATGTGTTGTAGAATCTTTAGGGTAGCTGCTACTTACTAAGAGCTGAAAAATTTACCAAAATTAACCATTCAAGCCTTCCCCTGGAATTTCAAGATAGTCTTATTCAATAGACTCCAGGGTTCTAAAATAGGTCAGACAGATTCTTCCAGTGTACTTGTTGTCTAGCTGAGGAGACAGATTGTCAGTGCTTCCTGCTCCTCCACCTGCCCAGCAACCTCAATGGCACATTGACTCTTGGGTCTCCTGCCTATTCACCCCATGCACTATCATGCCTATATATATATGACCTCCAGCTCTCAGGCTTCACCTGCATGGACATTAAGAATACTGATGAGGCTGTGAATTCTGCTCAGCAATGAATCTCCTGAATTCATCAGTCCAGGACAACCAAAGACCCACCTCTTCAAATCTAACTTCTCCTCCTCCTCACCTTTTAGCAATCAGTAATCTTTTCACTCCCCCCCTCCCCCACAGAGAGAGACAGAGAGTGGGGCAGGGGTAGAGGGAGACAGAATCTTAAGCAGGCTCCATGCTTAGTACAGAGCCTGACAAAGGGCTCTATCTTACCACCATGAGATCATGACCTAAGCCAAAATCAAGAATCAGTCACTCAACCAACTGAAACACCCAGGTGCCCCACCTTTTCACATTTTTGCCCAATTTTCTATCAATGTAATCAAAATGCCAAGAGAAGGAGAGAGATCTTCATGCCGTATGTATATGCATACTCATGTATGGGAAACAAGCACCTTCTTTTCAAATTCCCAAAACCAGAGGAAAAAAAATTTTTGCTTCCATTTTTTAAAGTCCAATCCAGTTGGCAAATTTCCCAAAATTCTCTAAGTTAGACAAAAGAATGCTTAAAAGATTCTTGGTGGATGTTGAGCTTTCCAAGAGCGTGAACAAGAAAAACCAGTCCATGAGCACACATGCTTGGTGCCTCCGAGCCTGGAGCAGGTCTTCTGCCCATTACTAGCGGAAGGAAGAAGTGGTGACACTTCACTTCCCACCTCTCATCCCACTGCCTCTCACCCTGAACGATACAGGTCTCATTGGTGGACTAATTAATGCCAGGTTGATGTGAGGGGAGACTGCAGCTTGACGGGGCTGCTGAAACCAGGCCTTTGTAGGGAATGGATTCCTCCTGACTCCCCTCCCCCACATCGTAAATGCCAGGAAGAAAAGACCCACAGGGGAGTGAGTGACCCTCTTGGTTGTGGCTGGCCAATTCCTCACTTGCCTGCAAGTTCCCAGAGGAAATGCAAACAAATCAGACCACACTTGGCTGCTGGCCAATGAATCTTTGAACTTCTTCAATAAAGTCTTTAAAACTTTGGTTCTGACCCAAATCTTTTGCTGCAGCATAAAAACTGCTAGGGCTCAAGTCTCTCTGTTTAGGGAAACAGTGTGTCTGTGGCATTTGAATAAGGGTGTTTATCTCAGAGATGGTTCCTTGAGTTCCACCAGGTTCTATAAAAAAACTCACTGTGCCTCACTTGCAGTCTTCGAACCTTCCTGAATATTTGGTGTGTTTCCCTCCCCCCCTTACCTGTTGGGTGTGTTTTACTTGTGACCGTTCCTAACTCCGTCCTCTTCCTATATAACCCCCATTTATGCTTTGTAAAAGGGCCCAGACCTTGTTGAATTTCCAATGAAAACAGGAAGAGAGAAAAAATCTCCAGCAGAGGGCAATGAAAAGGTATTGATAGCTGGTATTCACTATCCAAAGTGGGCCTTGAACTATACTGTTACAAAAAAATAAATATAAAGAAATGGTGAGATATACGATATAGTGTGTTTCTTTTATGATAAAGTGAACATTAGATTTTTTTTTCAATCCCCCTTAGTTGCTGCTTACTTCCGCAGCAGATAAGATGGCAGAGCCAAATGTCCTGCCCTTATAAACAGCAGTCTCAGGAGGAGAGAGAACCAAGTTTTCCAGACTGAGGCATTCCTCTTAGCCCCAGGTTTTCTCCAAAGCAATACCCTTTGCTACCTCCACTTCCATACCTTCCTGGAAATAATACGGAGTCCACTTGGAGCCTTTGAGAGGAAGTCTGGAGGAAGGGAGCTGCCAGCAAACCACTAAGCAGTGATGTTTTAACTTCCATCACCAATCTACCTACACAACATGGACATTCAAACAGCAGCCAAACCCTCCCCACTGGGTCCCGAGTACTAGGCTTGAATCACCTCAGCCTGAAATCTGCCTGCGCCAAACCTGCAGAATATCTGGGAATCAACGGCATCAAGTTCTTCCAGAGAATCTCAAGCAGCTGGGAAAGGAAAGCAGGAGAGAATTCCAGACTCCAGGAAAGAAGAATCACAGATCACACCGTAGGCCTATGTTTTAAGAAAACTGGAATGATCAATAACTGTTAACCTATTTCCATAATTGTTCTCTTTTCTTAAAAAAATTTAACATTTATTTATTTTTGAGAGAGAGAGAGAGACAGATGGTAAGCAGGGGAGGAGCAGAGAGAGAGAGACATAGAACCCGAAGCAGGCTCCAGGCTCTGAGCTGTCAGCACAGAGCCCAACATGGGGCTCGAACTCACAAACCATGAGATCATGACCCGAGCCGGAGTCAGACACTTAACTGACTGAGCCACCCAGGCGCCCCCATAATTGTGCTCTTAATTAACACCTTTGTAGAGTCAAGCTCAAACTGTTCATTTTCACCTGAATAACTTTTAGTGACAATTGATGGAAATCAACTCCATTTCAGAATTAATTTTCTCTTAAGGCACACTTCCAGATGTGTCACAGGGCATTAAGTGTCGTAAAATAGTATTTTCTGTTATTCTTTTTTTTAAAGAACTATTTTTTTATGTTTACTTATTTGTTTCAAGAGAAAGAGAGGGAGGGGCAGAGAGACAGGAAAAGAGAGAATCCCAAGCAGGATCCATGCTGCCAGTGCAGAGCCTGATGTGGGGCTTGAACCCATGAACCGTGAGACCGTGACCTGAGCCAAAATCAAGAGTCGAACGCTTAATGGACTGAGCCACCTAAGCTGCCCTTTGTTATTCTTAAAAATGTCAGTATAAATGTATACATACATAAATGTGCTTAGGACAGCACCAAATCATTTATAACACTGTACAGCATTAACTAGAGAAAAAGAGGCTCTAAAGAAAGAGGCTTGCTTCCCTATTAGGCATCCTTCCTTTTCGGACTAGTGGCAATACACATGTCATCTCCTCCCCACCAAACAGGCTTACTTTAGCCACCCATAAAACAATTTCATATTCTTTCATAATATTTGTGGATTAAATGTGATACTTGGCCTCGTTTTGTTCAATTTTCATGTTCTTCTTACCGTTATATTTATATATTTACATGGAAACTTCTAAAATTGGCCAGAACTCTGTTGGAGCAAATTCTGAGAGCAGATGAAATAACATATTCATAGATTATTTATGATGCTGTAACTTTCTAAAGTGCTATGAAATCAACTCCTCATATGAAGATAATATTGCTAGTGCTGGTATTTATGGCAAGTCATAAATGAATGTGTGGGATGCCTATTTTGGGTAATGGCAGCTTTTAGGGCTTTAGAAGAGTCCTTCACTGTAGTCACTTTGTTTGACATTATTCTTTCCTCTGAGGAATTTCTGGATGGCTGTTTAAGAGGAGGCTGACCCTGGTGGGAGGCCACCAGGGCTGCATATATAAGTGGGTGCAGTCACTGTCACTTGCCTGGGTAAAGAGTGGTTTCTTAGGTTGTAGCGTGTCCCATCTTGGGCCGCCTTGACTCTCACACATCGATGGCGGGAATGTAAAATGGTGCAACCACTGTGGGAAACAGTGTGGTAGTTCCTCAAAAAGTTCAACAGGGAGTTACCTCATGACCCAGCAATTCCACTCCTAGATATATACCCAAATGTATTCTCATAAATATCTGTTCACAAATGTTCATAGTAGCATTATTCATAACAGCCAAAATGTGGAAACAATCCAAATGTTTATCAACTGGAGATGATAAACAAATGCAGTATATCCATACAGAGGGATACTATCTGGCCATAAGAAGGAATGTAGTAGTGTCAAATGCTACAACATGAATGAACCTTGGATACATTAAGCTAAGTGAAAGAAGCCAGACGGGACACCTGGATGGTTCAGTCAGTGGAGCGTCTGACTCTTGATTTCAGCTCAGGTCATGATCTCACAGTTCATGGGTTTGAGCCCCATGAACTACAGAATGCAACTGATGATGACTGCAGGAAATTTTAAGAAAGAAATAAATCTTTTAATGCATTCTTCAGGAAAATACCTGTGACATCTTTTGGGGACAGAAATGGCTAAGAAATGTGAATATGTTACAACAAAAAAAAATTCTGCTTATGTTAATCTTTTAATAATCATATAATCAAGAAATTAACTTTTGCTTTGATATAAACATTTATATTTTTCCAAAAATTTATTGGAGAAACTTTTTATTTTATTAATTCACCAATATAATCAGCCAATTTATTGATCAATGAGTATGTCAAAAATTTTATAATTTAAATTATATATAAAGCACTCATTCACTTTCAAAAGGATCTTAGTTTCCACTATAAATTACATGGTCACCCTACTTAGAAATAATCTAGAACAGGGCACCTGTGTGGTTCAGTCAGTTAAGCATCCAACTCTTCTTTTTTTTTTTTTTTTAATGTTTTTATTGATTTCTGAGAGAGAGAGAGAGAGAGAGAGAGAGAGAGGCAGCATGAGCAAGGGACGGCCAGAAAGAGAGGGTGATACAGAATCCGAAGCAGGCTGCAGGCTCTGAGCTAGCTGTCAGCACAGAGCCTGATGCGGGGCTCGAACCCATGAACAGTGAGATCATGACCTGAGCTGAAGTCAGACACCCAACCGACTAGGCCACCCAGGCACCCCAAGCATCCAACTCTTGATTTTGGCTCAGGTCATGACCTCACAGTTCATGAGGTTTGAACCCTGCATCTGGTTCTGTGCTGACAGCATGGAGCCTGGTTGGGATTCTCTCTCCTCTCTGCCCCTCCTCTGTTTCTCTTCTTGCTCTCGCTCTCAAAAATAATAAACTAAAAAAATAATAATCCAGAGTAACAGGTAACAGCTCCTTTGTACCCTGAGGACCAAGACACTATACTCTCTAACTGGGAGAAGGTCCCTTCTGAACATCTTGCAGGCTCCTACAGATACCTATGTCCACACCCTCACTGCACTCTGCCACCCAGATAGTTCCCCAAATCGAGAATTCCCCAAGGACAAGGACCCGATCTCATTCTCCAGGACCTAGCACCATGACCGACCTATAAAAGAAAGGAAGGAAAAAAGGGAAGAAAGATCACCACTTTTTGTCAATGGTATTCTCTGTTCCTGCAGCCCCAGTCCTTCAGGGATAATGTCGCTAGAAAACGTGAGGCGGGAGAACCGTGATAAGCCTGGCATGATGATCGGGCTTGCCCCCTCTTCTCTGCGCTTCTGGGACTGGCAGCTATGGCCTCCTGGACCAGCCAGTAAAGCCTCACATTAGGCCTCAGTCAGCTGGCCCATCCCCAGTGTCCCCAGACATAAACCGCCTGAACTCTGGTCCTGCGGCCCTGGGCTTGCTCCCAGCACCGCAGACAGGAGCTGGCGGTCTGCTGATTCTACACGACACTGTGCTGGGCTGAGGAATTATACTAAGAGGGTCCTCCTCAAACCATGAGAGACTCTTGAACGGTGAGAACAAACTGAGGACTGATGGGTATGGGGAAAGGGGGGAGATGGGCATGGAGGGGGGCACTTGTGGGGATGAGCACTGGGTGTTATATGGAAACCAACTTGACAATAAACTATTTGTAAAAAAAAAAAAAAAGTTGATGTGGCTGAAATAATTTTTAAAAAGATCTTTCACATATATAAATAAAATAGTTAACTTCAAACATGTTTATATAATTAAATAATTATATATGTACCTCTGTGTGTATCTGTATATGTACACTGGATTAACCTGCTTATCATGTATTTTCGGTGGTGACTGTTTTCCAATACAAAACAATAAAAACAGTATCAGTCATCAATGGTTAACTTGTTGAAAATGGCTTTCCTCTGGCTTTATAATTACCTGCTTCAATTAAAGAAAATAATCACAGCATTATTTAATTTACTGACCTAATTGTCAAATTAAAATAAAAACAAATTACTGTCATTTCTTCATTGTCTTTGGACTAGGTGGGCTTTGAACATTCAGAATGGCTTTAAATCTGGAAGTAATCAAAAAAAAGAAAAAGCAAAGTATGTCTCTCTCAAGATAAAATCCCTCCCTGTGACAGGCTTGTCAATCTGCTCAAACAAGTTCTGGCACCCTCTAACTGGCACAACTCCCAAGGGGCCAGCTGCTCCTCACCAAAGCCACAAGGTGTAGAAGAAAAAAAGGAAAAAGGAAATAAGAAAATAGGCAGAGGACATTCAAGGGCAGTCATAAAATCCCTAAAGTCCTAAATCTATTGCAAGGTATCTTTGTGACCTCAGGCAAGTCACTTCAGCTCTCTGAGCCTCAGTTTCTTCATCAGTAAAATAGGAGATTAACTACATAATACTGTTTGCAATGTGACCCAGTGATGCTCAATAAATGTTACCTTGCTGTTGTGATGGCAAATTACTTTTCCTTGGAGGTCTTTTGGATTTAACTGGGGTTAGACAGTCACTGTGGATAGGAGATAAATCATATGACGAGGTAAAGCTGAGAGGTACTTGCAGTCTACAAGCTAGGAATCCCCTAATGTGAAGGAGGTTATTGTCAACTACATACTACTTAAGACAGAGGGGACAAATAGACTTAATTTTGAGTGGCAACTCAGGTTAACTAGTAGTAGATGCCTAAAGTGCTATGGTAGGAAGGATTCTGAAGCTGAGTCTTGAGTCGAGGGGCAGAAGCAATAGATTGCAACATCTGTCCTGATCTTAGAAAAGGGAGGGCAGGTGCCATTCCTGATCTTCTGTGCACAAAGGACCCACCTGCAACAACTCTGTACTTAACTTCAACACAAGCAACTCAGACAAGTAATAGTACTTCTTAAACCAAGATTTTAGTTGAGAATCACTTTGTTTAAAAAATGTAGGTGTCTAACACAGAAAACTGCCAGGACTGTTAAGATCCATGGCATCACAGGGGCAACTCTTGAGGGATGTCCTACTTCACTGACTTAGGCCCTTGAAATCCAAAAGAAGAGGGTGGGAGGGGCGACTCTGTTGGAGAGTCCGTGAACTGACATTTTCATTTAGAAGTTCAATGTCCACAGAAACAATAACCCTCTCGCCTGCCCACCCTCCCCAGACAAATCAGGACAGACAAATCAGCAGTTCAAAGTCTGCAGTATTCTCCCACAAGAACATTCCCAAATACCACTCCCAGGACTGTAGAGAGCTCTGCCTGGGGCTGCTCCAGGCAGAGGCTGAGGCTGGTGCCCTCCCGGCCTGTACGGCTGTGTCTGCGGACAAGTCTTCAGAGGCTTCACAATGATGGCAAGATTTAAGATCCTCTTCTATTCCACTCCACTTTCTTAACCAGTACTTAGCAGCCACAGTAAGGGGCTCTTCCTCTTAATGCTAATGACATCCCCTGTTGGTAGGAACACGATCTTTAATAACCTGGCCAAACCTAAAACACACACAGGAGTGTTCTGGTTCCATGTCTACACAGAGTGAAATGTGCTTCTTCCTTCCAAATTCTATAGTGAATTTGATCAAATGCCTCAGGAATTCTTAGAATAGGGTAGGAACGTGTCCTTCATAAAATTAAAACCTAATTAAGGTACTACTTCTGACCAAGAACAACAAGGGCTAGATTTACCCTCCTGCCTTAGATAACTGGGAAACTGGAGAGATTCTATGAAATCATGATTTTTAAGCATTGAAAACCAGCCAGGACAAGAATGATTTCCCAGAGAGAAGGGAGGTATGAATAAGGCAAGCCCAGTGATTGTCCCAACTTACTGCCTAGAGGCAGTTTCCAGGGCACAGGATAGGGAAGGAGAAGCCCTAAGAGATCAGCAAGGCCAAGATGGCTAGAATTTGGGATGGAAATAGTTTTTTACCAGCCAAAGTGCCCTCATGAGAAAGGTAGTATCCTCAGAAGGGTGTTGCCTTAATGGGGATAAATCAACTCTAAAGAACTGCTCTGTACTCAACCTAATGTAACTTAAAGGCAAGTAAAGGGGTGCCTGGGTGGCTCAGTCGATTGAGTGACTGACTCTTGATTTCAGCTCAGGTCATGATCCCAGGGTCCTGGGATACAGCCGTGTGTGGGACTCCACGCTGGGCATGGACCCTGCTTAAGATTCTCTCTTTACCTCTGCCCCTCCCGCTCTCTAAAATAAAAAAAATTTTTTTAAATCTTAAAAGCAAGTGTTGAAAGGATCAAACTGATTCCAAGCAACTTTGTACCAGAACACACTCCAACACTATTTAAAAGAACAAAGTAAAATCTGGCACCCAACAAGGTAAAATTCACAATGGCATCTAGTAAAACATTACCAGGCACGCAAAAAGGCAGGAAAATACGACTGATAACCAGGAGAAAATGCAATCGGTAGAAACAAAGAGGGGAGCCTGGGTGTTTCAGTCATTTGAGCGTCTGACTCTTATTTCAGCTCAGGTTGTGACCTTAGGATTGTGGGATTGAGCCCCATATCAGGCTCCACGCAGAGCATGGAGGCTGCTTAAGATTCTCATTCTAGCTCCCTCTGCCCCTCACAGTCACAGACTATGAGTCTGGAGTTCTCTCTTCATCCAGAGAATCTAACATCTGGGAGGAGACAAGAACCACAAACAGGGTCTTTGTCTCTGTATTTATTGAGCTCACAAGATATTACCCACATGCTGAACGTGAAGAAAACAAGATCTTACACATGTGGTGAACATGAAGAAAACAATCAGACAATAATCATTAACTTGTGTGTGTGAGAAGCAAAGTGTCTGGGGGTTAAGTGGAGTTTGTGATACTGGTGTCAGAGGGAAAGTACTTTCCTGCAGGTGATATAACAAGTTACTCATGATCCCGTTACAATATCTCGATAGCTAACCTCAGGCATTTTTGCCCCATGGTGACAGCTTTCCGCCCTAAGCTTTTTCCTAATCTATTTATGTGAGTAGAACCTATTTTCCCACACCCCCACTATTTTTTTATTTTAGAGAAAGAAAGAGACATGACAAAAATGCCAGAATAAGCCAACAAGGACATGACAACAGCCATTAAAAATATACTCTGGGTTGAAAAAAATACAAAAAACATGACCATGGTGAAGAAATTGAAGATATAAAAAAAATCCAGTGGAACTTCTGAAGATTCAAAAATATTATACATGAATTGAAGAACACATTAATAGTAGTTTAGACAAAGATGAATTAGACATAGGAAGGAGAATCAGTAATCAAATTCTTCCAGAAGTGGAGGAAAATTCTCCATTTTAAGATTTAATTCTCTCTGAATTGCCATTAAAGTTTAAGAATAATGGATTTAATATCAGAAGTAGCAGCAAGCAAGGGATAAAATAATCACTGTTTTTTCTAGATTTGGCCTTTATAAGGCTATAAATTGAGATCTTAGTTGAAAGTTAGATCCAAGGCAGAGCTGTCCAACAGAAACATAATGTAATCACATACAAAGCTTAAATTTTCTCATAGCCACATTAAAAATAAACAGGTAAAATTAATTTTGATAATTATTTGGTCTCATATATCTAAAATACAATTTCAATATGCTTAATATGTAATAATATTTTACTTTTGCACAAAATCTTTGAAATCCACTATTTATACTTAAAACACATCTCAATTCTGACTGGCCACATTTCAAGAACAGCCAGATGCAGATATACATGAGGCAAAGTCCAAAAGGATTCTGAGCACAGGAAGTTCTGTCCCCATGGAACTGGGGTGCTTCACCCACATGGAAGTCCATCAATCCTACTTAAGAGTTTTTCTAGAATTTAATCTCCAGACACCCTGCCTCTCCTTTTTCCCTTCCCAGAGGTAGGTGAATAGGGCTGAAAGTTCCAACTTGGGTCTTGCTGGTGAGCAACCCTGACCTGAGGCTCTGTAGGGATGCCACTGTAAGTCACTTCATGAGCATGGACTCAGATGTGCTCAGAAAGGCTTTTTATGAATAACAAAAGACACTTATCACTTCTGTAGATAAAGACTGGTCCAATATTTGGGTCCAAATCACTTCGTTTTTCCCATAGCTCACCATAACTCTTCAGTTTAACCCCAGCAACTATTCATCAGTCAACTAAGATGAAAAAATAAATTCTTAACTTCGATCTATCAGGTCTTATACCTTGATCACCAGTGGGGACCAGCTTGTTGCAGTCACTGGTTTTGACCTTATTCATTGAATTATATAGTGGCAATTCAGACCAAACACCTTTCCCTAAGAATGTATCACACCTTGCTTCTGTTACTTCCTACTTGTCACACAATATAAAGCAATTAAACGGATTTCCAAGTACTTTTCTCTCACTGAAATACAAAAAAAAAAAAAAATCTCTGGGCTCTAGTCTCCATCCATTTAGCACATGTCCTGCCAGACCTCATTAGGGAAAAACTTCTAAGGTCAGCTATTTAGTAGTATTGGCAGTATGCTTTAGGGAAGGAAAAGTACTCATCCACTTAGGAAAATAGTTTAAAATAACTAAAGAAAATTGATTCCTCTCTTGGAAAGAAGCCCACAATCTAGCTGCAACCACTTAAAAGAACTCACTACATTTGCAGCATTACAGAAGCTCTAGGAAACTCATGGTGTTTGACATCATCTGTCTTTCCCCTATGCCCAGGCCCATCCTTCCTGTATCCAGCTCACAATCTTTAAGTTCTCAGGGTTCTCTGGACCCTCCTGTCTTGGATCCATGCATCTACCATAAAGTTTCTCGCATGATGCATATGAAACACATTTCCTCTTAAGTAATTCTGCTTGCTGCTGCTTTATTCACACCTGATCTTTCCCCACTTTCCTGATGCTGTTGGCCTTATGAATGTATAGCTGTCCCTCCCATTATCAAAGTGCTCACTCTTCCGAAGAAACATGTAATACTAGCTTAGCTAGTAAATCTGCCTTCTCACATTCATTAGCTCTCTATCTTTAACTTCACTAGTCAAATGTTGACTGCTTTCTGTCCTCTAAAACCAGTTCTTTTAGATCATGAAAACTTCATGAACATCTGCCATTAACACAGAAAGGTCCTCCTCCTCCAAGTCATAGTATCTGTCTGTAATCACACTGTATCTGCAGAGAGATCTCTTAAATGGCATGGCAACTTCTCATAGGACTAACCTTCAGGCTGGTAAAGGTCTCATCAAGCAGTCATGCTTCCTCGCTTCCACCTGGTAGAAACTGGAACAAGCTATTTTCACCAGAACCCCTTTCTGCTCACTTATATCTAGAAACTAGAACTGATCACTTTTCTTTACTTCTAGGAGAGCCACACGATTGCTAAAGTCATTCTCTGGATATTACCCGGTCTCAGATTATTTACTTTGAAGGGACAAGTCTTTTTAGACATTCATTCAGTAAGCTGAGTCCCTATTACTGAGTGTCTATTACACATCAGGCAAAGAAACATAGGATAGAATATATGCATGGTTCTTAACCATAAAAAGCTCACAGTCTTTCATTATGCACACACATAAATAAGTAACTTTCATATAATCGTTAACCCTGACCACCAGGTTTGGCAGCAGGCCATCCCTCCCTTTAAGAGTCCCTTCTTGTCAATTACTGCAGTGGGTGTGCATTTAAACCTCCTTTACCATCAGTGTCCCAAAGATGGGGCTTCAAGTCTCAGAACTTTTTGCCTGCCACATTTTATAGCCAATAGTAGGCATAATCTGTGAGACTTAAATGGCATTTCTGATCTAGTTTTGTGTTTTAGGATACACACATAGAGATAGAGACTCAGAGCATTTGGTCACTAGGTCACTATTCAACTTACTGTGTTTCTTGCATCTTGAGGTGGCTGTAAGGAGAGGGCATCCTGGAAAAAAAGCACTTCTCTGAATGCTCTGGTCAGGCTAGGATACAAGCAGGGGGTGTGGACACACACCTGAGAATGAATCCATGCTCTAACCTGTATGAAGCCCACAAAGTTCTCACAGAATGTCACACAGCAACAGCAGTATCTTTACTTTTAACCAGTGAGGCCAGATTCGTTTCGGCAGTGAGTAAATCACTCTTTTCATCCCATTCCAGTTGCTTCTGCTCCTTTTCACTAACACTAACAAATTACTGAATAGTACAACTTATTAGCTGTTTAGATAATAAAGAATATACACACCAAAGAACAATATAGATCATTTTGTATTTATTACATATTTAGCTGAATTTTTTTTCAAATTACAGAATTCAACTCCAAAATAAAGTCATTAGTGCCTCTTAGGCTGTTATTCTCACTTGCATTTTTCCCTCCTAAAATTTTAATGCAGCAAAACACCTTAAAGATATGTGAATAGGTTCAGTGCACTTTCAGTGGCTCACAATTATGACACAAAGACCACATTCATCCATAAAAAAGACAAGGAACTCAGTATTTTACAATATTACTGACATGAAACAAAATAAAGGAAAAAAAATACAATACTGCATTTTCAGCACAACTGTTTTTGGTAGAGGATAGCAGGTTACTGTTTAAATGGTGCTCCTCTGCACAGCACATGCTGTGTGGACACGCTTGGCACATTAGCACTAGGTAAATGCTTCCACCTGCCCTCTCTTCAGAAGGACCCTTCCTCAGGGCCCCACTTTCCCCCGAGCCCCATCTGCCCGCCTCCACAGGGACTACTCTGGTGGGAGCCTGATCCTTCTTCCTTCACCTGCTCTTAAGGCTTTGTGTCTGCCCTTTACCCTCCCGCAGAGTCACACCTGCCGCCACCTGCACTCTCAGTGAAGGTGCCTGGCACAGAACTCACACGCTGGGCATCCCCACCACAGCTCTACTTCCGATGCTGCCCCTTCACTTGACTAAACCATGACCGTAAGGGAAAGAGGATCATCTGCCCACAAAAATCATGCTCCCTACTTTACAGTCACGTCTTCCTGCAATGCAAAAAGGGTTGGTGATGCCTGGTTTAGAACATAAAGCACTGAATTAACTTAGGCAGAGCATATCCAGCTCTAAAGTTCTTTAAAATTTACTCTTTCCTACTGTTGTTTTTAAAACAATAAAAATTTTAAAAATTGTAAACATTCTACTAAATGTTTCAGTGGAAACTCCGTTACTCTACTTTTTATTTAGTGAGTTCAGAAAGAACAAAAGTGACACTATGTTCCCTTTGACAGACTAAACTGATACTCCGGGCCCTAACCTACATTATACATCTCCCACCATCAGACAGCTCTGTTGGCCAAGCCATGTCTTTCATGACAACTGCTGCTGCTATTCACGAACAGCCTGTTAACAAAGAAGCAGAGTAGCCCACTGCAATCTCCTAAACAGTCATCCATCTGCTTGCTGGGCATCTTACACCCACCACTCCATACTCAGCCTAGCCTTGCTGATCATGCACACACACAGAGGTAAGTACACACAAAAAAATTGGAGCACCTCCTTTGCCACACACTGTATTTCTCTACAAAGTGAGAAGGTACTTCCTAATTCTTTGTCAGAGTAACAGCAGAATCGGGTTGGAGGAGAGGGGTGCTGTTCACAGAGGTAGAAATCAAGAAGCTGGTAAGTCTGGCCACCAGTGTCCATCACACCCCAGATAGTTCATTCCCTTCACCATGACCCTGCTGGGAGCATGAAGATGAATCTGACCTTCTATTCAAAAGGAGAAACCTACTCAGGAAACTCTAGTCACTTATCAATGCTTTCATAGCAAGGTTTTACAGCATGTTACTAAAAACATGAAATTAACAAGAAGTGACATTTTAAAAAATGAGTAACTTTAAAATTAATTTTTAAAAATAGTGCTTTTGTTTTTATGGAGAAAAATGCTAGACACAAAAAACTAATAAAACCTATTAGCTCTAGGAAATCCCTTTAGTATCTTCCTCAGTTATGATTAATGAGATAATTTAAACCAGAATTCCACACCTAGGTGATAAACAGTACAATTAACCAGAGTATTAACTGCAATGACTTAAAACTGCATTACCTGAACAGTCTCCACGGTGAAGTATCAGAAAAAGTGAAATAATAAATATTTTCCACAGCACCATAAGATTTTATAAAATACTTACTATTTCAGTTTTTAACTTTAACACACAATCTCAAGATTGTAGTCCATCATTCATATTAGGCCTAACCTCTTTTTACTGACAAGAATTCTGACGTAGGCCATAAAGGCACAATTATAACATGAAAATGATGTATCTTACTGAAGAACCTATATGGTATACTTAATCAGTCACTGCTTTGGTTGTATCCATTAAGTATTAGCAGATTCAAAAGCCAGGAAAGATAGTTTTGCCATTTACACTCACAAAATTTAGTCTGTCAAAAGGACCTAAATGGTAACTAAGATATTTGCCGTAACTAAACGGTTCTCTTATATCTGTTTGTTTTAGTACTCTGTGCTCTTATGGGCTGTGTTTCTATATGACAACACTTTGTAAATGGCTCTGGGTTTTTAAAATAAGAATACAGTGATTCATTTTGAATTTAAAAAATAAATTCAAGTGGAAAACAGACAAATTCTGTAGCCAAATTACCTGCAATTGTGTGTAACAAGTTATCTACAACAAAAACTATATCACAAATCGAATCCCCCCAAAATCCAGCATGCTCATGGATCTCCTGAACTGTTAGTGTGTGCTGTGCCAATTTATTTCAACACTGATCCAAGCAAAACATAATTGAAAGTAATGACTTCCCTATCAAAAAGCTTACTCTGCATTCCAAAGCCAAATACAAATTAGGTTTGGGATGATCAATGCCATGTCTCCTCCCCCCAACCCCTCCACTAATGCAGAGAACAGAGACTTGGCTTTACTACAAATCAGCTAGCAGTAGAGTAAATTTGCTATAAAATTATTTATAACAAAATAAATATTTTCAGTCCCTCTACACTAAGTGACATATAAATCATTAGCAGTTTATAACATTAGTTCCTGTCACTTTTGTGGGACACAAACATACTGTACAATCCTGAGTAAAATGTTAAGGATACAGTTTCTTAGGGATCTCTCTTGATCAGGATTCATAAGGAAAACACATAAAACCACAGCTTGCAATAATCCCCGTTTTCATTAGAAGTACCATGAGTTCTTTTTACTTTGGTAAAGTAAGTTTAGCTATGTAAACCATTTATTTGGATGGAGTAAAATAAAAGCAGAGCTTCTGCTAGGATCCCTCCATCACCTTTTGACACTGATACAGTAAATAGTCAGGAAGAGTAGAGCAAGAGGATCGGAACCATAGGGCTAATACATCACCATAAACTCGAAAATGCACCAAGCAGGGAATGGATGGGAGCAGCTGACAGGCCAAAAGCCCTTCGTGGCCTACGAGAAAACAAAAATTAAAAATTCTTTAAGACAAAAGGACTTAAACAGACATTTCTACAAAAAGATAGACAAATGACCAAGAAGCACATGAAAAGATATTCAACATCACTGATCAGTAAGGAAATGGAAATTAAAATCACAAGGAGCTACTACTATGAGATACACACACACCCACACCCACACCCACACTCATATACATAAAACAACTGTTGATGAGAATGTGGAGAAATTGGAACCTTTGGGCACTGCTGGTAGGAATGTAAATGGTGTAGACGCTGGGGAAAACAATATGGCAGTTTCTCTAAAAATTAATTAAAAATTACCAAATGATCCAGAAAGTCTACTTCTGGGTATATAACCAAAAGAACTGAAAGGCAGGGACTCAAACACAGGTACGTGTACACCCACACTCACAGCATCATTTTTCACAATAGCCAAAAGGTGGAAGCAACCCAAGTGTTCATCAACAGATGAACTGATAAACAAAATGTGGTACATTCATATAAGGAATAGTATTCAGGCTGCAAAAGGAAGGAAATTTTGACATATGCTACACATGAATGAACCTTGAAGAAATAAGCTAGTCAAAAAAGGACAAATATTGCATGACTCTGCTTATATGAGGTCCCTACAGTAGTTGAATTCAGAGAGACAGAAACCAGAATGGTGGTTATCAGGAGCTGGGGAGGGAGGGGGGATGAAGAGTTAGTGTTTAAAGGGCACTGAGTTTCAGTTAGGCAAGAGGAAAAGAGTCCTGGAAGTGATGGTGGCAATGGCTGCACAACAACACGGATGTACTTAAAGCCAATAAACTATACAGTTAAAACTGGGTTAAAATGGTAGATTTTGTTACATTTTACCACACAAAAAATTCTTCAATAAAGTCTGAACAACACACTCACTTGAAAGATATTCATAACAGGAAATAATAGCTCTAAGAAATCTGATACTTGTGAAAGTTGATTTGTGTTCTGACTGTGAGAAAGCCCCCATAAACACAACTCTACGAACCTATAATTTCAACAACATGAAGTCTTAGTTTTTGTTGCAGGGTCTTTAGGGCAGAAGGCAGAGCAGCTTGAGATTCTGACATTTTTACATTTTGCTTCACATCATTTGCGAAGGATAACCAGAGTTTGCCAAAGTTTTCAGTTGAGATTTTCAATGGTCTGAAAATAATTTTTAAAATTAGATATGTCCAAAAGAATGAAATTAATTCTAAACAAATACATTTCCAATGACTCATGGGATAAAACATAATCATTGTAAATCTGAGTCCCACAAAATTTATTTTAAAATTGACTATGATTAGAATTAGAATGCTTACCATCAACCTCTGAACGGAGGAAATACTAAAAGAAGATTTTATTAAAGCGTAAATGTCTTTCCAATAAGTCACTCAATTCTTTTTGTGAGCATTAGTGATTTCAGTAAAATTTTACCAAGCTATAAAAAATTTTACCAAGTAATTTCATGAATCACTCAAATATAAAACTTTCTTTCATGTATATTTTGAATTTAGGGACAACAAGACACTATCAACATTATGTATAGACTATGATTATGAAGATCTGGCACCTTATATAAGTTAGACTAAGAAAAGGATTTTAATAAATGTATTTTTTTTAATATTTTTTACTTATTTCTAGGAGAGAGAGAGACAGCGTGAGCAGGGGAGGGTCAGAGAGAGAGGGAGACACAGACTCTGAAATAGGCTCCAGGCTCTGAGCTGGTAGTCAGCACAGAGCCCGACGCGGGGCTCGAACCCACGAACTGCGAGATCATGACCCAAGCGAAAGTCGGACGCTTAACCGACTAAGCCACCCAGGCACCCCAATAAATGTATTTTTAAAAATGGTTCATGAGACTGAGATCAGATAGTTAGCACTGGGTCTCTGAGGGTGGAATTACAGGGAACTTTTATATTCTACTTATACTCTGCCATAGCATTTGAAGTTTTGTAATAATTATGCATTGATTTTATAATTGGGAAATATTTTTAAAAGATACATAGAATTTTACTACTACACACACAGAAGAACTGTTAATTATACACACTGTGCTTCTTCAGGTTACTAATGCTCACCATGGGATATATCTTTATAGTAAGAGAGTGTAAGTTTTTGGAAGGCTGGATTCTATGTTATACAGCACCAAGACCATAAAAACTCTGATGGACTGAGAGACATGTTCCTACTAAAAGATTTTAAAGAGTCGGCAAAAATTACAGCAGTGTAACACAAGTAAATGTTTGAAGGTTAAAAATCTTACATATATTCATTGGCATTCTGCATTTTTGGTTCAGGCAGCCTTCATTTAAAAAAAATACTTGAATATAATACAATATATTCATAAAACTAAATGAGACTAGAAAAGTAAAGAAGTTGTTTTCAATTATTTTGGTAACATGGCTTAGTGCCTAGTATAATGCTAAGTTCTGTATCTCTAATGAAAGTTTAATAACTGAGTAATTTTCTTGCAGATCTCTAAAGCTTAATAGACTTTATGAAAGAATTAATCAAATAAGTGAAATATAAATGAGAGAAACTTTAAAAGCTTTAAAAAAAAAAAAAGCCACCCAGAATCTTTGAAGTTACTTCAAGTTAAACATTAATATTACTTTCTCTCAGAAGTTTTCCAGAATTACTAATCAACCCCAATCTAAATCAGGTCCCATATTATAATCACTCATTGTACCATTTACTTTCTCTTCACAGTACAATTCAAAATTACATATGCATTTATGTGATTCTTCAATGTCTCTTCCCTAGACTGGACTCTCCCTAAAGGTAGGGACTGTATCTATCTTTGAATTATTATACTCCCTGGTGCCAAGCAGAGTGCTTCTGTCCAGAGAAAAGGCCTAATAAATATTTGCTGAATGAGTAACTTGAATTAACATTCCAGAAAATATTTACCTAATGAAATCTAATAGTGATAAGTTTACAGAAAATTCAAGCTGAACAGAATGAGTATCCATCATTTGATAATTTATAAAACCAGAAAGATTCCCTTCTGTAAAAGGTTTCTCCATCTGCACACTATATTGAAAGGTTTTGATGCTTTCTGTTTCTATTACAGGCAAGCAGCATCCAGGTTGCTCAGTGATCTGTAAATAAAAGTAATAAAAGTATTGAGGAAAAGATCAATACAGACTATTATATGAATACGAATTTTCTATTTAACTGAAGTGATACAAAAGCATACTATTCTGAGATGTTAGTAACAACCACAGTATAAAAATGACTGACAACTTCACTTGAGAAAAATTCACTAGCACAGATAATCAAGAAATAGTATACATGTAAAGGTTATGTGACAAATTACAGTGAAAATCTCTGTATAATTAACAATAACAAAAAGGTTATTAAACGTGTGTCTTTTGGTTCTCAATCCTGGCTAGCACCAGATCTTAAAACGAGGAGAGTTAAAAAACAAAAACAAAAACAAAAAACACCCAAAACACACACACACACACACACACACACACACACACACACGTCTTCTTTTCTCAACTACAGTATACCCTTACTCAATCTATGGGGGGTAGAGCCCAATTAACTGGATTGGACTTTGTTCTGTTTTGTTTTTTTAAGTTCCATCGGTGGTCCTAAGGTACACTTAAGAGTCATAACTTCTGCCCTGATCAGTGGCTCAGGTAATATCCCATTCAACACATTTTAGCTCATAGAAAAAATTGGTCAGTCTTGTGAATAACTATCTACTGGACAGATCTCATAACTCCAGCAAGGTCACCTATACAATAACGTAATTAGACATATTTCCAGAAATCAAAACAGCAATTCTCTAGGGAAGAAACAGAACTGATGCCCAAGCACTTAACATAAATCAATAAAATAAAAAGGCAGCAGACTGTGTACAATATTATCCTTCAATATTCTTACTCTTTCATGTTCTGCTTTGTTAAAATGAGAACTTTGTTTCAGTGTTTATGGCAAGAATGAAGAATGAAAGAATTCTTCATTCATTCCGTTCTGTGAGACATTTAAAGAGAGCAAAAAACACAAAATACACACTGAAAATAATAACACACTGACACCTACTTTGTGCTAGGTACTGCTATAAGCATTTTTACAGATATTAACTCATTTACTCCTCACAGTAACAGGCAGACACTATTAATATCTTCATTTTAAATGTGAGGAAACTGAAAGCCACAAAGCAGTTACATAACCTGATCGTGTAACACAGCTAATAAGTAGCAAAAGAAGGATTCAAAGCCAAGCATTCGGAGTCAAGAGCCTACATTCTTAACTACTGTGCTCTGTCAAAACTCACTTTACATTTATGCCCTTCCCCAGTATAGCTGGAAAATCTTTATTATGTGCCCTTGTCTCTTTTGAATAATTCGTCCCTACTCAAAATAATAAAAAAACCTGTCACACCTTTGGGTCTTTTTGCTAAAGAGGAAACG
The DNA here is from genome assembly GCF_008692635.1 of Crocuta crocuta. Lineage (NCBI taxonomy): Eukaryota > Metazoa > Chordata > Mammalia > Carnivora > Hyaenidae > Crocuta > Crocuta crocuta. Next base: position 3,655,441 of record NW_027530019.1, read on the forward strand.
ATGTTGATGAAATTTATAAACCATCAGAAGAACGAAGAACAGAAACACTAAATAAGCATTATCCCTTCAAGGCAGAAATAAGGAACCATTCGTTGTCTTACCTTGAAATTTTCTGCAGGTGAAATTTCTAAGTTAGCACTTTTCAATTCCAAACCACTCTTATTAGAAACTGACCAGACCACCAGTAAACAGTCATCTTTCCAAATTTTGTAGGAAGACACTGATATGGTTTCATTATCACAGACCTCCACAAGATCTGAATGCATGTGTTCAGAAGTTTCTTCCAACAAAGAAGAAGCTAAAGAGATTTCATTAGCAACTGAGGCTGCAGTGGATGGAGGAGAGTGAAGACCTTCCATATCATCAGTGAACAAAGAAGGTGTAGACTGCGTGCAACTGGAGAGTTTCTCAACCGAGGGCAGTTCTGTGAGTGACTCAGAATCTAAAAGTTCTGAGTTGAGAGAAAACTTATTTAATTCTTTGTCTCCTCTATCCTGCAAAGTATCCAAATAATAATCATCTTCATAAGTCATATCTGACGAAGAGCTAAAGTAAGAACAGGGCATATTCTGAGCACTGGTTGTTTCTCCACTTTTGGTTTCCTTGACTTTTGATTTCCTTCTGAACTTGTGAGATACGGTATCTGCTTTTCCTAGCTGCAAAAATAAAACATAATAACAATATCTAAAAAACCCATTCTACCAGTCATGAGTTTTAAACATTTTTCTATAATTTCAAATGAGCAATTTACTAATTTCTCAAGAGTCTGTGTATAAAGCATAGATTAACAAAAGAATCAGAGATGAATAAAATGTTAAAACCTAAAATTATGACAGTTACCTCACTTTGAACTATTAGCTAAATCTTATTTCTCATTAAATATACATAACATCAAAAAAAGAAAGTCAAAAAGTCATTGGTGAACAATTCTAAAAACTTGTTCAATTTCAGAATGCTAGAGTACAGAATTGCACAAATTAAGAACAGTGAGAAACCTAGCCGTTATTTGAGATTCCAGAGTTGTCCTGTAGAAGAGAAGATATCTTCATACACAGATGGCTCAAACTCTGTTCAGTGGTCTATGATAAGATTTCATGGCCCACAAGTCAAAAAAAAAGAGAAGAAAAACAGATTTTCCCTCAAGAACCAACTGGCAGTCACTGACACACCTACATCAGGCAAGAAATGACTAGTGATGTCTGCCACAGATTCCAGCGATGGGAATGGCAAATTTGCCATCCTTGAGCCAATACTCCTGGGGAGTGGTCTGCAAATCTATGTAAGAAGAGTGGAGTGGTAGCTCACAATTCTCCTTGCCTCCCAAAGTTGTCTAGAATCAGGGAGGCAGACTGACACTACTCTAAATCCACATCTCCATCCTCCTGGGGGCTTTCACACAGTGAGGCCGCCCTTCACATGATTCCAGCTAAGCAGAATTCTAGTCCCTCTGTCATACCCTCTCACTCCCTCAAGTCCCAACATCTCTTCCAGCTTTCAGCAGATATCTCCTATCTTTCGATTCAGAAGTCATCAAAGAGGAACTAAAATTCTACTAACACAAAAAATGAATATGAGTGGGTGGGTGAAGGACTTCCATTTCCAAGTAACCATGGGACTTGAATTAGACGTATATTATTACACTGTTCAATATCAAGTCACTGATGTTCTGAGGTTTTTTATTTGTTTTTTTCTCCTTTCTGTGCTTCATTCTGGGTAGTTTCTATAACTTTGTCTCCATGTTTAATTTTTTTTTCCTATACTGTCTATTCTGCTATTTATCAGAAGCTACAGAAGCCACAGGACACTAGAGTGACATCTTGGTTAATGTTAATATTTAAAGAAAAGAAACAGTTAACCTAGAATTTGTTATCCCAGAGAAAAGGAGTTTTAAAAATAAAGGTAGAAGAGGGGTGCCTGGGTGGCTCAGCTGGTTAGATGTCTGATTCTTGGTTTCGGCTCAGGTCATGATCTCACAACTTGTGGGTCCAGCCCCATGTCGGGCTCTGCACTGGCAGCTCGGGAGCCTGCTTGGGATTCTGTCTTTCTCTCTCTCTCTATCCTTCCCCTACTCGTGTGCGCTCTCTCTCTCAAAAATAAATAAACACTTAAAAAATCAAAGTAAAAGAGAGAATAAAATCAAGAAACAGACTCTTGGCTATAAAGAACAAACTGAGGGTTGCTGGAGGGGAGGTGGAGAGAGGGTAGTGGGTTAAATAAGTGATGGGCATAAAGGAAGGCTCTTGTTGTAATGAGCACCAGGTGTTGTAGGCCAACAGTGAATCACTAAATTCTACACCTGAAACTAATATTACTCTATATGTTAACTAAATTTAAATAAAAACTTAAAAAATAATAAAAATGAAGACAAAATAAAAAGCAACGATGAAGAAAAACAAAAAGCCTTGATCCTTAGAGTGAATTATGTTAAAAAATTAATGCAAAAAGGAGTTAGCATACCTTAAGCGGAAAAACATCCTACTGAAATTTCTGATTTCAAGGCCACCACAAAAAAAACCTGATAATGAATTTGTCACACTAAATGTTCTCTTGAGAAAGACTGTTTAGCTGAAAGCTTTGCACATTGTTCAAAGGGCAGGAATCCTTCAACATCAGCTATGGGGCTCACAATTCAGGGTTCCATAAGCCTGGGTGCACTGTGACCACAGAGAACTTGCCCCTTCAGTGCCAGGCATTCACTGGTACCCTTACCACAGCCAATTGGAACATCTCCAAGACCCAAGATAAGTCATTTTGCTGAACTGCAAATGCTGACTGAGACAGCATTAAGACACATTACTTATTTATAACTTTCAGGTTGAATTTTTTTTTCTGAGGAGGGGATCTCAAGTCTGATAGAAATAGGGGCTGAAAAGAGAGGAAAAAACAGGCAAAGAGTATTATAGGGATGGAAGAAAAATTCCACCAGGGGAGAGGGAGGATGAAAAAACTGGGATGATGTAAAACTGAAGAAAATCTAGCTCTAATCACTATTTTGTACCAGGCAGGTCCATCAGTCCACCAAATGGAAAATTACATGGAATTCTCAGACGCTCAAAAACAGCACCTATCCTTCATTCCAATTTTTCATTGCTTTCCTATGATAATAATATATCAGCATAAAAAGTTTTGAAACCCATCATAATCATAATGCCTGAGTATAATTTTCATCTTGTGTAATTCCTTTCAGTCTCAATACATTTTTTTCTTCTTAACAGTTATAAACAAAGTATAAGTAGATCTTTATATTCTTTTTTGCTTAACATATCACATGTATTCTTTATTTTACAAGGAAGTATTTATCATTTTTAATTGCTAAGTAATATTCTGAGCTTATACAATTTATGTGCCCATCTTCCTACTGTTAGACATCTAAATTGATTCCTCTCTTCTACTATTAAAAAATACCATTTTGAGAAGTACTTTTCCCAAAGACATATCAATACTGTTGAACTATTGTTATTGACAATACTTCCCACTGAGAACTGTCCTATCCACCCATGGGAGTAATACCCATGGTCATATTTGTAACTTTATTCGGACCCTGACCCTTGCTCCAGCTGACGGGACTACAGAGAACACCTGACTCAAGCTAAGCCAATTAGAATTTCTCTTTCAGGAATATATAAAGTGTGTCACTGGTGGCTCTGGAGCTGGGGAAGCCATTCCCATTGTGCATATAGATGACAGCCAAGAGCTTTCATAGAGCCAGGTTTTTTTTACAAGACAGGAACAAAAATTCTCAGAGGAATATAACAGACTACTTACCAAATTGATTGCACTTTCTGATCCTAGCCCGACAAATAATGATGATGCCAGCAGCTGTTTTTCTTTCTCCTCTTTAGATTGGGTAAGGACTTGAGACTGATCCTTTTTAATTATAGTTTGGTCTACACTCTCCATTATTATATTCTCTTGAGGAACAGGTGGAGCTTCAGTTTCATCCCCAGTTTTGCCTTCCTTCTTGGGAAGATAGCCCTCTTTCCCCCACAATTTCTTTACACCTTCCAGCTTCAAACTATTTGTCCTAAGGAGATTAATAATGAAATCAAATCAACTTAAATGCTAAAGAGTTACTTTTTTGAGACATTTTTAAAAACAATGCATTGCCATGACCTCTTAAAAACAGCTTTCATATGGGGCGCCTGGGTGGCTAAGTCGGTTAAGGGTCCAACTTTCGCTTAGGTCATGATCTCGCGATTCGTGGGTTCGAGCCCCGCGTTGGGCTCTGTGCTGCCAGCTCAGAGCCTGGAGCCTATTTCAGAGTCTGTGTCTCCCTCTCTCTCTGACCCTCCCCTGCTCACGCTGTCTCTCTCTCTCTCTCTCTCCTAGAAATAAATAAAAATATTTTTTAAAAAAACCCAACAACAACAAAAAACAGCTTTCATATTATATTCTCTATGTCAGGAAGTAAACCCTAGATCCCATGATGTTATTTTAGTTTCATCCAATGTCCCCACACCCTCCAGCTAAAGGATTTAAGGCAACACAACTCTAGACTTAGTTAAAAATTTCAGATCATTTAATCTTCACTTAATTGCTTGAATAAGTTGTCCAAAACCACTACAAATTAGCTCCACTGACTTTTCAAAAAATACCTTTAAGTCAGAAATGACTTTTTAAGTTTCTTGGCTATAACCACCCAATAAATTCTTTAAATAAAATCCTGTTGAAAGCAAAAACAAAAAAAGCAAAAAAAAAACACCCCAGAAAAACCCCAAATCATTCAAATCCACTCATAGGATTTAATCTAAAAAGTTTTCTTAATGTGAACACTAGCTACATATTCAGCTATTATAAATGTAATTTTATTAAAATGAAATGAGGTCTGATCTATAAAAGAAAAAAGATTTTTTTGAAAAAGCATGAAGATTATGTCTTTTAAACTGGAGATGAAGAACTTGAAACTGTGATTAGAATTTGGACTCACCTACTATTGTCCCAAAAGTTATTACATCTGTGACTCGTACTGACTAAGATAATCGCCAAGTACAGGCTGAAACAGCCAAAGATAACCTTTATTGTTTTCGTATAAGAACTCTGTCTCCTTTGCTCTTGGCTCATTTAAGCGTCCCTATCACGGCCCAAAATAGCATTTTAAAATTTGTACTACAAAATAGATCATAAAATGAATCTAAAAGAAAACCTCAGAATTATCTGTACAAGTTATTATTCTCTTCTAATTTGTTGGACTCATGATCAATTTGATTTTCTATACTATGCCAAAAACAGACAGGTGGTTACACTTCATACTGAGTGAATAACTAATACTATTAAATACCAATTGGCTGAAAGAAAATTTGAGTGTTAATAAAGAATGCCCTATAAGGAATCTGTCCAATCCTCCTCAGTGAATTTCACTGCTAAATGCTCCTTTTACGAATACCTTCATTTCTCCCTTTCATGTACCAAAAAAGCCTTCTAAAAAGTATTTTTAAAATAAAACTGTTATTTATCCACCAGACCTCTTAGAAGAAAACTGGTTGTCTCTGCAAGAGCAGACCCAAAAGTGGTCATGGGAACCACTAAAATTAACCCCAGCATCTCTAGGATGCTCAACAACAAGAACTCAAAGGGATTCATAAACGACCACAGTGTTTCTGTAACCCTGTTTATCAAAAAATATCCGTTAATTAATAAGAAAAATGGGCAACACACCCCAAGTTTTACTAATAACTTACTTAAATATCAGTTTAACAACAACAGCAACAAAAAGCCAGTGTGGCAGACACTGGGTTGTTCCATCCAGATCATCCTTCCATAAAGGACTTGGTGCCCGAACTGTTGGCAGTACGATGATGCTCTTCAGGATTGCCTCAGATGGAAAGAGCCACCTCACCTGAGATCACATCCCTTCCCAGGAAAGCCCACACCCAGTGATTGTTGGACAGAAGTCCTGGCCAGAGTCCTGACCACCCATTTGGGTCTAACTCAGGTCAACTATGAAGAAGGACCACTCTAACTTCAGAGCTCCCCATGGCGTCAATGGAGGCTGCTGTTAGCACTGCATTGCATCTTAACCTCCTTCTCTGCTCAAACCTGCTTCTTTCTCCTTCCTTCCACAGGTGTTGATCACAAAGGCACGGCCTTAATATTATGCATGCTAAACTCCATCATGGAATGCACTTCCCAGGGAATCCAATTCACAACAACAGATGAAATAGAAGAGGAAAAATAAGCCTAAAAGGAGTTTCAAACTACTTTAAAGATTTTCTTGCATATTTCATTTGCATATATGCCTATTATCAACATAAACTTTCTCTGTCATGCATTACATATTAAAAGTCTAAAAAGTAGGAAAAATGAATAAAAGCACAAAATGTGCTTTTTTATATGAAACCTACTGAAAAAGAATTGTTTTAAACACGTGTCATCTTTGCCTGGATTTTAACAATAATATAATTCATGATATTATGTAGTATATATACCTTTGTATTGTTTTAATCAGATCATTCAAACAAAGATGTAAATTCTGGCCAAGCAACCTTCAAAAGATTAGGGATACACTTTAACTCAACTCTAGAAATTCCCATTTGAGATAGACCCCAAATAGGGGTTAAGGTAAGAAATTCTAAACTGGGCTTGCTAGTTCTTTATTCTCAGTTTGCCAGAGATTGCATAAGAATGAGGGCACTTGGGATGAGCACTGGGTGTTATATGGAAACCAACTTGACAATAAACTATTAAAAAAAAAAAAAAGAAAGAAAGTAAGCAAGCACTCTTAAAAGTCCTCTTATACTGGGGCACCTGGGTGGCTCAATCAGCTGAGAGTCTGATTCTGGCTCAGGTCACAATCTCACAGTTCGTGAGCTGGAGCCCCACATCAGGCTCTGTGTGCTGACAGTGCCTGCTTCAGATTCTGTGTCTCCCTCTTTCTCTGCCCCTCCCCTGCTTGTGCTCTTTCCCTCTTTCTCTCAAAAATAAAAACATTAAAAAATAAAATAAAAGTTCTCTTGTACAATATCACACCTTAAAAGCAATAAATAGGAACAACTGAAACAAAAGCCTACGGACAATTTAGCTTTCAGGAATCCTTCTACATTTAAAGGTATTTAAATACTCCTCTAATGTTCTCAGTTTTAACAAGTAAGGAACTTACTCTTTCAGCCCAGTCTCTGCACTATTCCCAGATACATCTGAACCAAGAGAAATGCCAGCAGGAGACTGTCGTCCAGTGAAGCCAGATGAAGAAAAGGAAAGTCCATATGGTTCAAAATTAAGAACTAGAATTTTAAAACAATAACAGAAGTTCATATTAAAAACAAAGCAAAAGTTAGGGGGGAAAAAAGGAGATGTTATCAAAATTACCAGTCACTACTCAAATAAAATAATGGAAGACTAGAATCCAATGACAATTTTTTTAACTGGAAGGGGTGCAGGAGATGATCTAATCTAGTAATAATAAAAATGATATGATTTGTTGAAGGCCTACTACAGTCTTCACACTATTAGTTGATAAAAGACAGTGCTTCGTTTTATCTTTTCCCCTCCCTTAGAAGCTAATCTAGGAATTTCCAATTAGGAAAGACAACTGATAGACCAGGTCTACTGAAAAGTTGCTGCTCCCAGACAAAAATGTTTAATGAGCTATGAATGAAGAGTTTGCCACGTTTTTGCTTAACAAGATGCTCTTGGGCACATCCCTATACCAAATGGACTAATGGACCCCCCCCCAAAGTGAAATCTCCCCTTAACCGACAAAGAACAAGGTTTATTCAGATTCGGCTTCTTTTGACTCTGTATACCCAAATGAATTCAATCAGAGCCATAAAAATTCATACTGATATTGTGGTGGAGCAGATGCCAATATCCATTTTCCTCTTCTTTCTAAGTAATAGAACCCTGGATTCTTAGCTAGGCACCTGGCCACCCAGAAAGAAATAACATTTCCAGACTCCTTTGCCATGAACTTGAGTTCTGGCCAATGAAATTATGCATACATTCTGAGCACAACTTCTGGGAGTAATCTTCCTGGGGAAAAAAATAAAAACATCTTTCTTCTCTCCCTTCCTCCTTTACATTCATGAAGCCATCATCAATGCTAGGCTGCCTGCTTCTGGAATTTCTTTAAGGAAAAGAGCAGTAATCTTCTGTCTTGTATAAGGCCCTATATTGTTTTGTTTTCTAATATGCTATGTGGCTATACCTAATCCTAACTGGCATATATATCATTATGGACTATCTGGATTATACCATAAAGGACCTCCTTAAATCATAAAAAAAGTGCCTTATAAAATATAAATGTTAACTTCTGTAATTATTAGTTTCATTTTACAAATACATACACTGTGGCAGAGTTTGCCATGAACTTAACCAGGATTACAAAAACAGGAAAAACGATAGAGCCAGATAAGAAATCAAATACTCTGGTTCCAGAGCTCCCCTCTCAAGTATTATAATGTCTCCTGCAAAGGAAACAACACTTAATCCAAAGAGAACTACATAAATTTTTGTTAGCAAATGAATGATATAGAAGAGAAATCAATACGCAATGGAAAAAAATAATGGGCTAATTAATAATCAGAAGAACTGAGTTCTTGACGTGCATCAGCTATTAATTGGGTGCATGAACTTGGCCTTAATTTCTTTGTCTGTAAGGTGAAGGGTTCAGGCTAGATCAGCAGTCTCCAAATGCTGATTTGATAACCAGGATCAAGCTGACTTTGTAGAATCTCCCACAGACTTTTTCATCCATACAGCCAAGCTTTTAGAGATTCAGATACAAAAGATACAAGAATAGGGCTAAAAATCTGTATCATTTTTTAAAACTCTTTGTGACTCTGATTCATAACCATGTTTGGAAACCACTTGTCTAAACATTCCAAGGTCCTTCTCAGCTAGAAAATCCTCTCCTTTTAAGCTTTTCAGGGGTGCCTGGGTAGCTCAGTCAGTTAAGCGTCCAACTCTTGGTTTCAGCTCAGGTTATGATCTTGCATTTCGTGAGTTCAAACCCCACATCAGGCTCTGTGCTGACAGTGCAGAGCCTGCTTGGGATTCTGTTTCTCCCTCTCTCTGCCCTTTCCCTCCTCACTCTGTCTCTCTCAAAACAAATAAATAAACTTAAAAAAATTAAGCTTTTCAATCACCAAATTTAATTTTCTGTCCCACTTTGACCTCTTTTTAATAGCATATGTGATAGCCAGTTATCCATCCAGCCTCTGCATTAACAAAGTAACACTGAAGAGCTCAAACAATGTTTCCTATGCACAAGTAAAAGCAGAGTTTAAGCCAAAGATCAAGAAAAGATAGAGTTTAAACAAAAGAGCAGAAAGAATTCAAAATCAGAGGTAGAGTTTAAGAGTAAAGAGAAAAAACTAAGCATAGAAGGGGGCAGCATCTGGAAAAGAGATAAAATTCCAAACCTGAGACAACAGAATTAAACATTGTCATCCAAGAAAGGCCCGAAAAGGCTCAAGGTTGAGAATGAACTTCAAGCCACATTATTTTCATTCTTTAGTGAAAATTTCCCAAGATCTTTAGAGATTAATAACAGGAAAGGCCAAAGAGTTTTAAAAGTTCACTAGATGTACAAGAGCTCATGTGCATATGGGAAGCAAGAGGAAAATGACAGGATGCAGAGTCAGGAGAAGGAAGTAGATGACTGAATTGCAACTTACACTTTTCTGGTATCATTTTAAGATTAACCATTTAACTGTACTCATATGCCTACCACAGAGCCTTGAAGGACTTGACAAAATCATTAGATGATGAATGGGGAGAAAAAGAGCTTTCAGCATTGAACTTTTCAGTTTTAACATTCTGAACTCCTACAAAGATAATGGTCTCCCTTTATGCATATAAATACTTCCCATCTACCATCCAAACACCTCAATCATTTCCTCTTTACCAAAATGATGACAGGCATCTTCCCTTGACAGACTACATTTCTAAAATGTGAAGTTATTCTTTCCTTTCTTAGATGTTTCTCACTTCACTGATCAGATATTTTGTTGCAGGAAGCACTGAAACACATTTAAGATATGTAAGACTGCTCAGAATGAAAATGAAACTCACTGGTCCACAGTAACGAGATTTCTTTTCTCAACCTCTCTGTAGATATGCTCCTGTGAATATCTATCAGCCCTCTGTCTAGCACAGTGACCCAACATGATAATTCCATCTTCAAGTTCTTTCAAAGTTCCAGAATGACTATCTTAGGCCCTTATGTATATGAAGCCTATGACTTTGGGAATACCCCTAGGCTAACTTTTTTTTCTGGGTATCCAAAGACCTAGGCAGAATAAACAAGTCACAAGCAGATTTAAAGAGGGATAATCAAAGTAAATATCCTCAATTATTTACATTACATAACTATAATATGAACTGCATTTAAAAAAAAAAAATGATGTCCCTACAATTTAGCTTGTTACAGACCCATGGAAAATTACCTTTCTCCTGAGAAAGCTTTTCCTCCTGCCGCTGGTGGTGAGGTTTGTAAGGTGCTGCCCCCTGACTGAGTTCTTCAGCCACAAAACCATCCAGAAAAGATAAGGAAGCATCTACCTGTATTAAAGTGAAGCAAAAATTAGAAATTTAAAAAATTTACCCTAAACAGCAGACTGTACATTCACATAACTAATTTCAATCCATATGTCCTAAAAATAATTTTTAAGTGAAAAACAGAACTTCAGTTCTAAAAATGCTACCAGTGCTAACCACCTCTCTAGCTTTCTAAAACATCTATATTCAAATCACTCAGCTAAGAAGGTAACAGTGTAAGTCATCTGCAGCTATAATTAATAATAATAATAATAATTTCACTCCACTGCAGAATAAACTTTTGAGCACCCAGTATGTTAGAGCATCATGTTAGATGCTATGATAGAGACAAAGAGAGACAGTTCCTGCCCTCATGAGACTTTAACCTACTAGAGAAGACATCTACCCTATGAGCTACAGTGTTAGTTTGCTGCTAGGGCCTAAAACCAAGGTGCTGGCAAAGCTGATCCTTCAGGAGGCTCCAAGGGAGAATAAGTTCCTTCTCCCTTCTAGCTTCTAAAGGCACCATCATTCCCTGGCTTGTGGCCCCATCACTCTAATCTCTACGTCTGTTGTTAGCTGGCTTTCTACTGACTCTTTGCTTACTTTTATAAGAACTCTTGTGATCATGCCTTCTTGGACAATCCAAAATAATCTCCCTGTCAAAAATTCCTTAATTTAAACACATCTGCCAAGTTCTTATTACCATGTAAGGTAACAAATACACAGGCAGCAGGGATTAAAGTATGCACATCTTGGGGGAGGCCACTTTTCAGACCCCTGACAGTGCCTTTATCTATCCTATTCTTTTCTACCTGAAAATACCTTTTCACAAATCTATGGAAAATTAATTTCAGCAGGAATAGAAAGGTATGAGAGAATGAATAAATGAAAAGAAATAGAGCTAAAGAAAGAGTAAGGGGAAAAGGATAAAAGAAAAAAATGAGGAAAGAAGAATGAGATGTACACAAAAAGATATAGCAGTGGTGGCCTCAGAAACCACAAATTTACTTCTCCTGGTTTAGCCAAGTGTATGCAAACAGCTCCAATAGTTAGAAGAGAAGATGAATATCAAATACTTAAGTGGCATGTCACACTCTAAATTTGGGAAGGTTTGATTTCAGTAAGATTCTTACAAAATGAAGCTATGTCATCTTCATTATCTTTCACTGGAAGAAAGAGGAAAAAGAGTTACTTCCTAGTTGCATTCCACCTATAGCTTATTTAGGGGAGCCTGAGTGCCTCAGTTGGTTAAGCATCTGATTCTTGGTTTCAGGTCAGGCCATGATCTTACAGTTTGTGCGTCTGAACCCCGCATCAGGCACAGCACTGACATCCCTGGGGTGGCTTGGGATTCTCTCTCCCTCTCTCTGCCCCTCCACCACTCTCTCTCTCTCTCTCTTTCCTTCTCTTTCTCTCAAAATAAATAAATAAGCTTTAAAAAAATACTATGTATAGCCTATTTATTCACCATTTCAATGAACATCTCCGGACTGCCTACCAAATGTGAAAGCAATGTGTCTGCCCATGAGGAGCTTTTGAAAGAACTAAAGAACAAAGAGGTTTAAAATGAAAACAAGTCATGAAAATCCAAGTGAAAATCCCATGAAAATCCATGGGAATCATGAAATTCCCAAGAATTAGTGGGAATGCTGCTCCTCCTCTCCTCCTTCTCAACTATATGACATCTAGCAAATAAAAATTTGTAAAAATCTGGCTTCCTTTTGGCAATTTCCTAACTTACACCAGTCTGGAGAAGAGATCAGTACATATTCAGAGAGTGAGTAGTAATTGAGCCCATTAGGTTAAAAAGACTAGTGGCTGAAAGTTAGGTGGGAGAAGGAACTGTGGTTGATCAGGTTCCAACGTGGTAAAGAGGTTAGACACTAGGTGGACAAAATGCAACAGAGAACTATTTTTTACATTCTCAAAGATAACAAAATAATAAAACGGCATATTATGGAAGTTCAAAGGAGATTTAAAAATTTAATTCTTTTTTTTTTAAGTGTATTTATTTTGAGAGAGACAGAGACAGTGCAGGTGGGGAGGTGCAGAGGGAGAAAGGGAGAAAGAGAATGCCACGGAGGCTCCACACTGCCAGCACAGAGCCTGACACCTGACGTGAGACTTGAAACTACGAAGCCATGAGATCATGACCTGAGCCAAAAGCAAGAATGCGATGATCAACCAACCGACCCACCCAGGTGACCTCCCCAAAATTTAATTCTTGAACTACCATCTATTAAAAGAGACTGCCACTGGATATAAATTGCTTCAGTGCAGTTCTCTGGAAGAGATACTGCTCAATTCCCGGCTCTTTAGGATCACTACTGAACTGAAGCTCTCAAGTTCTCTCGTATGATGTGAGAAAAACTTCAATCTTTACCTATAGTGTTACAGAAAGTATACTTTGATATATTCCTGATACATCATAATGGTAAGAATTATTATGTTTAGAGACCACGCAGTTTTTGCAAAGATAAAATACAGACGCCTTACCACCATGTCTTCACAGCTCTTATCAACTGGAAGCAAGCTCTTCATAAGTTCCACATTCTCACGTAAGTGTTTTAATTCAAACGCATGCTGTCTCATACAAGTATCCAAAGATACGGTGAATTCCTGGATTAATCTCTCAACTATGTTAGAAGAGTGTGCTCGGGGAGTCAACTTGGTAACAGCTGCAAGTAACCAGGCTTTTGTTTCTGAAGAAACCGAGTCATTCATAAGTAACTTGTAGAGCTTGGTTATAATTTCCTCTGGCGTTTCCTTATCTAAGAGGTAGGAATACTCCCCTAACACCTATGAGTAAAACAAAGAGACTATTCATATAGAAATATCAAGTCACACAGCAAATCGTACTTGGAAATCCAAAGAAAGTAGCTACTGCTGGAGTGAATTTAATCTAGATTTAAACATATTCTCATGGTGAAGAAATTATTAGATAAAGATAAAATTGTATATTTTAGGGTCAAAATTATACCAAGAATTAGAACTCAATACCAAAAGATTTTCCACATCTTTATCATTCACAATATATGCAGCAGCATACCTTTAAAAGCGAGCTTTCTTCTGAACTTCCAGTTCGGTTGTTGTTTTTTATAAACACTTCCACATTCTGTTACCTACTCTGCAATTAGCATTGAAACCAGTGGTTCTCACATGCTTGCATGCATGAGAGTCACCTAAGGTGTTTCATTTCTAGGTTCTACCCCCAGATATTGTGAGTGAGTGTGTCTACGGTCAGGATCTACAGTGCACATTTTGAACTGGCATCAGCTGATTCTATGATCCACGGAAGAAACTCTAAGGAATGCTGACCTTTGTTACATATCCTTTTTCTTATATCTAACTTATTTAGGTAGTACCTAATCCTACTGGCCTAAAAATTATTAATAAACTGATAATTCATGTAGTGTGAGATCTTTTCTAAGTGCTATTTGGCGTGTTTTCATGTCTTTGATGTAACACTGGTACCAGCAGGAAAAAAATGGAGGGAGGTGAAGTGATAGGCAAGGGAAACTTTATAGCTAGTGACAACAAAAGGAGGAAAAATTAAGAGAAATAAATAAATCCAATCCTTAAAGTAGCAAGATAATTTTTTGAGTGGTTTAATAAGATGAAAGATATCTCTAGAAAAGCTGGTAATCTAAAACCCAGTTCAAAACTTTTGGAGGGCAGTGTTGCCTGGATGGCGCAGTTGGCTGAGCATCCAACTCTTGATTTCAGCTCAGGTCGTGATCATAGGGTCAGGAGATCAAGCCTTGCATCAGGCTCTGCACTGGTGTGGAACCTGCCTGGGATTCTCTCTCTCCCTCTGCCCCCTCCCTGTTCTCTTTCTCTCTAAAATAAATAATAATAATAATAATAATAATAATGGGAAAACAGAGTAGGTGCATTTTCCCTATTTCTCCCATTAAATAAACCTAAAATCTTTGATGTTATATATAAAACACGCCAAAAAAGACACAAATAGGTGGAGAAAAGAAGGCCAATTGCTAAGGACCTCGGGATAGTACAGTGAGTTATCTGCTGCCTCATATACTCCAGACTGAGTAGTAGAGAGACAGCAACCTGGAAACAGCCATGGGCACAGACAGAACATCCCAAGGAAAGCCTGCCCTCTAGACAAAGAGCCAGAAAGACAAAAAGCTTTTATTTTTTTATTTTTTTAATGTTTATGTATTTATTTTGAGAGAGAGAGAGAGCAAGCAAGGAAGGGATAGAGAGAAAGAGAAAGGGAGAGCCTAGTGCAGAGCCTGATGCAGGGATCAATCTCACGACCCTGGGATCATGACCAGAGCCAAAATCAAGAGTCAGACACTTAACTGACTGNGGTGTGGAACCTGCCTGGGATTCTCTCTCTCCCTCTGCCCCCTCCCTGTTCTCTTTCTCTCTAAAATAAATAATAATAATAATAATAATAATAATGGGAAAACAGAGTAGGTGCATTTTCCCTATTTCTCCCATTAAATAAACCTAAAATCTTTGATGTTATATATAAAACACGCCAAAAAAGACACAAATAGGTGGAGAAAAGAAGGCCAATTGCTAAGGACCTCGGGATAGTACAGTGAGTTATCTGCTGCCTCATATACTCCAGACTGAGTAGTAGAGAGACAGCAACCTGGAAACAGCCATGGGCACAGACAGAACATCCCAAGGAAAGCCTGCCCTCTAGACAAAGAGCCAGAAAGACAAAAAGCTTTTATTTTTTTATTTTTTTAATGTTTATGTATTTATTTTGAGAGAGAGAGAGAGCAAGCAAGGAAGGGATAGAGAGAAAGAGAAAGGGAGAGCCTAGTGCAGAGCCTGATGCAGGGATCAATCTCACGACCCTGGGATCATGACCAGAGCCAAAATCAAGAGTCAGACACTTAACTGACTGAGCCACACAGGTGCCCCAGGAAGACAGAAAACTTTTAGACAATAACCCTGCTGATCCAGCTAAGCACCACATAGGAAAAAAAACACAGACTCACCCACACCAGCAAAGGCTGAGCGGAGAGCCAAGACTTCCACCCCTACCAGGCTGTAAGAGGCACCCCAATTCCCTCAGAACTGAGAAGACTCAGTAGAGAGCCAGGACTTGCATCCCCACCAAGCTGTCGAGAGGCCTACTCCTCTGCAGTGTCCATAAAGACCACATATGAAGCCTGTACTTTATACCCTCTACCCGGGTATCAAGAGGGACTCTTCCGCCCCTCCACTGGGGTGGTGTCACAAGCCCACTGCAGAGTCAGGATTTTCACCACTGCTCAGCCACTGCAGGACCATCCCTCCACCGTGTCAGCGGAAGCCACACAGAGATCTCAACACCTGTGTCACAACACCATTACCGAAAGAATCCAATCAACATTTACCAAACACACCAACAACAGCAGAATATCCACTCTTTTCGAGCACTCACAGAACATATAATAAGACATATCTTAGGCCATAAAACAAACCTCAACAAACTTAACAGAACTAAATTCACAGAGTATTTCCTCTGATGACAATGGCAAACTATAAGTCAGTAACAGGAAAGATAACAGAAAATTTTCTAAACACTTAAAAACTAAACAATACTCTTGTACACAATTTTTAAACAGAAAGAAGAATATTCCTGACTCATTTTATGACACTATTATTAGTTTGATATCAAAACCAAAACAATAGAGTAGAAAAAAAAAATCTCATGAATTCTTAACAAGGTCTCAATAAATCTATTGAAAAAATCCTAGATTAGTAAGTGAGTTCAGCAAGATTGCAGTGTGTTAAAATCAAACTACAAAAATCTATTGTATTTGAATAAACTAGCAACAAACATGTGGGAACCAAAATTAAAAGTACAATATATTTACTACTGCTCTAAAGAAATTGAAATGCTTAAGTATAAATCTAACAAAACCTGCAGAGAATCTGTACGTTGTAGAAAGAAATAAAAGCGCTATAAATATATGGAGTGACATGCTAAATTCATGGAAGGAAAAAAAATGAATAGCTGCCAAATACAACAACCCATTTAGGAAAAGTTATCAATTCTAAAACCACTGATGAAAGATAGTTAAGGAGGGGCACTTGGGTGGCTCAGTTTGCTAAGCATCCGACTTCACTCAGGTTGTAATCTCACAGTTCATGGGTTTGAGCCCCGCATCAGGCTCTGTGCTGGCAGTCTGCGTTGGTGGTATAGTGGTGAGCATAGCTGCGTTCCAGGCTCTGTGCTGGCAGCTCAGAGCCTGAAGCCTGTTTCAGATTCTGTGTCTCCCTCTGTCTCTGCACCTCCCCCGCTCATGTTCTGTCTGTCTCAAAAATAAATAAACACTAAAAAAAGTTAAAAAAAAAAAAAAAGAAAGTTAAGGAAAAGACGTTCACACATAGCCCCTTAGAATCACCTCACAGATTAGCCATAAATTACTAAGAAAGGGCATCTTTACAATGGAAGAGAGAGATCTGAAGGTCATCATCTTAACTAAACAAAGAAACCTAAAATCACTAGTAATTGGAGGAACTGATATTATATGTGTCCTGATGATACAGTAGGAAGTACATAACATTGCTGATATAATATTCTTCCTAAAAATGTTTAACCAAACCAGAAATAAGGAGTCAAATTCAGAATGCTGGACATTCTACATGTCAACAGTATTCATCCAAAAAACTGGTATCATGAAAACAAAAAGAAAGTGAGGATACAGAATATATAGAATAAAAGGCTAAAAAGAGAACTAAATGCAATTTGTGATCCCTGACTGGATCCAGGATTGGTAGTAGTAGAAAAATAGCCATAACAGACATTTTTTGGACAACTGGATAAATGTGAACATGGACTATAAGATATTATAAAGAAATAATGTGGTTTTTTTTAATATCACTATCAATATAAGTGATATTAATGAATTAATGTTACATTTCTTAGGTCTAATAATGGTTCTATGACAGAACAATGTCATTCTTAGAAGATTCACATTGAATTATTTTTGGAGGGTCATGATGTCTGCAATTTATAGGTAGATCTAGATCTAGATGTAGATATAGTAAAGCAAAGGTGGTTACAAATATTAACAGGGAATCTAAATGAAAAGTATAGAGGTATTTATTATACCAGTTTCAACTTTCCTGCGGATGAGAAAAAAAATTCTTAAATAAAAGTCTGGGTAAAATTTAAGTTAACATGCTAACATTTGGTAAAACTATAAAATATTAAAATATGCATACCCTACAATCCTGCAGTTGTACTTCACCAAAGCTCCCCCTACAGAAACATTCACCCATATACACAACAAAAAATACAAACAGGTGATGGTATGTAGGCAATTACATATGATTATGTGCCAGAAGATGTGACCTTCATCTTGCAATGGATGATCTCTTTGCTGGCTTTGATGAAGCAAGGAGGCATGTTGGGAGGCCCACATGCAAGAAACTGAGGGCAGCTCTAGGAACTAAGGGTAGCCTACAGTCAACAGTCTGAACTTCAAACCCTCAGTCGTACAACTGCAAGAAACAGATTTCTTCTAACAACCACACGAGCTTGGAAGTGGATCCTTCACCAGTCAAGTTTCAGATGAAACAGCAGCTCCAGCCAACACCTGACTGCAACCCTACGCAGAGAACCCAGCTAAGCCACGTCTCAACTCCTGACCCACAGAAACTGTGAAATAATAAATTTATGTTGTTTGAAGCACTAAGTCTGTGGTAATACACAGCAACGAAAAACTAATATGACACAGATGCATGAGTATTCAAATACTCTAACATAGATTCACAGAGAAAATACAATAAATGTATTGTAGACCCAGACAGATACCTAACCAGGTGTCTATACTACACATACCAGACAAGTGAGATGAAAGGGAGAATGAATAGACAGGTAGATAGTTAAGTGACAAACTAGCCAATGAGAAAGAACATGGACAGCTAAAGGAGTTAGAACAGAACTGAATGATTTCTGAAGGAAATATATTGCTAGAACTGGGTTTTATGAAAAAAGCAACATTATAAATACTTATGATCTAATGTACTTTGCTCACCCAACTCATAACTTGAAGAAATTTCTGTGGATAGAACACATTTTCCGCATCTAGTAAAGTGAGATAAGACTGAACTGCATAGAGCCTTAATTGTTGATCTTCTGTTTCATCATCAAAACCTACAAAGAAATTGATATATCATTTTAACTTTCATTAAAAACTCTAATGACTCTGTAATAAAAACATTTAATTTTGAAATCTTCCCTGAATGCAGTAACTTACTAACCTTCTGCTAGCAGTCTCAGAAAGTTATTGGGAATATCAGGATGCATGACGTCTCCTCCCACTGAAAACACAGCATTCATTGTCTGAATAAACCACGCATTATCCGGGGCATATGTGTCCACAGTGTTAAGACCAAGTACACTTCCAAACGTCACTTACTAAAATTACCTTTTCTGCATCAATCTTTTAAAGAATAACCCCCAACCCATCCTACTTATGTATTTTTACTTTTAACCTCTGCCAATTAATTGTGCTACACTCCAGTTTTATGTAGAATAGGTGCTCAGTAAAAAAGCTTATTTAATAAGCTTAATAAACTAAGTTCTTGTTGCTTCATCTAGCACCATGCTTTGTACACACTAAGCATCCAATAAATAAGCGTGAAAAAATTTAAAGAAATGTTCCAGTTGCCTAAGGACAAATAACGGGAAGTGACATACACTTCAAGAGGCTAAATGTGATGTGTATACTTAAACAAGCTATTTAATCTTTTTTCTAACCTGTTCTTCTTCAGTTCTAAAATTCTATCATTCTGCTGACCAGAGTTATGTGTGGCACTAGGTAACAGAAAACTATACTTAAGCAACTTCCAAGATGTCTGACTGGATTAATATTGTACATTTATTCTTCCTTTGATTTAAATAACAGACATCTTTAAAGAATAGAATATCTTTGTGACCTGTAAAGTTCTCTGACTTTAGAAAGCAAATGTGAAGAAAAGTGACATGTGAATGGCATTCCTAACTATCTTACTGGGACAATTTCCAGTATAAACAACAGCATAAAGGATAAATTTTAGAACGCTGATCCCTACTCCCAAGGACCCCCTGCAAAACAACAAGAACTTTTACCAGAAAAAAACTAATTATGAAATAATATCAAAGATAAGGAGGCAATGAAAAAGGAATCAGGCAGAGGTTCCTGTGTCTTTCTGCTCATAACACTGATCAACTGAATGAAAAGAACCAGGCGGGAAAAGCCATCCACTAAGAAGCCTACACAAATTCCTGTTTTTGACAAGAAAGGCCTGAATATCAGGTATGGGAAAAGTTATTGTGTGTCTCTGAACTCAACTTGCAAGTGACCACATCTAAACCAATCATTCTAATGTCACTATGTAACTGGGGTGCCTGGGTGGCTCGGTCTTAGGTTCAGCACCCAACTTGGGCTTAGGTCATGATCTCACAGCTCATGAGCTCGAGCCATGCATCAGGCTCTATGCTGAGAGATCAGAGCCTGGAGCCTACTTCAGATTCTGTATCTCCCTCCCTCTGAACCTTCCCTGCTTGCAGTCTCTCTCTCAAAAATGAATAAACATTAAAAAAATTTTTTTAAGTCACTATGTAACAAAAGGTATTTCACGACTTATGGTCCAAACAAAGGATATTTCTCAGCGAG
Organism: Crocuta crocuta; assembly: GCF_008692635.1. NCBI lineage: Eukaryota > Metazoa > Chordata > Mammalia > Carnivora > Hyaenidae > Crocuta > Crocuta crocuta. Next base: position 3,675,555 of record NW_027530019.1, read on the forward strand.
CTCAGCTATTTTGCCAACCAAATTGACGATGATATACTCTTCTTTGCTCTGTTGTAAATATTCAAGCATTTTCTGGACAATCACTGTTATATTCTGTGCATTAGTAATTCTGTAAAGAAGTTCCAGAGTCTATTTAAGAGAAATAAAAACACCATTATAAAACTTTATGTATGATAATTCCAGTAAACACAGCAATATATAGGTTTATAATACCATTGATTCTCCCATTTTATACAGATCAACTGGGCAGTCAGTTAATAAGTGCTGAAGAAATGCACATTTTTTTTTAGAAATGCACATTTTAACTAAACAGAACTTAAGAAAGGTAGAATCTACTGTCAAAAAAATGAATTATGATCAGTTTTATTGATACCAGTAATAATTGTAATGTGACTACTTCTACATGAGAGGCCATGTAAAGACTAAAAAATTAAAAGGTTTATAATCTATTTTCTAAGTGCTGATGCATAGGGGCACATGTACCCCAATGTTCATAGCAGCACTCTCAATAACAGCCAAAACATGGAAAGAGCCTAAGTGTCTATCAATGGGCGAATGGATAAAAATGTAACAGCTTCTTAAACCTGTATCACTTATGCCTGTATGTGTGTCTATACACACATATATACACAAATGAAAATCCAGTCTTACAAACTATATTTTCCACACTACTCAAACAATAGAAAATAGCCCTTGAAAGGGTTTGTCAGCTGAGGGCAAGTGGCCTCTACTGGATGAACAAAGGTTGGGGGCTCAAGTGCTTCAAAGCCTTTAGCAAGGCCTCTGTTCAGAATCTCAGGCAGCAAGGAAAAACCATGTTATAGCTGCTTTGTCAGTGCTCAGGAATATTCCTCTTGGTTCCTCTTAAAGGAAGACCAGTACCAGAGCAAGCTCCCATCTGTGCTTTCTGAGGCCCTACTTAAGGTTCTAAAAATATCGTTAATGCCTAGAAATCAATATGAGACCAATAGCAGGACTGAGAAAGTATCATTTACTAGTATTTTAGGATCAACAACATTAACTGCAAGAGAATTTCCTCATAGCCTACTTGTCAAACTTGTTCAAAATATCTTTAGGGTTCTTTGTAATTGAAAAATTACGAATTACAAAATATTTGCCAGGATTTCAAGTACAAAAGGTAACTGTTTTAGTTCATTCTTAACTCCATTTTAAAATCTATAAATACATAGGTTCCCCCATTAATAGCTTTCAGTTTATATAGCTGTTTCAGACATGCTCCCTGTAGACTCTAAACTATATGTTATATATTTTTAGATAATTACACCAAATTTATTTCCTACTCTAAGACCATGCAATTTAGCATTTCCAGGATTGCATGAGACAGAGTATTAGGAACTGCATGGCTCAAGAGAGGACTTTTATGTTAGTTCCTTCTTGCCTTCTTTCTCCCTGTGAGAAAGAAAATTCCCAGGCAAATGGGAATCCCAGTATGAAACAACAGGTCACTCCACATCCACGACCAAAGTTCTTCTATGTAACTACTCACAGAGGTTAGACACAATAGCAGCATTCAAAGAGACAGTACTGTAGTGCCTTCCTGGAGTATCACTGATACTACTTTCCCCCAAGAATTCAAACTACTTTTCTCACAGCAGGTAACAGACAAAACAGATCAGACTTGATAATTTCAAAAGACGTTTATTTTCCCTTTGACTCTCATTTTTAAATAAGGGCCAATACTTAAAAACCTCAATAAGAAAACTGTACCTAAGTCAACTCTGTTCAATTTATAGTGTAGCCAACCACATAAAGAAAACGCATGTTCTGTATCTGTTCAAAGTGGAAGAGCCAAATAATTACTGTTATTGTCCTTTGGTGCCTTCTCATTCTTCTATGACGCCTACACATAGAAAGTAGGCCAACTACAAACGTCCCAGACTTGAGGTAACAATTTTCAGAAGATTTAAAAATATAAACACAAAAAGAAAAAACATATGTATATGATAATTTCTCAAAAACACTTTTGTTTCAAAAATAGTACCTTTTAAATTCAAAATTTATACCTTTCTTTCAGAATTATAATTGTTTAATGAAGTAGTATCCTTCCCATAAGCTACTTTTAACTCAATGCTTTTAAGTAATTCAGATGTCCAATAAATTATCTTTATTTTTAAAATAAAAAATAAAAACATTCATTCTTCCTAACTAGGTCCCATGTACCATTTTATTTATTTCTAAATATAATTAATTGTCAAATTAGCTTCCATATAATACCTAGTGCTCATTCCAACAAGTGCCCTCCTCAATGCCTATCGCCTCCATATATCATTTTAAATGAAGGCACAGAGTGATTTGTTTACATGAAAATTAACAGAAACACATATATAGGCACCCAAGTGGTCAGTGAAGCAATTCTAAGAAGTTCAAATCATTTGGGGGTTATTTTTATTAACTCTTTCACTACTTCTACATATTTAATAAGGAATGCATTAGCCCACTTTACAGATGTTGAGAAGAGTATGAAAAAATATTATTCATCATAAATTACGTCTTGGGGCGCCTGGGTGGCTTAGTCGGTTAAGCGTCCGACTTTCGCTTAGGTCATGATCTCGCGGTTCGTGGGTTCGAGCCCCGCATCGGGCTCTGTGCTGACTGCCAGCTCGGAGCCTGGAGCCTATTTCAGAGTCTGTGTCTCCCCCTCTCTCTGACCCTCCCCTGCTCATGCTGTCTCTCTCTCTCCTAGAAATAAATTTAAAAAAATAAAATAAAATAAATAAATAAATAAATTACATCTTAAATTACATTAACAGAAAGATCTGGAAATAGAATTCAGGTCTCTTCTTGGACCGAAAAACATATTAATGAATCCATACAGGTAACTGAACCTAACTCCTCTAACTCATAGGTTAAAAACATTTGTGAAGATATGGACACAGGGCTTTTTAGAAAAGCTCCTTAAACTTTACTAGAAAGAATAAAATACACTCAAAAGTTAAAATACACGTGTGTGTGTGTGTGTCACACACACACACACACACAGTCTACTACTTTCCTCTCTCCATAATACTAAACAGAAGTTTAAAAACTATAACACTTCACGTACACTATTCAAAGTACCAGTTTACCTCTCTTTTAATAATGGGATCAGGATGGTCTAAGCATTCAATTATGGTCATCTGGTGCTGAAGAGCCAGAGTGGGATCCTGCTGGATAACATAGGTAAGAGCCTTCAGCCCTAGAAACAAAGATTACGTTGTACAAAGTGACTTGAAACAAATATCCAGCAAATTTCAAGAGCTCTTTGTAATATCTGCCAAAATTACCTAATCATCTTACCTAAGTATTTGAGATTTATTTTAGGTGACAGAACAAATTTTCCAATGCACTTGGCAGCCTTCTCAAGTAATTCTGATTTAGGATAAATAGAATAAACTGTATGCACACATTCAAAGAGAATAGCTAAAGAAAGAAAATATAAAAATGTCAGGGATCATGTTAAGGCATAATAAAAGAACTTACTTGTGTAGAGCTTAGAACAAAACAAGCTAATTAGAAGGTCAGTTTTAGTAAAAAATTATTTACAGAAAATGTTCAAAGATAGGAACTTTGCTGTTTTCAGGCTTACACAGTTNTACCATAATATATATATATATTAATAGCTAGAAATGATGCATTCATTCATGCAACAAGTATTTACTGAACACCTCCTATGTGCCAGGCATTGTTCTAATAGTATGGATACAGCAGTGAACAAAAAAGATAAAAACCCCTGCCCTTAAGGAGCTCACATTCTAATGGACACATAAGTAATATATTCATTGTTCTTATATAAACAGGTGTTTCCAACACTGCTTGAATGCTTCAAAATTTGTTCTCAGGCAGTTTCTACCATCTATACATAGAAACTATATACGTAGTTTATATCAATGTAATCATTTTAGGATGCTCTAGCATTCATTTCAAAGTAGGGCCACTTCATAAAAATCCTCAAGTCACTTCTTTAAAAGAAACCTCAAGGAACACTGAACAATCTATACAACATTTTGATAGTGTTCAAATTTGATTTTCTAATACAAAGATTGGATAACTATGATAATGATCAAAATAGACACTAAATTTTTTTTCAAACTCTTTAAAAGAGCCTGAGTCAAGGAGCCTGAGCTTTGTGATGGTAAACAAAGAAGAACGAGCGGTATCAAGTCCTGCATGTGCCATGGAAGCACAGTATAAGTGAGGCACAGACTCAGCGGACTTAACAGTCCTACAAGTTGAGGTATCAGGTGTCCTTGACAGAACCATTTCTTCTCTTTCCTAAAGCTTAAAACAAAACAATCGGATACTTTGTTGTGTCCAACATAGATCTTGAGTATTCAACCAGCTAGGTTTTCTACTGTTAGGTTGCCTATCAACTGATTCACACATAATCTTTGTATAAAAAACTTTATAAAAACTTTTTCTATAGAAGGAGAAAGAGAGAAAATAAATCAGAAATACAAATTTCTCTTTAGGAAGGGGACTGACTTTAAAAGAAAACCTACAAAGATAGTTAATTGAACCTAGAAAGATACTCTGTAAATTCAGATGTTATGCTGTAAAATGTCCTTATTCTGGCCATGAAAAAAGTTAACTTTATGACTTCATGAACTAAACAAAAAGAGGCTTAGTCAAGTGACTGACCAACTAAGGCAGGAACGGATAAACTACCACTAAATCCATCCCTTGACCTATTTTTGCAAGCCTGTGAACTAAGAACAATTTTTACTTTTTTTTTTGAGATATAATTGACATATAACATTATATGAGTCTCAGGTGTACAATTCCATTTTTTAAAGGTCGTAGAAAAACAAAGTAACAAAGGAGAATTTATGACAGAAACCTGTATTACCTACAAAGCCTAAAATATTTACTACCTGGCCCCCTTTTCAGAAAGTGTTTGGGGCGCCTGGGTGGCTCGGTCAGTTGAGCGTCCAACTTCGACTCAGGTCATGACCTCACAGTTTGTGGGTTTGAGCCCCGCGTCGGGCTCTGTGCTGACAGCCAGCTCAGAGCCTGGAGCCTGTTTCAGATTCTGTGTCTCCCTCTCTCTCTGACCCTCCCCTGCTCATGCTGTCTCCCCCTCTCTCTTAGAAATAAATTTGAGGGGCACCTGGGTGGCTTAGTCGGTTAAGCGTCCGACTTTCGCTTAGGTCATGATCTCGCGGTTCGTGGGTTCGAGCCCCGCATCGGGCTCTGTGCTGACTGCCAGCTCAGAGCCTGGAGCCTGTTTCAGTCTGTGACTCCCTCTCTCTCTGACCCTCCCCTGCTCACGCTGTCTCTCTCTCTCTCCTAGAAATAAATAAAACATTAATAAAAAATAAAACCACCTTTGGAGGTTTCTTAAAAAAAAAAAAGAAAAGAAAGTGTTTGCCAAACCCAGAACTAATAGACCAGTCCTAAGTAAGATTAAAAACATGATGATCCATCTTCTGTCCTGACAGTTTCCTTTACAGATTCCTGCCATTCAGAACTCTCCTGCTATCAAACTGTGTTGCTACAAAAGCTTCTCATTACCCATCCAAAATCCAAACTTTTATTTAGATGCTCATAAACTAGTAAAAGTAAAATTAATAGCTGATAAATTGCACTTATGAACTTAGTGCATAAATGAGCTAAAAATGAATTTAATAGATTTTTAAATAACTTCTCCACTATAGCTAAATCCCTTTATTCCCCAACTCTCCAAAAATCTGAGTTTAAGTCCATAAATGAAACAGCAGCCACCCTGGTGTCTCCCCTATGCAGTGGCTTAAAAAAAAAAAAAAAGAAAAAAAGTACTTCTGAGGATTTCTAAACATAAAAGCACAATGCGAAATTTTGTTTTCTCTTCAAGAGGAATTCAGGTCTTAATCAAAATATCAAGTAAAAGTTACCAAATAAAAAATTAATAATATATCAACATTTGTGATACTGTGGTTTTATCATAGGTATTTGGGGTTGGGTTATATACAAAACTTGAAGACATTTCACTGACACCTTATCCTTCAAACTAGACTTTTCTTTCATATTAAATAAGTTAAGTATATATTGACACCACTCTGACAGGGAAATGTAGGTACCACCCTATGGGGGTGAAAGTCCCAGTTCTCCATCTGCTTCCTTTGACACCTGGAGGAGATTCTCGGTCCTTCTGGGTGGGGGGTGGGAGCAACTGCTGATACTATCCTGCCTCGGAAAGGAAGGGGCACCTCATTGCCTCTCCTTACATGGCCTCCACTGACACTGATGGGGTGGCCTGGGTCTCCCTGACCAGTGGTTAAAGCTCCAACTCTTTCTAGGCTTCCCCTAACACCACCCCAGCAAAGAGGGGAGAGGTACTTCATTAACTCCCTATTCCTAGGTATGTGAAATCCAGGCTTCTCACATCACCTCCACAGACAGTGTAAGCGAGATATGCCCCACTCCCGACACCTGGCAGGGATGAAATTCTGGCTCTCCTCTTGGGCTTCTCCACCATGAGCCCAGCAGAAGCAGTGAGAATCTGGTTACACCCTGGTGAGGGTGGAAATCCTGGCTCTCCACTCAGTCTTTTCTGACATGAGTGAGTCCATAATTTATTACGTGTGATGCTTGGCTGGAAGAGAGAGGCTACCGTCTAAAAGTTTTCTACCTTGCTAGCTTGCCCTTTTCTTGTCAGTCCTTTGGCTAGACAGCAGCATTTCTGTTTGCAAGTGCTGGCGTTTCCAGGTTACTGGCTCTCCAGTACCCAGTGCAGGAAATAGAAGGCAAAAAGAAAACCCAGGGCACTCACCGTGCGTTCCTCGCATCCCAAGGTCCTAACCAGTCCATTTTCATTTCTCCACCTTTCAGAGTCTTATGTTAATTTTATATATAGCGTCCATTAAGTGGGAAAAACAGGGAAACACACTTCTATGTATTTTTGATGGTTCTGTCCCTTGTACTCCATTTTCTATAATTCTCCAAATTTACGAAATAGCTTACTACAAATGTTACTCTCATCTTATCAGTACCCTGCCCAAAAATCTTCCGTATCTCTGGATTTATACAGTATAAAGCCCAAACTCATTTGACTACCACAAGAGGACCTCTGCACTATGGCCTTTCCACTGCTCCCACTATAACTGTCCATGCAGACTGGTAAGCCAATCTTCTCTTTTTATAACCCCACTTTTTAATATCCCCACTTCTGCACCTTTTCTCATGTTCCCTCCACCTAGAACCCTCTTCTAGCTATCTGTAACCTACCTACCTGTCAGGGTCCCAATATATCAATAAACGTTTATGTGTGTCCTCAGGTCCACTGTGATCTCTACCACCACTGGAATCCTGTAACATTTATTCCCTGTACCATCCCTTAGTATTCTGCTTTATACTGGTATAATCCTTTCAAAAATAAGCTAGTTCTCCCATTATACCATAAATTCCTTGAAGGCAAAGATTATAAATTTTACACTCCTCATATCCTCTATTATCATTTTGTACAATGCCTGGCACATAACAGTACTCAATAAATGTCTCTGATGAGATTTTGTCTTAACACTAAGGTTAGTTAAAATAATGGGATTTTCATAAAAATATGATTTAGGAACTATAAAGGCTAAAATCCAATCAGATAACTGATAAAAGTAAAGTAGTTTTTCTCTTCCTTCAATTCAACTAAAACGTATTACTCATTGATTAACCTAGTGCCAGACAGTGGGATAGACACAGTCTCTTCCCTTATGAAGTTCGTAATTTAAAATTCACATTCTTAAGCAATAAAATATTCATGTTAGCATTACTAGAGAACATTCTACCTTTGATAAAATCACTCAAAGTTATAAACTGTATCAATACAAATATGGAGGGGAAGCCTAACAATGGAAAGATTAATAAAGGAAATAAATAAAACAGAAACTGTAAGGTTTCCATGGCAAGGTAAAACACTGGACTGACAGCCTACAAAGAAACGAATTATTGGTGTTGGTCCCAGAAATGTTAATAAGGGAAAGGTGCCCTAGTGGAGAACATTAAAAAATATTTCCTCAGGTATACAGTACTCTCCAAATGAAAAGGAACAGATAACCGTGGTTATCTCCAAGAAGGGGAACTGGGTGGTAGGTGGTAAGGGTAAAAGGGACACTTACTGTTCACTGTATACCTTTTTGTACCTTTTGAATTTTGAACCATGTGCATATATTACCTATTCAAAAAAATAAAAAAATTAAAGCTGAAATGTCAATTACAAAAAAAAAATTGTCCAAGAAAAAGAAAATCAGATCCTTAACTGATTCTAAACAGATTTCCTTGAGAGTCTTTCAAACTCTTATCCTGCACACTAATTATATCTCAAGCAAAACTTTAACTTTGCTGGCTGCAAAGACTCTGACACTCCTCTGGGTCTTCTGACGGCTAGGAGCCAAACAACCCATGTCAGGAAGGATCATCCTTATCTCTGGCCTGACTCCTCTCAGTACACAGCAGGATCCTACATACTATCAACCGCTCATTACACTATACACTTATAAGGGCAGGGACTGTGTCTATCTTATTCTCCTTTTAATCTCACATACTTATCATGGAGAAATACACAAATCCATCAACTCTTCCCTCAATCTGTACCTAGTTTACAAAGCAAGTTTTTGTTTTGTAAGCCTTCAATAAATACTGGTTGAACAACTGAATAAACCACTTTTACTGCCTTAATTACCATTTATACATGCAAAACATAAATCTATCCTCCAAAATTTACCATCTCAATTCACTATCATGTGCATTGTCATCCCTGTATAAGTCTCATACATGCAATTCTTTCTCCTTATTCCCAACTCCATCTTCGTCAAACACTTTTCTTACAGTTAAACTACTACAATTTCTGCCCTCCAGTCCATCCCACATTTCTACAATCATTGTTCTTAAAGATTCAGTTTACCACTGTCTAAAAAAAAAAGGATAGTCTTTATCCCCTACTTCACAGTATTTTACCAGATAAAGGAATGACCTCTCATTTGAGTTAATCTCTCAGTGCCTCTTCTTTTTCTCTATAGCATGCAAAATTCAAACTATTTTTACTTTGCCTCTGAATATTTCCAAATACTTCATTGTCTTTACTGAGCTTTTTCAAACTAATCAACAAACTAACAGTTCCTCCCTCTCGCTATTAAGATTGGAAGTTATTTGGTAACTTTTCTCAGTCCTCTCCCCTCTCCCCCAAATTACTCATCTCCTATCACTAAATTACTTTAAAATTGTACATAACATATAACTACTGTCTCCTCACAGAGCAATATGTTGTTATTCCATATATGTATCCTATATGTTTTGTCTATATCCTATCCTTCCTTCAGTTCTCTTCTTAAACCTTCCTTGTTCTCCCTCTCATTTAAGACTAACTGCTATATTCTCCCATAGCTGCTATATTCTTTCATACAAAGGAGTAACTCTCCTTTGTAACATTTACACCACCTGTGCCTTTCCATTTATCATCTATATAGTCTGTGAGATCAATGATAAGTGTTTTATTCACAGCTGTATTACTTATACAGGTTATCTTCACAGTCAATTAGATGTTTCATGAATATTTTCAATAGAAAGATAATTTCTCTTAAAATATTTTAAAAAGAGAGATAATTTTAATAATGAATTTAGATCAACATATAAAATAATGCCATTATTTCTATTAGTTATCTAATGCTTGCACTGAAAAATAATAACCCAAAGAACCACCTTAAAAATTAACATAAAATTCTATTGGAATTTATAGTATTCTAACACACATTTTGCTATCATGCTGAAAAACACCGTCAATCATTAGAGTAACATTTATGTATGTTACCTACCATATGTGACATTGTGATTTAACTCGGCTCTTCGTAAGGATTCATCAAGAACATCATACATTAATTCACTTGTCCTGTTTAAAAGATATTTTATTTGCAGTAGAATTACAGTATTATAACTCAATAAAACAGTTTTTCAAACGTCTCTCTCTTTAAAACTGAGGATCTACAGAAAAGAAGTGAAAAAAATTCATTTTATGAAGTTATGGAAATTTCACTTCTTCAAGATTCCATGTGCTCTTTTTCATGAGTTTAATTTCTGCTTTATCAAAGTTGACTTGTCAATGGAGAGATATACATAAGTCAATCAACTCTTTACCTGTACCTAGTATACGAATCAGGTTTTTGTTTGGCTAAACACACTACCTATTATAATTTTATTTGCATTAAAATATTTCTGCCTGTTTCAACTTACTACAGTAATATCTCACACATCCAGATTATACCAGACGATTTTTAACCAAATAGTTTTTTAAAAGTATTCAAACGCTACTCTTGATTTGAGCAGCACCAGGTTTTCTGGAGGAAAGTTTAACTTCCATTTATGCTAGCTATAAAGAAATTATCTTTTGTAAAACAGGTTTATACCATTCTTATGTCTTTATGGTCACTGATTACAGTTATGGGAGCTGGGTTTAAGTAGATACTGTAAAAAAATGCAGTGCCTGGAAGGAAGGAAGGAAGGAAGGAAGGAAGGAAGGAAGGAAGGAAGGAAGGAAAAAGAAAGAAAGAGCTTTGTAAAGCACTCTGTCTTGAAATCTAGAAAAGTCGTCTCCAAGAGGCTTGTGTGAAACAATGGCTTCTCAACTGGCATTTCTGTCTCTCTTTTACAAATTCAAAAAGCAACAATAGAAAAAAAAAAAAAAACTACCATCAACACAGAACACACACAGTAGTCTTGCAGAGAAACTACACTGTAAAACAAACAAAAGGATCAAAATAACCTGGGGCCATACAAATGACATTAGATGTATGTTACATCTTTTTCAGAAAATGTTTTTCTAAATATACAGCTAGAAAATTTTAATTTCAAGTGTATGAACTTTTATTCTGTCTTGAATGAAGTATAACAATCCTGTGAGAATCCAGAACCATATTCTAAAATCCCTCATTTTATTGTGTAAGCACTTTTTCCAGACAATACCACATAGCAGACATTACAACCCGTCCCCCAAATTCGGTAATACGACACCTAGATTACAGTCTAGTTTCTCAATTTTAAAAGCTGATGTCTGGCGTAAGAGTCATGATTAACCACATAAAAATATAGAAATGTGTGCAGACATGATCAAGCCAAACAGGAAAAACCTAAGAAGAATGCTATAAAACACAAGGAAATATCCAAACAGGAGATATAAAAGAATATAAATATAAGACTTTTCCACTAAATTAACTCTTTTAATTAAATACATTAGAATCCTGTGCTCTCTTCAGCAGCATGGATACTAAATACATTAGAATCCTGTTATAAAATACCATTTTTACTTTGCCACATTGGACTAACCATGTCTTAAGAAATACAAGATTTGTGTTAACATAAAATCTCAGAGTTGGGACAACAAAGGAGAAGATATTCTAATGTTCCCCAACACCATAAGAGTTCCACTCTTTACTCATTTCCTTGAGCCGAATTCTATTCAACTGAGCTCTCTGGAGGTAAGCTCTCCCATTGTATATGTTCTTTGTAACTTTGTATGTATTCCCCAAATTCATTCATAAAGGAAAGAAGGAAGATAATGAGTTAATGAATTTAGTAAAGTCACTAAAAGCCTCCAAAGTTACTTCACGAAAATATATTGTCACTGGACCTTTTTAGACTCGTGAGGTCTGGATGCATTACTATGAAATTTGTGATTTTAAAACAGAATTCCAGTGCACTCCCAACTAGAGCTATGCCATAGGGTAGGCTGGATTATATAAAATAAAATTAGGGCAAACATTTCTAATGTGTGCATCTACTCCCATCACCTCCAGTTTTTTGACCTAGGAATTTAGAGTCAGAAACACAGAAAAAACGACATAGCAATATCAAAAGTGATACAGTCCAACTAGCTCTCATCAGGAGTTCACAGGCAGAAGGACATTGACATGACACTGACAAGGCATCACCGGGAGCCACAGCCTAGAAGACAATCCCATTGTAAAGCTGGGCTAAAGAATTACAAGGTACCCTACTGCATAGAAGAAAACCAGATATCATAAAGTCAGAACACTGACTAGCAAATATTTTCTTAAGACAGAAAAACATCAAGGTCTCAAGCCATGGTCCTTGCTCTCAAGTGAACTAAAATCTAGTTGGACTTGTCCTTGCACAGTTCAGAAAAAAAAAAAAGTAGTATGTGTGCATATATGCAATATATACATAGAAAGAGAAAGAACAGTAAGACAAATGAAAATCATTGATGACCCTAGGTAAAAGTTATAAGGAAGCTTCTTGATCTACTCTTGAAACTTTCTGGGAAGTTTAAAAACCATGACAAAACAAGGGCACCTGGGTGGCTCAGTCAGTTAAGCATCTGACTTCAGCTCAGGTCATGATCTCACGGTTCATGAGTTCAAGCCCCATCTTGGGCTCTGTGCTGAAAGCTCAAAGCCTGAAGCCTTCTTTGGATTCTTTGTCTCCCTCTCTCTCTCTGCCTCTCCCCCACTCGCACTCTGCCTCTCTCTTTCAAAAAATAAACATAAAAAAAGAAAAACTATGACAAAATAAGAAGTTACAAGAAATATACATTATCGAAAAGACACCCATAAAAAGTTTAATATAAAGCATTAGCTAAAAGAGTAATTAAGACAAATGAATTAAGATGAAACACTCACATCCAACTAGAGCAAGAGTCAGCAAACTATTGTCTCCAGGCCTATCCTGGTTAGATGTTTGTTTATGTATGGCTGCAGGCTAAGCATGGTTTTTACATTTTTAAATGGGGAAAAAAATAAAAAGAATAATATTTCATGACACAAAGATTATATGAAATTCAAGTTTTAATGTTCATAAAAAATTTTTTTTGGAATACAGTAGTGTTCATTCATTACATATTATCTATGACTGTTTTAAGTTATACAACAGCGGGCTTCAACAGACAACATACAGCCCACAAAGCATCAAATATTTATTATCTGGCCCTTCACAGAAGTTTCCAAACCCCTAAATTAGAATGTTTAAGAAGGCTTCAGGAAAGACATGAAGCTTCAGAGGCACCTTTCCCTAGGAGAAGGATTAGATAAGCAGAGAGCCAGAATGATCCCAGCAACCTATTTTATATTTCTTACAGTGATTTATTTATCATTATTAAGCCAATTAAACATTGGGAGAATCTGACTTATGAAATTTCCAGGTGACAGGCTATCAGGGTATCAAGTTTGCTTAGAATAGTTTACCTTTGATCGTCTTTTCCTAGAAGTCCTAGTATTCTCAAGAGCTGGATTTGCAACCATGGTGCTGGCACACTATGGTAATTGAAATCTACTGGGAGCTTTCCTCCAACTACTTGCTTCAAAATTGTTACAAAACTCCCCGTCAAGTCTTTATATCCAGATGAATTCTCCTATACCCAAAAAACAAAACAAAACTTTCTATTAATAATAATCTCTTTAACAAATATAAGATAGACGTAGTTGAAGTGCCATACAGAATCTAACTTAGTACATGTTAACTTAGGAGTTGCATGTTCATATTTAATAAAACAGTACTTTAGGGGCACCTGGGTGGCTCAGCTGGTTAAGCATCTGACTTAAGCTCAGGTTATGATCTTGTGGTTCACAAGTTTGAGCCCCGTGTCGGACTCTGTACTGACAGTTCAGAGCCTGGAGCCTGCTTTGAATTCTGTGTCTCCTTCTCTCTCTGCCCCTCCCCCGCTTGCACTTGGTCTCTGTCTCTGTCTCTCTCAAAAATAAAAACATTTAGAAAATTTTTTAGATAAAAATAAAATAATCTGTTTAATTTCTTCCATGACAAAACTACTCTGGCTACTTGATCCAAAGTTGAATCATCCCCCAAAAAGCTTCCACCATTTGCTATTTGTCTCCACACAGTCTTAATCACATTTCGTAAGTTCTTATAATTACATCTTATACAGAACTTTTGTTAGACAATACCAGCAATTAAATCAAAAAGTGAAAAGAGAGGTGCCTGGGTGGCTCAATTAGTTAAGCATCCAATTCTTGATTTCACCTCAGGTTATAATCCCAAAATCATGGGATCAAGCCCCATTCTGGGCTCCATGCTGAGCATGGAACCTGATTGGGATTCTCTCTCTCTCCCTCTACCCCTCTTCCCTGCTCACTCGCTCACTCTCTCTCTCTAAAAGAAAAAATATATATCTTTTTAAAAAATAAATTAAAATCTTAATAAATCAATAAATAATTTTTCCAAAATCTTCATAGTATAGAGAAATAGGTAAGTTAGTAGAAACAGTAATCTGTTCTTTCCCTTAAACTATATTTTTCCCTATTCTTTTCTCCTTATTCCTCACATCCTTTCCCTCACTACCCATCTCTCTCTCTCTCTCTCTCTCTCATACACACAATCAATACACCAATGTGATCATTTCTACTGTCTGCATTGTATTTCATTTCCTTAGCACATGTGAATATTGGCCCCATTTTTGGCTAATATAACCCTATCTTTAAACCACACATTGAATTAGCAAGTGTCCATTAGGTGGCTAATCAAGAACTACTAGTGAAGTACTGCCACATTAGTTACCTTATGCACAGTTTCAAACTGCAATTTAAGACCAAAAATAGGGGCGCCTGGGTGGCTCAGTTGGTGAAGTGTGGGACTCTTGATTTGGGCTCAGGTCATGATCTCATGGTCGAGTCCCATGTCAGGCTCTGCACTGACAGTGCAGAGGAATTCTTTCTCTCCCTCTATCTGCCATTCTCCCACATGCACTTTCTCTCTCTCTCAAATAATTAAAATATTAAAAATAAATAAGGGGCGCCTGGGTGGCTCAGTTGGTGAAGTGTGGGACTCTTGATTTGGGCTCAGGTCATGATCTCATGGTCGAGTCCCATGTCAGGCTCTGCACTGACAGTGCAGAGGAATTCTTTCTCTCCCTCTATCTGCCATTCTCCCACATGCACTTTCTCTCTCTCTCAAATAATTAAAATATTAAAAATAAATAAATAAATAAAATAAAAATAAATAAATGTGTTCTCGGTAGAAGAGCACAGGGCATAGTCAAGACTAATCAAACCTCCCCAAATCAGTGCATCTGCCTTTTAAAAATTAATTAACCCTATTGTATTTTAACATACCTGTGTTTCTGAGTGAGTGTACTTAGATTATCTATCTGACTAATCTCTTAGACTGGGGAATTTAAATACACATTCCTCAGAGTAAACATTAGAATCTTCATTGTAATTTTTATTTCACTATCAAGGACACATTTTTCGAAGAGAAATATTAGCTCTTTCAGAGTTTAGTACACGTTAGAGGAAAAATAAGATTTCATATCAAGTATCTATTTATACCAAATCTATTTTGGAGCACAATGCATAAAAATGAAGACAACCTTTAGATCTGTACCTATAAACTGAATTCAGTAACATATTCCATTTTGTTTTGTGATACTCATCATGAAGTATCTCACATGAAATATAAAGGGTTTCAGGCAAAGCACTGGGGCTCAATTAGTATAAACTCATATCACCATGCAGAGAATGTCCCCTTTCTCATCTGACACAGTATCAATATAAAGCACAACCTCCACCAGCTCTCCTCATTTCAATAAGCTCTTATGCCTCTTATGAAGTCGTATAAAAGAAAGTCACTGCTTAAAAAATCACCCATCTGCAAATTTCAATCATCTTCCATAGCTACCATTTTCCCATGCTTCTTTAGTAACACAAAACACTTAGGGATTAAAAAAAAAAAAAAGACTAATTCTGTAATGTGCCTATAACTCATGTTATCAACAACTTGCAAAAATTACTATTAAAAAGTCCATAAAAACTTAACATGTTAATTAAACATTTTACTGAAAAATGTGAGTTCTTTTTATTCCATAACTACATTTTTCTAATGGCAACTAGTCAGTATCTCCTGAAATTTCCAACGTACCTTAATCATCCTAAAGTATATGTGCAAAGAAGCAGCCATGACCCCAACATCTCTGTCACAAAGTGCTTTCCGAAACTTAATATGGATATGCTGTACTTGATTAGGAGCAATGAGATGGAATTTATATAATGCCAGAACAGCTTTTCTTCGTATAATCTCCCTAAAGAGAAAAAATAAAATCTAAACAAACCATCTGAATCAACAGGCATTTAGCTTGAAAAGATTATACAAAAGATTTCAAAATATCAGCTATTACCTTAATATAAAAAGAAAGAAAGAATTATACACTTATTGTTAATGTCTATATTCTAATCCGCCAGACTATAAAGAGTAGTCATCTCCAGGGGCAAGACCTAAAAAAGACTTTAACTGCCCATGTTATATACTTCTTTAGTTACAGAATTTTTGGTAACAAGTATGTATTACTTTTGAAACCAGAACAAACAAGAAAGATAAATAAATTCCTTAATTCCCTAATTCCATTTTTTGAAAGCCATCTCTCTAGAAACTGGGAAAAGAATCAACAGTTTAAACCTGTAAGAAGTAACTCTGGCCAGTAATCTTATACAGTATCTTTATCAATATTGATATTAAAACATTAATATGTACTATAACATTTTTATAATATTTTTATTTTGCTTTATTATAATATTATTTCATTAATATTTTATTTAAAAAATTAATAAAATCCATTAACATTCTACCCTTAAATATTTCTTCTTTTGTACCATGGGCAAGCATACTCCAAATACTTTGGAGAGCCAGGGCAATAGAGGAAGACTCACATTAATAATGTTACTCCTCCCCTTTTCCAGCTCACGTTTCAGAAATGTCATTACAATGAAGAAGAAAGTATACTTTAGTCTTACACTTAATTTTGAATAGATAATATCTAGCACACAAGAAACAAAATAACAAGTCACTATCCTATGTTCATAATTTAATTTCCAAGTTAGTATATTCCTTGTTATTCTCACTCATGCCTATTTCTAAATGTATTTGCAGGGTATGCTGGCAGTGCTCATAACAGAAGCAAATGTCACAAAACTAAAGTATTTACTATTAGGGTTTCTTAATATATATTTCTGTTAACTAAATCATAAAATCTCAAAACTGAAATTATTCGGTCCAATCTCCTGTGTTCCAATCAAGAATACTTTTTATGGGGCACCTGGGTGGCTTAGTGAGTTAAGCATCCAACTCTTGATTTTGGCTCAGGTCACAATCTCACGGTTTTGTGAATTTGAGCCCCACATCGGGCTCCATGCTGACAATGCAGAGACTGCTTGGGATTCTCTCTCCCTCTCTCTCTGCCCCTCTGTGACTTGTGTTCTCTTGTCTCTCCCAAATAAATAAATAAACTTAAAAAAAAAAAAAGAGAGAGAATACCTTTTAGAAAATTCCTAACAAATGTCCTCCAGCTTCTGCTACATCCCATTAACAAGCAACTCACTACCTTCCTAAGCAAACTATGCCCTGATGGAAAATTATTTTTATACAGAAAAAAAAAGTAGATTAACAATAGATTTGCCAGTAGTATTAATACCATGGTGACTGTAAACTACATCTCAATGTATTGCTATTGAGTGTTAACTAATATCAGTTCTAAGAGAGAGTAGGTAAATGAGGTGAGATAAAAGAAAACAAATCCTGAATAGGTTCAGGAATCCCTGGCCCTGGCCCTATGTGGTGGTACTAACAAAAGACATCAAGAGAACTGGATTGGGGCTCTAGGTCTGGCATGGTGAAACTCAAAAGTCAAGTCCAAGCCACATCTTCTTTGTGATATCTACCGGCCTACCTATAGCTCTGACCCAAATTCTTCAGCATGGAGTTAGTTATGGCCATAAATACAGAAGCAGAGCTTCAAAAAGTCTAACTGGCAGAAGACAGGAGACGCCAGGATTTGAAATCAGAGTACATGGGAAGCAATAAGGAAAAAATTCAGTTCTCAGAAGGATTTCAAACAAAGGGTCAGTAAGTACAATTACCACAAAACAGTAGGAGTATGGAAAAATTACATAAAAATAATGCTGTGCTATGATCAGATCAACCTGTAATTATCTAACTAAAACTAGTATTTTATTTCCAGTAATTAATTGTTTATGTCTATCATTTGTTCTGAAGACAGATTTGACATAAACAAAACATTAAAACAAGTCTGAAAAACCTATGAAGTTATTCCATAATTCTTAGTAAAAGCTATCATTTTAGCTAGAAGTTTTGTGGTCAAATATTTCTTTTTTTAATTTTTATTTTNTCCTAACTCTAAAGGTTATAAAGTTAAGGGGCTTGTCAAAAACAAAACAAAAACAAAATAACACAATAAAACAAAATTATTAATGAAAAGGTAGGTCAAGCTCAAGCTGAGGGATGCTGGAGGGAACCTGGGTAGGGGTATGGGCTAAATGGGTGCCAGGCATTAAGGAGGTCACTTGGGGTGAGCACCAGGTATTATATGTAAGTGATAAATCACTAAATCCTACTCCTGAAACCAATACTACACTATATGTTAACTAAGTTGAATTAAAATTAAATCTTGGAGGAAAAAAAAAAGTCAAGCTGATAAGGAGAGAGTTAAGGAAGTTTCCTTACAATGTAAGATTAGCAAAATACTACAAGGTAAGGTTTATTGAATATATTTTGCTATAAAACAGAATCTAAATAGTACAGTTTTGCCATGAAAGCATCCCCCGTACACTGAAGCTCTGCATTCACAGCACTTGAACCACTGCCAAATTTTTTCCATTATTTCACTTTATCCTCAAAACAACATGTTTCAACCAACCCCACACAGTCAAAGGAAAAACAGGACCACTGCTGGTTAGTGGTAGAACTGGGAGAAAAGCCACAGATTCCTAACACTGAACTTCACTGCCTCTTGGTTTAACTTTAGAAAGCTGCCTAACATTTTCCCAAACCCACATAAAATGAGGGACGATGCTATCAGGGATTTCTGCATTGGATGTGGCAGGCAAAATCTATCCTCTACCCTGGCAGCATTAAGTTAAAGTTATAATAAATTGTTTAGTATAAAGTTTTGTTTTGAAACATATAGTATAGACACATATCCAAAAGGAATTTACTTACTTAGAATGCTGGAGTTTATCTTCAATTAATGGGAGAACAGCTGGAATCATTTCTCGAGGGAATATCTGGCTGACGACAGTAAGTGCCATGCATACCTCTACCAGGTTAGTGCTCTGCAAGTCCTGACATAATCAGTAAGCAAACAAAACATTCAGTGCACGTTTTGAAACGAGGGTGAGTTCAACACTGCAATGGTCCTACATACTTTATAGTTTTCTACTAACTTTATAACCAATGTGTACATTCAGGTTTACCTCGGGAATATCCCTGTTTCATTTCAGTTAAGAGAGTCAATTAGATACATGTAGCCAAAAAGCAACTGATCCAAAAGAAAACGGTATTTCTGTTCTGACACTGACCCAAAGTAGTCTCCTTTACTACAGCATTTAAAACTTTTCTAAACTAACAACAAAACAGGTCTTTGAATTTTTTTCTTATTAATCATGAGTACAAGTTTAAAAGGAAATAATTCTAGATTGCATACAATGCCTGTGTTCATATATACTTATATAGGCACAAAGTTTATAAATCATTCAAATAGAACCTAAAAAATACATTTTGGAAAGTCTGGAAAAAATTAAGCTACTACTAACCTTAATAGAGTACGTAACTTAAAATTTAGAAAGTACCCCTTATACATTCACATACACAGAGTCACACATCCAGATACACATGGAAGAGCTCAACAATTTGATTACACTTCATTCCTAATTTTGATAAAAAGTTTAACAGGAAAGAACACCGTGTGGATTACACTGTATTTTTATTAACTGTAACTTTCAGTTACCCAATTATACCCTATTCTCCTTAAAAATGTTTTTTAGAATTTGAAAGACTTCAATTATTCAGTTTATATCTATATCCTTTTAGAACAGATCCTGAAAAAAAGACAACAGTCAGAAAAGTACATCTGACTAAAGGTCTGGAGACCTGCCTGATTGCTGGCTTGCTTGCTTTTTTTTTAAGTAGGTGCCACACCTAGCATGGAGCCAACACTGGGCTTGAACTCACAATCCTGAGATCAAGACCTGAGCTGAGATCAAGAGTCAGATCCTTAACCCACTGAGCCACTCAGGTACCCCCTAGAGATCTGCTTTTAAATTAAACAGTAAGAGCGGCAGAAACAACTACTTTCTACTTTAACACAGTGTTTGGTGAAGTTCTACTATTAGCCTCATTTTACAAACTCAGAAACAGATCTAAATGATCTTTCTAAGCCCATTCTGTAAGCCTCCCTTCTTCCAAAAATGTCTAACTCAATATGATAGAGGTGAAATGTCAGAAGCCTGCAGGAATAACTTAAGACTTCATATTAACCAACATATAATACAGTACCTTTACAACTGTATTCACAAGGAGAAGCAACAGTTCATGATTTTCATGTAGAAATAAAGAAACAGCCAAATAACCTATAAAATTTGAGGGGAAAAGTCTCATTATTACCTGTCAAAAATGACTTTTCCCAGGAAAAGTTAAACAAAGCAATAATATATTCCAAAATTTAAGTGTCAAACATAACAGCCATAGGTAACTATAAAAACAGATTGCAAAATATGAAGTTCAAAAACTTCAGGAAGATTTCAGGTGTTCTTTATCCTGAAATCTTTCAGAATTTTGTATTTCACAGGATATCCCTGAAATGAAAAAGAGGATATATTTACCAACTTTAAAGTCTAATAAATGACATTAGAAATATATGCCTTCTATCTTCTGTACATATCACTACACAATCAATTAAAACATTACATTTTCTATCCTATAGCCAAAGATAACTATATAAAGACTAATAGCAACTACAGTTACTAGTGAGTTACTATTTCTTATTATTGAATAAGCTACCTATACCAATCCATATGATGAAAATCACATATGAAGCCAACGCCATACCCTATTTTCTTATTTAAAGATACACTATTGAAGGAATAACAGTTGTTGAGGAAAGAAACGTTGTCTACAACATTAAATGTACTTGTTGATTTAAATAAGCATTTTTATTTCAGTAATATTAAAACAAAAAAGTACATCTTAGGATTAAGTAAATACATTAATACTATGACAAACACCATGTATATGGAGTGTCATGGATACTCCATGTCATTTTTTTGACACTCTTCAGACTGATAACATTTGTTAGTTAGTGTGGGTCAGTACATTACAAGCCTCACCTCTTTCAATCCTCATAACTCTATGAAGTAGGTATGAGTATCCTCAAAAGAGTAATATGGACCAAAAAAGGGTAAATCCCCAAAGTCTATAGCTATTACATGGTGAAGCCAGCACTCAAACCCAGGCAGGAGGAGTTAGTTCATGTTTTAACCCCTATGATGTCCTGTCTCTCCACAGTCTATCCTGAGGCCCTATTCCCTACACCTATCCTCACTGTGTTTCATTTTCTTCAATTCTTTCAGCTCTTTCATTAGGGATTCTAATGTTAACTGTCCCCATCATGTCTGTGTCTGCTGGGAATCATGGGGAACTGTAAGAAATTACCTAATCTCACAACCAAGAGTAGGGTATGACCCACTGCAACATCACTAAAGGTCAGATGAACAGAGCAAGAGAGAGAAAAAACAACTAAGTAGGGGCAAGAAAGGAGAAAACCCTAGAAGGCATTTAACGAGATTAGGTCTTATCTGACTGCTTAGAACTCGTGATCAGCTGAGGTATATCACTCACACCCAAGCCACCAAGATCAAGGTATAAGAAAATGAACAAATTCAGGGGCACCTGGGTGGCTCAGTCAGTTAAGCCTCTGACTTCGGCTCAGGTCATGATCTCACGGTTCGTGGGTTTGAGCCCTGCATCGGGCTCTGTGCTGACAGGCAGCTCAGAGCCTGGAGCGTGTTTCAGATTCTGTATCTCCCTCTCTCTCTGACCCTCCCCTGCTCAAGGTGTCTGTCTGTCTGTCTCTCTCCCTCTCAGAAATAAATAAAACATTAAAAAAATTAAAAATTAAAAAAAAAAGAAGAACAAATTCAAAGACCATATCAAGGAAACCTTAATTCTATGCATTACAAAGAATATCCTAACCATTGTAACAAACAGGAAACAGGGGAAAAAATACTTAATGATTCAAAAAATGAAAAGGTTCCAAAAGCAAAGAATAATGACTAGATTATGGAGTATGTTTGATATGAAAGAGTGATATATAGGGTAAGAATACAGGCTTTGACTCACAGAAACTTGGGGGTTTACATTCTGGCTCCACCATCTATTAGCTGTATGACCTTGGACAAGTAACTTAACCTTTCTGAGCTTCAGTTTTCACCTATCTCACAAGATAAAGCACCCAACATAATGCCTAACTTAATGGGTACTGAAATTCATTTATTCAACAGTAAGAAGGCTGGAGCACCTGAGTAGTTCACTCAGTTAAGTGACCGACACTGGATTTTGGCTCAGGTCATGTTCTCATGGTTTGTGAGTTCGAGCCCAGAGTCAGGCTCTGCATTGACAGCATAGAGCCTACTTGGAATTCTCTCCCTCTTTCTCTTGGCCCCTCCCTCTCTCTTTCTCTCAAAAATAGATAAACACTAAAAAAATAATAATAGGGGCACTTGGGTGGCTAAGTCAGCTTAGTCAGCTAAGCATCTGACTTCGGCTCAGATCATAATCTTGTGGTCTGTGAGTTTGAGCCCCACATCAGGCTCTATGCTGACAGCTCACAGCCTGGAGTCTGCTTAGGATTCTGTGTCTTCCTCTCTCTCTGCCCTTCCCCCATTCACACTATCTCTCTCACTCTCAAAAATAAATAAACATTAAAAAATAATAATACGTAAATGAATATAAGGCATCTCCATCAGAGAAAGCACCAAAGCTAATCTTAGAAATCTCAGGAGAGTTTGAAAAGGCAATAATACCACAGTGAAGACATAGAGAAGGTTTAAATGATATCTTTAAAAAAAAAACTTACACTCACTAGCACACATAAAATCCCTACAGGAATAAGTCCCTCTAGTTGGCAATAAAATGCTTCCCTAAGATCTTGAATCTCCATAAAAATGATTCTGAGCTCTCTGCTAAAATAAGCTCCCAGAACTATGAATAATACATGTACAAGGTTATTCACTGCAACATTATTTAAAAGAGCAAAAAATAAAAGATAACTCATATGTCCAATAGGGAGAGACCTGGCTGAAAAAACGATAGCCTATCCATCCATCCAATGAAAATTATGCAACTGTATAAGAGTACGAAGATGTCAAAATAAGGTATATTAACAATCTATATAGCATAGTATCATTTGTGTAAGAGAGAGTGTATGAGTGTGTACCCATGCATTTGTTTGTTTTGCAAAAAGAAACAATGGAAAGATTAATTACAAACTAATGAAAATGGTTACCTAGTGGAGTAAGGAGCAAACTAGGTAAGAGGGACTAGAAACTGAAAGTGAGACTTGTTTGATTATACCTTTTTATAAGGTCTTAACTTTTGAACTTTATATATTTTTAAAAATAAAATTAAACTGAAAGTTTAAAAAATTATATGAAAGTTTAAGAAGCACAATACAGCAATAGTTGTACAAAATTACAGCAACAACCACCTAATATTGACTGAACCTCCTTGCCTTTGGGGATCTTATAATTAGTTTAAGAGCTAAGACATTAATATACAAAAAGACACCACCATAAGATGAGATGGTAAAAGCCACCTGAAAGAATAAGAGTTAAAACTTGATTTGGAATATGAAAAGGGAGAGACAGGATGACAGAGGGTACTCCCTTGGAGGGAAGAATATAATAAATCTAGAAGAGTGGAATGAGTTTCAATAAGTAGAATACTGGATACACCTAGTCTCAGAATCTTTAGCAAAATATCTCCCTTCCCTGTCCCATCATCTGACAGCACAGATATTTGTGAAGAATGCTGATCCTTGACAACATGACACTATCAACTCCTCTGAATAAAGAACATGTTGTCCTCCTATATCACTCTAAAGTGCTTCCTTCTTGGATTTTGACATACAGCTGAACCTACATGAATATTTAAAAGATACTTCCTAATAGCCCTAAAGGTTGATTAAAGAGACAAACATTTTTAAAAGATACCTCTAATCCTCACAGCTAACATTCGTGAAACTGAGAAAAGGATATTTAAGATTATTCAAGTCAATTTCAGTTTTTATTCTATAAAGAAACATTTCTGATCATTAAACTGATAGTGTTAGACAGACTTCAAAATCAGCTTTGTTGAGGTATAATTTACACACAAGAAAACTCACCCATTTTAAGTGTACAGTTTAATGGATTTTGGCAAGTATATATGCTCATCTAACTATCACAAAAACAGGCAATTTTTAATCTTCGCCATAACTCCAAAATGCTACAAATCAATAAGACTGATTTCATGTATAGGCTTTGAGTTTTTGAAGTGTTCCCTTTTAAAGCTTTGGAAATTACAAGGCAATGTTCTGAAAACACACTATATACTTGCCATCATTCATTTTACATAGTAGCTGGAACTTTAAGGCAAACATTAACTATTAAAATCTTAAACACATACATACCTACTCTTTTCTCTAAAAGGTTTCCTTGTTGTGCCAACTTGATTGCATGTATGTAGCCAAAGGAAGCATCGTATCCAAGCATTTCACAATATATAAGTCTCACCATACATTCCTTCATCATTTTCTGAAAAGCAAAACATCCAGTAACTGTATAAACAAATAGAATGTTTTGATTTTTTTTATCATGTTGCAATCATTTCACAGAGGAATCTTTAATCCTAGCACTGAAGAAATAACATATACGTATATAATAAATTCATAACCTGAAGTCACACTTTATAAATAAAAGTTGCTCCAAAACTTAGCTTACCAACAATACTGATTTTAGCAAAATTATTTCAACATTTTGTTAGTGGCAATATATAAAATAAATCAACTGTAGCTATTTCTAATTCTAGGTGTACCCGTGTAAAATTTGGTTATAATGTGAGACACATGGTCCTCAGACAAAATTTCACCCATGGTAATATGACTTGGTTTCTAGAATGGATCATATCATCTTAATATACTTTGTCCAATGAAGACATCCATAAAATTCCCATAAGTTGGTAATAATTTGTAGAGAAAATAATTTTTATATTTGAAAAACAAATTGCACCTGAACTTTATCAGAATTGTTTTGCTGTACATAATATGCAGTAGCTTGTTTTATAGGCATTCTTTTTTTTTTTTTAATGTTTGTTTACCAATTTTGAGAGAGAGAGAAACAGAATACGAGCAGGGGAAGGAAAGAAAGAGAGACACACACAGAATCCGAAGCAGGCTCCAGGCTCTGAGCTGTCAGCACAGAGTCTGACATGGGGCTCGAACCCATGGACCAGGAGACCATGATCTGAGCTGAAGTCGGACACTCAATGAGTGAGCCATCCAGGTGCCCCTATAGGAATTCTTTCTAAACAATTCTGCTATGAGGAACTGAAGGGCATGATATCATTAATGGTATATAGCATTTCTAACATTTAATTTTTTAACTGGGTCTTTCAATATTTATAACACGAGCTAACAAACTGTTTTAGGATTCTATACATTTGTTTTATTAGTAAAATAATATTTGCATTCTCAATATTTATAGCAAATTTTAATCATAAATAAAAAATATAAATAAAATGTGTTTCAAAATAAGCTCACAGACTATTTTAATACCTAAAAATTAATTAGGGTTGGTATATTACAGGATTATTAAATCACAAAACACTTCAAAAACAGTAACATAAATATTTTAAGATAAGGACATTAATACTCAATATTTCATTCATATTCTATATATGTATATATTTATACATGTAACTATGAAGAGTTTTATTTTTTATTTTTTTTTAATATGAAGAGTTTTAAATGAAACCATGGGAAAATCCTTGGAGAGTAAGATTTAATTCAGGTCACTTGTGTTTAAAGTAATAGAAGTTTGGGGCGCCTGGGTGGCTCAGTCAGTTAAGCGTCCGACTTCGGCTAAGGTCATGATCTCACGGTTCGTGGGTTCCAGCCCCACGTAGGGCTCTGTGCCTGCTTCCAATTCTGTGTCTCCCTCTCTCTCTGACCCTCCCCTGCTCACATTGTCTCTCTCTCTCTCAGAAATAAATAAAACATTAAAAAAAAAAATAAAGTAATAAAAGTTAAATTCATTAGTATATTAAAACTACTAAAAACTGAAAAAATAAGCTTAAAAGTTACTGGAAGTTCCTCTTCAAAGGCTTTCACATCAATTAGGGGTGAAAGTATTCATCTAATCCATTAAGTATCATCCCTGGTTTTGTAACATTTTATCTCAGTCTTTCAAAGATCATTATGAGCTGTATTTAATCAAAATTGTATTGCATACATTATTATTCTCTTAGTTTAGGAGAATAAAGTCCATTCCTTAATACAGAACTTTCTCTTCTTTTTTTTTCTTTTTTTTTTTTTTTTTACAATTTCTCTACACAGTGTATCTCAGGGACAGTCTATAAAGCATGCCCAGAGCTGGATGGCCATAATTATTATAAAATATTCCTTCAAAACTCTGGCTCTCTAACTTTTACCTATTTATCTTATTTCTGTCCACACGAGGTGTACCAATTACAGAAAATGGAAATCAAACAAAGTAAAAGGAGAGAAACCATACCTGCTTAACATCTATCAAGTATCATGAAAATAATGACAATGATTTCATACATACACACATATATACTATCTATACACCCACATATATACATTTATATACACAAATAAATCAGATTAACTGTGCTTTGAGTTTCATTTGTCCACATATTACCATGATCATAAAAGGAAACACGTACATTCTCCTAGACTTTAAGTGTTATTCACATACAAGATAATGTGTTCTTACAAAATGATCACCCCAATATTTTTCTAGAAGAGGAAGAAAACTCCCAAGTGACTTACACACAGAAGGCACTCACTAAATATTTGCTGAATAATGGTACCTGGAAAAAAATCTCATTATATGAAACTGCATGATAATTAAAAGGAAAAAAAACGTTAGGTCTTATTCTAAATATGTAGGGACAGTGACCTGCATATAGCGGCTACTCATTACTAGCTGCTGAATGAATGCTGCTTAAAAAATCAAAGTATATGGAACTTTAGTTTTAAAAAAACTGGAATTTGATTTAGCTGTTGTGCAATATACTGTGTTACAGCAAGAAAACCATTTTTCTACTTTGTTTACCTACATCCCAAGATCTATAATAATAAAATGAAAGATCTATAGTATACCGACTAAGGACTGAAAATATTACTTTTAATGATATATGGTAACCTTTTCCCAGTGTACAACATTAAAACATTAAGATCAGCACCAGGGTCCCACGAGTATTGCCACATTCATGTAATTACCATCATGTTGGCATTGAATTGGCATCAGTCAAGAAAGTCTTGCTCCAGTGCAGCCAGTCACTAACAAAAAGTTCAAGCTAATGTCTGACTTGCTACCATCCCATAACTGATTGGGACTATGATAAATTACATTTTAGCAACTTATCAATGAGATGCCATGATAGGGTCCATAGTGGACCAGGTTTCAAATATAAAATGTGCGAGCACTGACTCTGCAAACTCACCAGTGTTGTAGCAGGAGCAGAAACAGTTGCTTTCAGGTTACTCAGTTCCTGCTGGATTAGTTTCTCTTCCTCCTGAAAAAGTGAAACTATTTAAATGCATAAATAACTGGCTTTTTAAACTATAACAATATTTCTTAAAAGGAAAAATATGGGATGCCTGGGTGGCTCAGTCGGTTAAGTGTCCAACTTTGGCTCAGGTCATGATCTCCCGGTTCGTGGGTTCAAGCCCCGCGTCGGGCTCTGTGCTGACAGCTCGGAGCCTGGAGCCTGTCTTCGGATTCTGTGTCTCCCTCTCTCTCTGACTCTCCCCTGCTCATGCTGTCTCTATCTCTCTCTCAAAAATAAAAAAAAAAAAATTTAAAAAATTTTTTAAAAAAGGAAAAATATAATTTATAACATTTGCAATAAAAAATAAACATTATTTTAGAGGACAATTATAAGTGTTTAAAATTTGTCTAACAGCATATCTCCAAACCTTGGAATCATTCCTAGAAAGAATAATTCACCATCCCTCTTTCCTTCACTTAATTAATGTCTCCTAAGGACAGTTTAGCAGAAAATGTTTGGTTTGGTTTGGTTTCAGTTAAAGGTGGAGAGAAAGAAGAAAAGAAAATTTTCATGTACTGGTCCAGGATAAGGTTCTCACACCTTCCTTTTATTTATTGTTTTAAACGTGTATTTTTTTTTAATTTTTTTAATGTTTTATTTATTTCTAGGAGAGAGAGAGAGAGAGAGAGAGAGACAGCGTGAGCAGGGGAGGGTCAGAGAGAGAGGGAGACACAGAATCCGAAGCAGGCTCCAGGCTCTGAGCTGGCAGTCAGCACAGAGCCCAACGCGGGGCTCGAACCCACGAACCGCGAGATCATGACCTAAGCGAAAGTTGGACGCTAAACCGACTAAGCCACCCAGGCGCCCCTAAATGTGTATTATTGAGAGACAGAGAGAGACAGGGCATGAGCACAGGAGGGGCAGGGAGAGGGGGAGACAGAAAATCTGAAGCGGGCTCCAGGCTTTGAGCTGTCACCACAGAGCCTAACACGGGGCTCAAACTCACAAACTGCAAGATCGTGACCTGAGCCGAAGTTGGATGCCCAACTGACTGAACCACCCAGGTGTCCCTCACACCTTCCCTTTAAAAGTAAAAAGTCTTGGGGTGCCTGGGTGGCTCAGTCAGTGGAGCATGTGACTCTTGATCTCAGGGTTCTGAGTTCGAGCTCCATGCTGGGTGTAGAGATAACTTAAAAATAAAAAATCCTGGGGCAGCTGCATGGCTCAGTCGGTTGAGTGTCCAACTCTTGATTTCAGCTTAGGTCATGGTCCCAGGGTTGGGACTGAGCCTCGTGTCGGGCTCCATGCTGACCATGGAACCTGCTTAAGATTCTCTCTCTCTCCCTCTGCCTCTCTTCCCTGCACACTCTCTCTCTAAAATAAGAAAAAAAAATTAATAAATATATAAAAATCTTAATAAATAAAAGTCTTCATAGAATAGAGAAATAGGGTAAGAAGGCAGAAACAGAAATCAGTCTTTTTCCCCTAAACTATATCCTTCCTTATTCTTTTCTCCTTATTCCTCTCACCCTTTCCCTCACTTCCCATCTGTCTCTCATATACACAGTAAATACACCAATGTGATCATTTCTACTGTCTGCATTGTATTTCATCTCCTTAGCACACTTGAATATTGGCCCCATTTTTGGCTAACATAACACTATCTTTAAACCACACATTGAATTAGCAAGTGTCCATTAGGTGGCTAATCAAGAACTACTAGTGAAGTACTGCCACATTAGCTACCTTATGCACAGTTTCAAACTGCAATTTAAGACCAAAAATAGGGGCGCCTGGGTGGCTCAGTTGGTGAAGTGTGGGACTCTTGATTTTGGCTCAGGTCATGATCTCATGGTTTGTGAGATCTGAAATCACAGAGCCTGCTTAGGATTCTCTCTCTCTCTCTCTCTCTCTCTCTGCCTCTTACCCTACTCACCTGCTCTCCCACTCTCTCTCAAAAATAAACATTAGAGGCGCCTGGGTGGCTCAGCTGGTTAAGCATCCAACTCTTGATTTTGGCTCAGGTCATGATCACAGTTCATGAAATCGAGCCCCATATCAGGCTCTGCACAAAGCATGGAGCCTGCTTGGGATCCTCTCCCTCTCTCTCTCTCCTCTCCTACTCATGGACTCTCTCTTTCAAAATAAGTAAATAAACTTTAAAAAATATTTGTTAAAAGACCAAAAATATTTTTTTAGATTTCACTCAGAATCTCACAGAAATTAATAAAAAACAAAATTTTAAACCAATAAGAAATCCATAAATAATGATTTCTGACTGTGAAGCAGAAATATAGCATCCAGTAGAGTATCATCCAGTTCAGTTTAAAAAGAATGTTCTAAACCCTCAGGGCACTTTGAAGAAAATCCTCTCTGTCATTTCTTTTCTCCCGGCACTTATACGTCATTGTAAATTGCTTTACTTGTCTTTTTTTTTTTTTTTAATGTTTATTTATTTTGAGAGAGAGAATGAGTGACTGTGCAGGCACTCAAGTGTGCACAAGTGACGGAGGGGCAGAGAGGGAGAGAGAGAATCCCAAGCAGGCTCCAGGCTCTGTGCTGTATGATTCGTAACTGACTGAGCCACCCAGGCACCCCTTACTTATACTTATCTTAAGCCCCAAATGAATGATCAATTCCTTGGGGAAGAGAAAATCTGACTTGCTCTTTTTCCTCGGTGTCTAACACATAACCTCTCCCACAAGTATCTTCAACAAATTACGACATAATCTACAATTTCTTTTTAAGATATAAATTCCTTGAGCTTGGAATCAGTATCTTACACAATCCCTTCAACTACCAAAAGTCTGTGGAAACGTAATACTTTCCATTATAACTGTTCATTTTCAAAGCTCATCGGAGGCTGAGACAATAAATTAGACTTTGAGGGAGAATTATGCTTTTTCTCTGCACACCCCGTTGGTCTAACCTAAGAACCTCAACCTCCCCAAAAATATTCAACAACAGGTTCAGATGGCAGTGTCTGTTCCGGAGTGTGACGTCCAGCAGTTGAAAGAACTGGAGGGAAGAACCTTTAAAGAAACTTTGTAGAAGGCAAATAATGTTGACACTTCCATCGCACTAGGTATTTTCATTCGCTTGACGTCTCACTGAATTCTCGAAACAATCTATGAGATGCGTATTGGTACTTTCCCACTTCAACGTTCGGGAAACACATGAGGGCTCAAAGATTAAAGAGATCTGCTCCAGGTAGTAATGACTCAGTATCAGGATCAACTGTGGAAACTCGGCCTCCCAGTTGTCAGTCCCGGAAGGAAAATGAAGCCTCCAGACAGACGCAGGGACAGGCTGACACCACGCAGTCCATAAGCCCCGCCGGAGGGCCGGCCGGGGAGGCGCCCCGCGGGACTAGGGCCTCCCAATGCCAGGGCCTCCCCCGGGTCCCCTGACCTCCCCGCCCGCCGAGTACGTACGTGCTTGGAAGTGAGCGCGGTGATGCCGCGGACAAGGTTGCCCAGCCGCGAGGAGAAGGACGCCTTGACTCCCGCTGACCCGCCAACCGACTGGTTCTGCAAGAAGAGTCCCGGCAGCGCCGTCAGCGTCTTTTCCACTATGTCGCTCATCGCCGCCGCAGCCGCCACCACCCGCGATCCGGTCGCCGCCCGGCTTCATGCCCGGCCCCTGCCCAGGCTCCGGCCCGGCCTCCGTAGACACTTCCTGTTTGTTTGAAAAAGAAATCTTTATTCGCGTCCAGAGTGGACAAGCACAGTGTCGTTCCCGACAGAGGCCGCCTGAGGGCGCGACAGTCCAGTCCACAGGGGCGAGGCGGCTCTCCCAACTTGGACGAGCCGGGTGAAGTCCTGCGGAGGAAGTGAAAGACCAGACTATCCGGTTTCGATGGCAACCCTTGAGTCTCACCCTTGAGTCCTCTTGAGGTAGCCGCTGGGGCTGGTCCCTCTCACGCTTCGTCCTGCAAGGTCCCCTTTCCCTTTAGCTGCCTCCCCGCGGCGTGAGGCGCAAGACCGCGTCGAGAGGTGCGCGTTCCTGGCCCCCATTTGGCCTCCGCTCCCTGTCAGCCCACGTCCCTGCACGGCAGCAGCCCTGACGGTGCTGGTGGTGTCGCATGACGGACGACTGTCCTGCGCATTCCTTCCGCCAGGGTCGGCGCCCGGCGCGCCGGGGTCTCGCGGTCACTGCCGCTTCCCGTTCACCCCTCTTCTCCGCGGATGTGGGGAGACAGCCGGGAGGGGAAGTGGTCGCGCAGCCACCCCCGCCCCCGGCCGAGTCCGACTCCGCAGTCTCAGCTGGAAGGTCTCCCTCCTGGAGCGGCCTCCCCAGGCTGGGCAGACAAGGGAGGGTGTTCCTGCCCTACCCTGTCACAGCCCCCCGTTCTTTTTCATTTGACAAGTCATCACGGTTCTCACTGCATAAAAATCTCCGCTGGAGCGCATATTCTAGCTCTTGATGTTACCCCGGTTTCTACCTAGAACTCAATCTAGTACGGTGGTTCTCAAAAATGTGCCCTGGTGTCTTCTGTGGGCCTCTGACCCCCTTCCAGGGGATCCACGAAGTCAAAACCGTATGCCTAATATTTAAATGTTGTTTGCTCTGTTAGCTCTCATCCTCTAGGGAGTATACAGAGAAGTTTTCAAGAGGATAGTTGACTTAAAAGCTCTGTTGTCTGGTGAAACATGTGCTTGAGTATTCCTCTGTTTTCTAGAATCTGCTAAGGTGTAGGATATAAATATGTGCGTTTACAAAGATTAACTCAGTCCGTAGTGCTTCTAGTGTGTTCTTACAAGCCATCTTCCTTTATACTTAATTTCTGTAACCTCATCAATCGTCCTTTTAATGGTCTTTGAAATCCCTAAATT
The DNA here is from genome assembly GCF_008692635.1 of Crocuta crocuta. Lineage (NCBI taxonomy): Eukaryota > Metazoa > Chordata > Mammalia > Carnivora > Hyaenidae > Crocuta > Crocuta crocuta. The sequence continues at coordinate 3,707,933 of NW_027530019.1, forward strand.
GTCCTTGTACCTGTGTGGAAACACAAGAAAAAAAAGTTTATTTTCTCAGGGAGCCTAGGTGGCTCAGTTCGTTGAGCATCCGACTCTTGATTTTGGCTCAGGTCACGATCCCAGAGTAGTGGGCTGAAACCCCAGGTCAGGCTCTGTGCTGAGTGGGGCACCTGATTAAAATTATCTCCCTCTGCCCCTCTCCCCTGCTCTCTATCTCAAAAAAAAAAAAATTTCATTTTGTCGACTTGTTTTCTAAGAATAGTTTTTAATTTATTGAAAAGTTTTCTAAATGTTTAAATTTTATTTAAAACTTTTACTTTGAGAATTTAATATTTTATTCTAAAATAAAATTTTGTTTATACCCTTTTTTTAACTTTAGGTCCTCTCATTGGCTTACAAAAGGGAGATTAGAAGACTTCCTTTTTCAATCTTCCCACATCTAAGGATGCTGAAAAAGATGATACTGACATCGATATCAGAGGATTCTCTGACTCAGGTAAAGGGAAGAATCTGAGTGAAACTGTAAATAAGAAAGGAAAAGGCAAAATTGAATATTTTAAACATGATAGTCTCTTTAAAAGCCAAAAGAGTTTTTATTACCACTTTTCAAAATAGAAATGAAAGAAACCCTGAAACATCTTACAAGTTAAATTATTGTGTTGCACTGGCTAGAAAGGGGCATACAATAACTGAGAGACTAATAAAACCTGTACATTATTGAGGTGCCTGCTAGGTGAAAAATCAGTCAAAGAAATCATGGCCAAGCAACTTTCCAAAAATGCAGTAGTTCACCAAATTAGAACTTGAGCTGCAAACATGAAGACAGAGATAACATCTCATTTGCAGAACTCTACTGCCTTTGAGATGGACAAAAATTACAGAATTACAGATGTAGCTCAACTTGTTGCTTTGCGTGAATATATCCAGTGTCAGAACCAACTAACACTTGAAGATCTTTTACATAAATGCTTAGCAGAAAACACAAGAGGTGCTAAAATAGAGCATTGACCAATTTTTAAAATCTCATAATTTTTCCTGGAACTACTGTGCTGATATTTGCACTAATAGTAAGAAAGGAATACTGGGCAAAACTGCTGGCACTTTGGTGCAAATCAAGGTGGAGTCTCCAAACTGTCCTCTTCACCACCACATACTCGCATTGGGGGCGGGGGGGGGAGGGGAGAGGGCAGGGAGTCAATTTACCTCAGAATATCTAATGAAGCAATAAGAGTTTTTAATTTTATTAAAGCTCGACCTTTCAGTACAGTTCTTTTAAATATTGTGTGCGACATTTCAGTACAGTTCATTTTAAATCTGAGTGAGCTTATGCCCCATTTCTCGTGAGCTCCAGCCCTGCTTCGGGTAAAAACAGGAGCCTCAGATGAGGATGTCCACATCCTAATCCTTGGAACTGGTAAATGTTGTGTAGTGAAACATATGCAGGTGTGATTAGGTTAAAGATTTTGAGATAAAGAGATTACCCTGGATTATCCCAGTGAGGCCTAAATCCCTTCACAAAAGTCCTTATCCAAGAGAAGCACAGGGAGATTCTAATGCCAGCACATACAAAAGAGCAGTTGAAGGAAAGATAGGGGAAGAGATTGGAAGGAGGGGGCCATAAATTAAGGAATGCTAGCAGCCACCAGCGTCTGCAAGAGGCAAGGAGAGAATTTTCCTCTAGAGCCTCCAGAGGGAACGCTTCTCTGCCCACACCTTGAATTCAGCCCAGCGAAACTGATGTTGAACTTCTGATTCCAGAACTGTAAAAGAATTACATTTCTGTTGTTTTGAGCAGCTGGGTTTGTAGTAATTTGTTAGACCAGCCTCAGGAAATGAATACAACCCCAAAGCAACAGAATCCAGCTGGTCTGATGTTAAGCCTGACAGTGAAGAGACTTGCAGAACTGTGAAACAGTGCCACTCTCGTCACTAATTTTTTTGTTTTGAATATACACATGGCTGTCATTTTTAAAAAATGTTTTTAACATATAATGGGCCCATTTTTTGCTAAGACTAATAGCTTAAAATTTTCTCAGTTTTACTTTTTAATTTAGTAAATATCTATAGATATAATCCATATAAACAAAAGCTTTTGGAGGTCTTTGACAACTTTCAAAGCGTGTGAGGAAGTCCTAAAATTTTGAAAACTCTCTAGTACATGGTAGGTACTCAATTATTTGTTGAAATAATTATTGTATTTATTATTCAGTCACATCACTTGATGTATGAGTATAGGCCAATGAACAGCAAAAGAGTTTAGGGATAGAATGAATGGTTGCAAGAGAAGAAGAAGGAAGAGTCCTTAGAAAAGAGAAAATTTTGATAAAAAGACAAAATTATCTCCCACTGACCAGATTCTGAAGAAAAAGTTGCTGGAGGAACTTCCAGAGCTCTCTACCCAGTGTGTGACCCATGCACAAAGATCATTGAATCCCACCAATTCCTACCATTCCTTCTCTAAGTTCCAACTTGCAAAGCTAAAAGTTGATAATAGACGTAAGAAACAAATGTCAAGAGCCCAGAAATGAAATTCCTGGTAGGAAAAGCTATAGAGGTGTATAGCAGGACTTGCTAAGATTTAGAATTATAGGGTGGGAGAATTGGAAGAAACTTTGGATGTCATCCACGTATCCAATCACCTAATATTACAGAAAGGATACTGATATTTAGGCTGTGGAAGCCACTTGGCTAAAGTCACACAACCCTAGGGATAGGACTGAAATTGCAGCCCTAAATCTGGACTTGGAGCTTGGAGCATGTTCCCCATACTTTCCTGGCATTCACAGTGAAGAGGTCACCTGTGGCTTCCTACTCTGAGACCCTGGCTCCACGTCCTGCCATGAAATGAAGGGGGTATGGATGTTCTCTTTTAAACATGTAATTTTAGACTGTCTGTTTTTTCTGTAAATATGGGCTCTTCTGTCTCCTTCTCCTATCTCTACCTCTGTTCCAGGTAATTTCACTCAGAATGACAGGGACTGAACCTATTAAATTAAACCCTCTAGAAGTGGATTTCCTCTGTTTCTCCTTTTAGTCAGGGAGGAAGGTGGCTGCCATTGAGCTGAAAATAGGGCCGAGAAGTGACTCAGTACATTTTAAGGAGGTACAGTGGTCCTAAGACTGCAATGGGGCTAACTAGTTTATGCCTCACAAGAGTATCAGCAGCCCCATCACAAACTTTCCAAGCAGGACTCTCTCACGTGGAACTGTATATCCATGTGTGAAAGGGTAATAAATATGGTGTGTGTGGTTTCTTTTTTTTTTAAGGGGTAATAAATGTTTTTCTTCTGCATTTCTTCAGCTTCCTTTTTAAAAACTTTTATTTTGAATAGACATTAAATTCCCTCCATTCAAAACGCAAAATGCGCAAAACATTATGCTGAGAAAAATCTTCTTTCCTTCCCATCTCCCAGCTGCCCCCTTCCCTCCCCTAGAAACAACTGCTACCATCTATTTCTTCAGAAATATTTGATACATAAACATTAGCTCTCACTTTAAAAGCCTTAGATTCCACCCTATGCCCATGGACAATTCAACCCACTTCTTTTCAAGATGTATCTCTAGGGAATCATTCCTTCATGTAAACTTTTCCCAAAAAAGTTCTGCCTTCATTTCATGGGACTATTCAAGACAAACAACAGTTGTTCATGCTCACTTACTGCAAGATTGTAACTCTGCTCCTGGAATGAGCCTTGGAACCCCATGAAAGGGGAGTTCCAAGGACACACAAATATCCTTGCCTCCAAGGATCTCACCTGTGCCAGACTCTCCCCTAGGATCCCAGGCATCCATCCTAGTCCCAACCCCCAACTTCTAAACTCCATTTAGCTCTCTTCATCCCTTTGCTCTTGAGTTTAACATTTGGCATTGTTTTCCCTGAAAAGACTTCATCAGCCCTCCCAATAATTCTGATTTCCCACTTTAGCTAAATTGCCTCCATTTACCCCTAATAACACAGTTAATTCATCTCCCACTTGCTCCATTTCTCTTGCCACCATCTCTGTCCTGGATTATTACAAAAATCTTCTAATTAATCACTCACTATCACCAATTCCTTTGCCTTTCAGCCAACCCTTTAGAGAGAGCTTTCTATCTCAGAAATCTGATTATGTTATTCTCAGTTCAGACTAGTCTGGTGAATAAAATGCAAACTGCTTACAAGAGGGATGTAGGCCTTGATAGCTTTCTCATTGCCCACCTCTCTAGCCTTTTCTCCTACTAGGCTTAGGTTAGCGTTTTTTGTTTTAGCGATATCCGGCAGCCAACAGTTCCCTGAATATGTCACGCTTTTAACTCCTTGTGTTTTGCACATGCTGACTGCCTGGAGTACTCTTCCGCTCTTAACTAGAATGTTTCTATTTTTCCTTTAAAACAGAACTCAGGCAGTCACTTCCCCCATGAGGCCTTCCTTGCTGCATGTTTATACAACCTCTACTAAAACTGAATTGAAACGATTTATATGTCTCTTTCCTCTGTTAGAACCAAACCCTCAGAGATAGGAGCATGTTTTTCTTATTCTCAGTTCTAGCACAGAATCTATATGTATTTTCATGGGAAGATACTGATATGAGTGAGGAAAACAGGTTATAAAACATGTGTGTGGTTTGAGTCTGTCTTTGCCAAAATATATGTCAATCTCACATTTATCACAATTTGTAAATATGAAATTATTTGCCAGATTTATTTAATGTCTTTCTCCCTCACTAGACTGAATACTCCTTGAGTCCAAGGATCCAGTGTTCACCACCATTTGCCCAGCGCCTGGCACAATGCCTGACACTTAATAAGTACTCATTTTACATTTCATAAATGAAGAGTGTGTGAGAGGAAAGGGTGAGCATAGCAAAATATCTGCACATATGAACACCCAGATGTTAAAGGTGGTTGCCTAGGATGGTGAAATTATGATTACTCTATGTTTTTCTTTATACTTTTTGGTATTTACTGAATTTTTTAAAATGATAACAATTTTATAATCATAAGGAAAATTAAAACCATTTTCAGAAGGAAGCAAGGAACTAGGATCTCAGAGGTCTATTCAGGTCCCAACTCTACCTTCTCTGTCAGGGGAGACTAAATGGGTTTGGGGTGCCTGAGTAGCTCAGTTGGTTAAGTGTCCAACTGTTGGTTTCATCTCAGGTCGTGATCTCACTGTTGACGGGTTTGAGCCCCACAGTGGGCTCTGCACTGGAAGTACAGAGCCTGCTTGGGATTTTCTCTCTCTCCCTCTCTCTCTGCCCTTCCCCTGCTTGTGTTCTCTCTCTCTCTCTCTCTCTTCCTCAAAATAAAAAAATAAACAAAAAAAATTTTAAAATAAAATAAATGGGTTTGCCTTAGAGCTAGAACAAGTGGGAGCTGAAAATGTCAGGGATTAAAGCAGAACCAGAGAAAGAATTATTAGGGAAGAAGGGATGCTAGGAGAACATCTGGTTATTTGTTCCCCACTGCTGACAATGATCTGTGGGAATATAAAGAAGTACCCATTGATGACCATCTGCACTATCACCAATCCTGATATTTCTCCCAAAGTCTAAACATTTCATTTGTCCCAGCATTTACCAGCGTTTCTCAACTGGTTAATAGATACTCATTGTAAAAGGTATTCTTTGGCTAAATTCATTGGAAAATGCTGCATGCTTGTACTCTACAGCCCTGCTCTTAGAGATGTGCAAGGTATCTTGGCATATTCATGACCCTGTGAAGTCCTATAATAAAGAATCCTATTTAATTTTTTTAACTCAACATTTCCCAAACATTTGTAAAATATGAAACAGATTTTTTTTACAAAACAACATTCTAGCATCTCATAGATAACTGCTTGATAAACACAATTTTATCTAACATAAAAATGGATTTCAGGCCAGGACTTCTCTCATGATGAAGGAAGGAGATAAGAAAATCCTCTCAATAGAAAACAAGTATATGGGGGCGCCTGGGTGGCTCAGTTGGTTGGGCATCTGACTTCAGCTCAGGTCATGATCTCACAGTTTGTGGGTTCGAGCCTCACGTCGGGCTCTGTACTGACAGCTTGGAGCCTGCTTTGGATTCTGTGTCTCATTCTCTCTGTCCCCTTCCTCACTTGTGCTCTGTCTTTCTCTGTCTTTCAAAAATAAATAAATGTAAACAAAATCTTAAAAAAAAAAAGAAAAGTATATGGCAAAATTATCAAAAATATCCTTTTCAGTGCTTTAGAAATCACTCAGATGGACACAACAAATTGAGAAGTGTCAATTCATTAAAAAGTACCACACATCAGATAGGAATACCATGTCTGTGTTGTTTTTCCCTGGGGCAATTCCTCCAGGCTCCACTGCCCAGTAAGTTTGATTGGTACTGTGATCTATCAGGGTAGAGCAAGTCATGAAATCTTTCAGCTCTATTGCTGGAGAGAACTCATTTAGTTTGGACATAAATGTGAAAAATCCAGTGGTATCTGCTAGCCTGAGGCTGCAGTCCTGACTAGGGTAAGCAATGGATCAAGGATTAGCCAGTAATTTTAAAAAGAGATCAAGAAATAGACAGTCATAGATAGTGGCTCTCCATCCATCCCTAACCAACCAGAGGCTACATGTACACACAAACTATACACAAGAACTGTTGGAAAGTAAAAGCAGATGTGAAAACTGCCTAAAATGTGAAAGTTCTCTCCAAGCCACACATATATCAAATAACAGAGAATGGAAGTCTTACTGGCTCTGTGGTTTGAGCACAACCTCTGATCAATCCATGGCTGACCACTAGGCTGTGCAGATACAGAATGACCCCTCAAAAGCCAGAGGTAAAGGTGAGGGAGATATCTACAGGTTTAGTCCAGGCAAGTTACTAAACAAACAAAGGAAAAAACCGCAACAACTATCACTAGGGGTAAAAATCAGAAACCAGATTTGCTACAGAATTTTATCTGAAATGCCCAGCTTTCCTGGAGGCCTCACAATCCAGACTTCAAGTTATATTACAAAACTATAGTGATCAAAAGAGCATGGTACTGGCACAAAAATAGGCACGTAGATCAATAGAACCCAATAGAAAACTCAGAAATGAACCTATAACTACATAGACAGTTAATCTTCAACGAAGCAGAAAATAACATCCAACGGGAAAAAGCCAGTCTCTTCAACAAATGGTGTTGGGAAAAAACTGGACAGTAACATGCAAAAAATGAAACTGGACCACTTTCTTACATCATACACAAGCATAAATTCAAAATGGATTAAATACCTAAATGTGAGACCTGAAACCATTAAAATCCTAGAGGAGAACACAGGCAGCAACCTTCTGGACATCATTCATAGCAACTTCTTACTAGATATGTCTCTTGAGGCTGGGGGAAAAAAGCAAAAATAAACTATTGGAACTTCATCAAAATAAAAAGCTTCTGCACAGCAAAGAAAACAATCAATAAAACTAAAAAGCAATCTATGGAATGGGAGAAGATATTTTCAAATAACATATCTGATAAAGGGTTAGTATCCAAAATCTATAAAGAGGGCACCTGGGTGGCTCAGTTGGTTAAGCATCCAACTTCGGCTCAGGTCATGATCTCACAGTTGGTGGGTTTGAGCCCTGCGTCGGGCTCTGTGCTGACAGCTAGCTCAGAGCCTGGAGCCTGTTTCAGATTCTGTGTCTCCCTCTCTCTCTGACCCTCCCCTGCTCATGCTCTCTCTCTCAGAAATAAATAAAAACATTTTTAAAAAAAGCAAAAAACAAACAAAATCTATAAAGATCTTCTAAAACTCAACACTCAAAAAATGAATAATCCAATTTAAAAATGGACAGGAGACATGAATAGACAATTTTCCAAAGAAGACATACAGATGGCAATAGACACATGAAAAGATGCTCAACATCACTCATTAACAGGGAAATATAAATTCAAACTGCAATGAGATATCACCTAACATCTGTCAGAATGGGTAAAATCAGGGTGCCTGGGTGGCACAGTCAGTTAAGCGTCTGACTTCAGCTCAGGTCATGATCTCACAGTTTGTGGGTTTGAGCCTCACGTCGGGCTTTGGACTGACAGCTCAGATCCTGGAGCCTACTTCAGATTTTGTGTCTCCTCTCTCTGACCCTCCCTCATTTGTGTGTGCGCTCTCTCTCTCTCTCTCTCTCTCTCTCTCTCTCTCNTAGATAAACTTAAAAAAAAAAAAAAGAATTCCTAAAATCAACAGCACAAGAAACAACAGGTGTTGTCAAGGATATTAAGAAAGCCCCTCCTGCGCTGCTGATGGGAATGCAATCTGGTGCAGCGAGTCTGGAAAACAGTATGGAGGTTCCTTAAAAAGTTAAAATAGAATCACCCTATGATTCAGCCAATTGCCTCCTAGGTATTTACACAAAATACAAAAATACTAATACAAAGGGATACATGCACCCCAATGTTTATACCATCATATCTACAGTAGCCAACATATGGAAACAGCCCAAGTGCCCTCTGTGCTGATGAATGTATAAAGAAGATGTGGTGCTTATAAACAATGGAATATTACTCATCCATAAAAAGAATGAAATCTTAAGAAAAAAAAAAAGAATGAAATCTTGCCATTTGCAATTAGCTGAATGGAGCAAAAGAGTATTATGCTAAGTGAAATAAGTCAGTCAGAGAGAGACAAATACCATATGATTTTACTCATAGGGGCAATTTAAGAAACAAAATAAATGAGGGACACTTGGGTGGCCGGTTAAGTGTCCAACTTCAGCTCAGGTCATGATCTGACGGTTTGGGAATTCGAGCCCCACGTCAGGCTCTGTGCTGACAGCTTGGAGCCTGGAGCCTGCTTCAGATCCTCTGTCCCCTTCTCTTTCTGCCCCTCCCCTGCTATGCTCACCTGTTCTCTATCTCAAAAGTAAATAAACATTAAGAAACATTTGCTTAATAAATAAAAAAAGAAACAAAACAAATGAGCATAGGGAAAAAAAGAAAGAGAGAGGCAAACCAAGAAACAGACTCTTAACTATTATAGAGAATAAACTGATGGCTACCAGCAGGGAGGTGGGTGGGAGGATGGGTGAGATAGGTGGTAAGTATTAAGGTGTGCACCTGTGATGAGCACCACATGTTGTTTAGAAGTGTTAAATCACTAAATTGTGTACATGAAACTAATATTACACAATATGCTAACTAACTGGAATTTAAATTAAAGCTTAAAAAAATAAAATGCCCAGCTTTCAACAACAAAATTATTAGAATTTCAAAGAAGAAGGAAACTATGACCTATACTCATGAAAAAAAAAAAAAAAGGAGTAATAGAAACTGTCTCTGAGTGGGCCTGCATGTTGGATTTAGCAAAGATTTTTAAAGCAGCTATTATGCATATGTTCAAAGAACTCAAGGAAATCATGTTTAAGTAATTAAAAGAATATATGACAACAGTGACTTAAGTAGATAACTCAGCAAAAAAGACATAATCTATTTTTAAAAAGAGAACCAAATATAAATTCCTTTTTTTTAAAGGTTTATTTATTTTTGAGAGAGAGAGAGAAAGAACAGAGGAGGGGCAGAGAGAGAGGGAGACACAGAATCTGAAGCGGCTCCAGGCTCTGAGTTGTCAGCACAGAGCCTGACACGGGACTCGAACTCTGGATCTGAACCAAGAGATTTTGATCTGAGCCAAAGTCAGACGCTTAACTGACTAAGCCACCCAGGTGCCCCGATTTTCTTTTTAATATTTATTTATTTTGAGAGAGAGAAAAAGAGCACACAGCAGGGAGGAGCAGAGAGAGAAGGAAAGAGAGAATCCCAGGCAGGCTTCTTGCTGTCAGCGCAGATCGGACCTGGGGCTCAATCCTATAGACCATGAAATCATGACCTGAGCTGAAACCAAGAGTTGGGCGCTTAACTGACTGAGCTACCCAGGTGCCGCTATGGTCAACTGATTTTCAGTGAAGTAGCCAAGATAGTTCAATGGAGAAAGGACAATCTTTTCAACAAATGATGCTGGTACAATTTGATATCCATATGCAAAGAAAGTTAACCTAGACTTTTACATCATACCATCCCCCAAAAATTAGCTCAAAAGGGATCCTAGACCTAAATGTAAATGTAAAACTAAAAATTTTGGAGGAAAATATAGGATAAATTCTTCATAACCTTGGGCTAGGCAGACTTCTTAGGTATGACCTCAAAAAATTAATAAACTGGGCTTCATCAAAGTGACAACTTTTGAGCTTCAATAGAAACTCTTAGTAAGTTCAAAAGATAAGACATAGACTGAAAGAAAAATATAAATTATATATCTGGTAAAGGAGTTGTATCCAAAATACACAGAGAACATATAACTTAGCAATGAGAAGACTAACAATCCAATTTAAAAATGAGGAAATGTACGTTTCACCAAAGAGGATATATGGATGGCTAAAAAGTGCTTGAAAAGACACTCAACCTTATTAGTCACTAGGGGAATTCAAATTAAAACCACAACAAGATACCATTACACACCCACTAGGGCCATAATCAAAGAGACAGACAATACCAAGTGTTGAAGAGGATGTGGGAAATCTTTATATATTGCTTTTGGAACGTAAAATGGAAAAGCCACATTATAAAACAACTTGGTAGTTTTTTAAAAAGGTAAACAAATTTGCCATATGTCCTGGAAACTCTACTACTAGGTATTTACCGAAGAGAAATGAAAATATATGTTCACACAAAGATTTGTACATAAATGTTCATAGCAGTTTGTTTATTCATAATAACCAAAAGCTGGAAACAACCCAGACATCCATCAACTGATGAATGGACAAGCAAAATAGTATGTCCACATAATAGACTATTTTTCAGCTATAAAATGGAATGAAGCACTGATACATGCTACAACATGGATGAAACTTGAAAACATTATGCCAACTGAAAGAAGATCGTTATAAAATGTGCATTTATATGATATGATCAGAAAAGGCAAATCTTCAAAGACAGAAATCAGGTAGCTGCCCAAAAATTGGAGGTGAAATTGACTGCAAATACTCATGAGGGAACTTCACGGGGTTTTGAAAGTGTTCTAAACCATGACTGTAACAGTGATTGCGCAGCACTGTAAATTTACTAAAAATCATTGGCTGTACACCTACAGCGTGTGAATTTTATAATATGTAAATCATATTTCAATAAAACTATAAAGTTGTTAAATGAATTTTAGAAATGCTTGTCTGTTACTGATTGACAGTTTGCTACAGGATCTTTCTGGGACTTAATGACCAGCGATGCATGCAAAAATGAAAAGAGAAAGAATTTGTTTGGAAAACTTAATACATTGATGAGGGTTACCAGAGAAAAATTCTCAAGGGAGAAGGTTTTGGGAGTAACCAGAAGTTGTTCAGGAAACACTCCAGGCTGAGAGGCAAGGCCTAGAAAAGGAGACATTCTGGGTAGAGTGCTGGATACTGCAATGGTGGGGATTTACGCCACTTTAAAGGACACAGTTCCACCGTCATACACAAGGGGGCACCAGAGGAGCAAGCCCCAGTTGTGACTGCAGCCATTCCCAACCCCTGAAGGCAGGGCACTTCCCGGGTTCATTTAAAAAAACTGACCCAGGTTCTTCAGAAACCAGGACTCTCAATTTCCTTTTATTTTCTTTCTTGTGAGGAAGAGGGAATTTGCCTGAAGGTGGCTTCCTTTTAAGTCTGAAAATGTGAGAGGAAGAGCCAAGAGAGGCCCTATGACTCTCTCCAGGGGAGAGGCAGCAGTTACAGCCAAAAGAAACTGCCCTAAGAGGAGCTTTTTCAGAATGACACATGCTATTTTCTTCCTCTCCCTCTGTGACTCAGATTCACATTTCACACAGACCTTTGCCTGTGTTTTCTTTCCTCTGCCTTGACCACTAGCCAGCAGACTGTGTCCACAGTATTTTCCCACTCCTGCTCTCCTGTCTGAACCAACCTGGTAAAAACTTAGCTGGAAGAGATCTGTTGTTTACCAGGTAAACTCCTCTACAATTTGCAATGAAAATCTCTATTTAAGAGAGTACTCCACAGCCCAGCTTATATCTAACCTATTCAAATCATAGTCCATAAAACAAAATTCTAATCCATATCATGTATTTGGACAATCCAGTGGAGCTTACTTGTAAAAATATTTGACCTATGATACTTTCTTTTCCCCCAAAGAACTTGAGAAGTAAGTAAAGGCAAAAACAGAGCCCCTTCTATAGTTGGTGAGTATTTTCCAACAGACACTTGTTTTAAAACTCCAGTTCCCAGGAAATCTTTATAAAGACTTTTCCCAGTAGTCTACTGGATTCCAGACAAGAAATAGAGATAGACTTTAGATTCGATAAGCAGGGATCTTCTCAGAAGGAAACCATGGGAACTTTCTCAATATTCAAGTGGGCCTTGGTCCAGAGTATTGTCAAAAACGATCAAGGGTTCAGGAATGAATCTAGTTACAGGAAACAAAAGTAGCATATCAAATAAATGAGAGTATGTTGAGGCCTGAGGCCATAGTAATGTACTAATGAAAGTCAAATCTTTAAAAATACAATACCTAGATCATATGACAGAATTAATTACGTCAATTGTTCTTTCGTAGTGCTAAGAGCAAGATGTTCAAAGGGAATTGTTACTGGGGGAAGCCATTTTCTACCTCTCCCAGGTCCATAAAATAGAAACTTCCACTTCTTCAAAATTGTGGAGACCATTTGCCTTTCTGCTTATCCCCTCCCAGTTCTCCCCAAGGAGGGAGTGACTTACCTGACTGGGGCTCTGGGGAAGGAACTGAGCATGTTCAGTGCACCCACCCCTACCTCCCCAGGAGGTCTAGGGTAGAATATTGGGAAGTGTGGTTGTACACCCTGACAGTGGCTCCTCCACTTTGGCCTTACCGCCATCAGCTAACTCTTTCCTCTCAATATGTCTGATTCATGTGTCTGTTTCTCAAAAGGTTCTGAACACAGAGAGGGTAAGAGCCTCCAAATCAAGACTTCAAGTAGCTTTGTCACTGAAAAGTTTGAAAACCAGTGAACAACTCAAAGAAATGACTCTAGCATTTCTAAATTTACCATATGCACTGGAGCAAGAGGTGAGCTCCCCAGTCACAAAGGGAGGCCACCTCTCCCGGAAGAGTGCAGCTTGAGAGCCTTGCACATGGGACAGTGAAGAATGAACACACAACTTCCCAAGAGCCTGTTGTCTGGAGACCAGCATCACTGCTGGATTCACTCATGTCTAAAGTGTGAAGTGGTGGCAAGAGCCCCAAATTAGGACCTAGAACACTTGGGTTAAAATGCCAGCTCTTATCAAATGTGTAGCCTTTACCATTTTTGAGCCTCAGTTGCCTTATTTGTAAATGAGCATGAATATCATCCCCTCCTAACATGTAGGGTTACTGTGAGAATCACATTACATCATGCATATGAATGTTACATCACATAAACTGGAAAGTAAAATAGAAATATAAGATAGTGTGAAAAAAATGGTGAGGAGAAGGTACTTGGAAGATATTTTGAGGTGGAAAAGCTGGATATTTTCTATATTCTCCTCCAGATCCACTCTCAAATCTGATTCATGTTCTGGAGGCTGAACTTTCTTAGCATCAACGGGCTCACTCACCTGTTGACTGCCGGTTGAGTTTCATGGAGGGGGAGCTAAAACGGAGGGAGGGAGGACATGTGACTGCCTGGATTAGATGCTCTGGTGTCCTCTCTGCTGGGTCTCTTCAGGTTGGAGGGCACAGCTCAAGCCAAACTGCCTTTTCCACAGTTTTCCCCCAGACCAGCAACACCAGGGAATGTGTGAAAAATACAGATACTCTAGTCCTACCCCAAACCTACCAAAGTGGAAACTCCTGGGTAAGGCCCAGTAATCTATGTTTTCACAAGCTCTGCAGGAGATTCCAATGCATACAGAACCACTGCTGTAACTACTCTACTCCCTTTCCTTTGCATGCAGCTGCTAACCTTGGGATGCTGTCCAATCCCTTTTGCTTCCCCCCAAACCCTGTTTACCTTAGTAAATAGTTCGTTCATTATAGTCTCCTCAAGTTACTCATTTTGAGCATGCCATTGTTTCTGTTTGGTAAACTAAGAAGTGATGTAACATCCTTGTGAGACTTATGACTAAATCTGAGGTTTTTGTGTGGGCTTGGGCTGTTATGTTGGTTTCTACCAAGGGCTTTAGTCTGAAGAGGGAAAATGCTAAAATAAGTTGCTACTTACAAAAAGAAGCTGCTGGTATTTCTTTCCTTTGGCTAAGGCCAAAGCTGTAGTGAGCTAAATTCATACTATCTATTTTTCATTTCACATGAAAGTTGAATGGGCCAAGATATAACATTCAAGCAGCTATAGAAAATAAGCAAGTTCAAAGGGTCAGTCTAGAGTGTGTAATGCCAAAAACAGAGAGAGCTTTTTCTAGGTGTTTGTTTCCTTGGGTCTCTTGTCACAGGACTCTCCTTATTTCCAGGGTGTAAATCTGAGACAGAAATATCAACAGAGATCAGCAAGGAGCCTAGAGTAAATCTCAGAAGCCCCACTCCAGCAAGTCATTTCCTTCTGCAAAAAGCCCACAGTCAGGGGAAGAAAGAGTCTTCGGGAAAACTCAGCCCAATGTGCTAACTAACCCAGGTTCTTCTTGCCTTTGCAGACTGAGTATATTGCTTTTGACTATAAAAGAAGAAACTGGTTTTCAAAATGGCATCTCTTATTTATACCTTATGATTTATTAATTTAACCACCAGTAAGAACTGGACCCTGAAAAATGATGAGACAGGCTAAGTTTGTCTTCAATTTTTTTCTTTAATCCACTTTTTAAAAAACTTTTTAAATTATTTTTTTATTTTTGAGAGAGAGAGAATGAGCGTCAGTGGGGAAGGGGCAAAGAGAGAGGGAGACACAGAATCTGAAGCAGTCTCCAAGCTCTGAGCCGTCAGCACAGAACCCAACACAGAGCTTGAATTCAAGAACTGTGAGATCATGACCTGAGTCGAAGTTGGATGCTTAACCGACTGAGCCACCTAGGTGCCCCTTTAATCCACTTTTTAAAAACAATTCTCCACCTACTCTCCCCACCCCAAGATCCATGGTATCTTCAAGCTGTAACCTGTCCCATTTTATAGCCCACCACTTGAACAACCTTTCCAGGTTTTCCCCTTTTTGAACTTTCCCAGAGCACACTGAGAATTTAAAGGAATAGGGTCCTATCCCTCAGGGCCTATTGCTGATGTAAATATCTAATTAACCCTGGGGGGTTACTTACTTACTAGTAATAACTTATTGCTAGTAACTCTCCTGCCCAATGAAGCCCACTAGAGAAAATCACCTCAAGGAAGAAAGCCTTGCAACCTATTAGCTGTGTGACCTTGAGAAAATTACAAAGAAAGATACAAAGAGTCATAGATTCTTGGGACTGAAAGGGACCAGTACATCAATATATATTCTAACACATTACCAAAGTATTATCTACCTTCCATTTAATTTTGTACTGAAAATAGAAAATGGTGAAAATTTTCCACTTATTGAGTGCCTCTTAATGGGCCATCGCCTATTTGAGACATGTTGTATACATTGTCAGTAATCCTATAAGTAACCCAGCAAGATACTTAGCAGTAGACCCAGTTTACCACTGTGGAAATGACTCAATAGAGTGACATAGTTAGTTCCAAGAAAGTTCCCAGAAGTCAGTCTTCATTCCATCTGACTGTGTGATCTCCTGAAAGATCCCATTCTAACCCTGCAATTGAAGCACCCTTTATGAGCTAAATTCTGTCTTCCTCTACCTCCCACCCATCACCTCCAAGTCCTACCCCTCTGGGTATAACAAGCAAAACTGGCTTCCTCTTCCACGTGCAACTTTTTCAGATATTTGAAGATTCCAAACTACTCTGACCATCCTGAAAATATTCAACCTTTCCCCCTATGAAGGAAGTCTCTTTACTATCCTACTGATTCCCCTTCAGTTGGTCTATGTCCCATAAATCAACAACAACAAGCTGAATTTTAATATATATACAGAAAACTGCACAAATTATAAGTATACAGTGCAATTGATCTTTACAAAGTAAGTGTTCCATCCTGGATGGAGAAACAGAAGCATTACCAGATCCCTGGAAGCCCATGCTGTCCCGTCTCTGCCTCCTCCAGAGGGGACCACCATCCTGACCTTTAAACATACATGATATAGAAAGCAGACAGTCTGCATCCTTTTGTGTCCGGCTTCCTTTGCTCAACATTGTATAAGTTCCCTGTCATATCGTGTCATATCGTGGAGCTACCGTTGATTCATTCTCATTGCTTTCTGTGTACTTTTCTTTTTTGTGTGTGATGCAACTTTTTAATTATTATTATCATTTTTACTGAAGTATAATTGACCTACACTGTTTTATTAGTTTCAGGTGTATGACATTAGTGATTCGACAATTCCATACATTACTCAGATTCTCACCATAATAAGTGTAGTTACCATCTGTCACAATACAAAGTTATTACAATATTATTGACAATCCCTATGCTGTACTTTTCATCCTCGTGATTTATTTATTTTATAACTGGAAGTTTGTACTTCACCTATTTTGTCCATCCCTCCACCCCCTCTCTAGCAGCCACTGGTTTGGACTCTTTACTTATAAGTCTGCTTCTATTATTTGTTTGCTTGTTTCAGTTCCAATTACAAGTGAAATTATGTGGTGTTTGTCTTTCTCTGTCTGACATTTCATTTAGCATAATACCCTCTAGACCCATCCATATTGTAGCAAATGGCAAGATTTCATTATTTTTTTATGGCTAAGTAATATTTCATTGTATATGTATAATGTTGTATACCACAACTTCTTTATCCATTCGTGTATCAGTGGACACTTAGGTTGCTTCCATATCTTGACTATTGTGAATAATACTGCAAGAAATATAAGGATGAACATATCTTTTCAAATTAGTGTTTTCATTTTCTTTGGGTAAATACTCAACTGTGGAATTACCACCTCATTTTGTATTTCTATTTTTAATTTTTTGAAGACCCTCCATACTATTTTCCACAGTGTCTGCCCCAATTCTCATTCCCACCAATAGAGCACAAGTGTTCTCTTTTCTCCACAAGCTTGCCAACACTTCTCTTTTATCTTTTTGATACTAGCTATTCTGACTATGGGAGGTGATGCTTTCTGTGTAATTGTTTTAATGTGTTAAAAAATATATATGTAACATAAAATTTACCATCTTAACCAGTTTCAAATGTACAGCTCAGCAGTATTAAGTACATTCACGATGTTGTGTAACCATCACCACCATCCATCTCCAGAACTTTCTCATCTTTCTGAACTGAAACTCAGTCCCTATTAAACAATGACTCCCCATCTACCCTTCCCTCAGCATGTGGCAACCACCATTCTACTTACTGTCTCTGTGAATCTGACTAGGTATCTCATATAAGTGAAATCATACAGTATTTGTCCCTTTGTGACTGGCTTATTTCACTTAGCATGATGTCCTCAAATTTTATCCAGGTTGTAGCATGTGTCAGAATTTCCTTCCCTTTTAAAACTAAACAATATTCCTTTGTATACATATACCACATTTTGTTTATTCTGTGTGATTTTTAAAGCAGGTTGTCTTATAGGGTACACAGTATCTCTGGTGAGTCTAGTGCAAGCAGGTCCTTTGCACGGCTGCACCACTTCACTCCCACACTCATTTTTACTTGCTTCTGAGTCTGCTCTCCTCTGGACAGTGTATTCCTTGTGCCTTATCCATCTTTGCTTCCCCAGCACCTAACTCTTAGTAGAAATTCAGTGAATGGGGCGCCTCAGTGACTCAGTTGATAAAGCATCTGACTCTTTGTTTCAGCTCAGGTCATGAGCTCACGGTTTGTGAGACTGAGCACCTTATTGGGGCAGGCTCAGTGCTGTCAGCATGGAGCCTGCTTGGGATTCTCTCTCTTCCTCTCTTTCCTTCCTCTGCTTGCAAGCTCTCTCTCTCTCTCTCTCTCAAAACATTTTTTAAAAAATAAAGAAAAAAAGAAATTCAGTGCACAAAATCTGTTAATAAACAAATGAATGGAAGTAGAACAGTCCCATGAAGTCCCTCCTCTTTACATCTCTAAGCCTCAGTTTCTTCACTCTTAAAATGAAGGATTTGAAACTATGGATTTCCCAAGTTTTGCCTACCTTAACATCTCTGATTTTATAACAGACTTGCACTTAACAAAACGCTTCTGTGACCTATTCCCAAGGTTTGGCTAGCACAAACAATAACAGTAACTTTTAAAACCGCATTTATGTGTTTTAGTTTATGTAATTTCAGTGTATCCCCTTGGTAATCCTGTTAGGTAATGTGAGAATTTAAGGCTCTGTGAAAGAGGATTCTGGACAAGGAGACAAACTTGCCAAGTGGGTTGTTAAGGCAGTTTGTATTAGTGAGAAGTTTGCCAACCTTATTTCTTTCATTTTACATGTGAGCTGACTAGCTACCTGGAGTGTGTGTGTTGTGGGGGTAGAGCGAGGTGGGGGCAGGGCACAGTAAGTGTAGCTGCAATTCCTAGCCCAGTCACTAGGTGGCCCCTTAACTGCACCCAGAGGGAACAGATGAAGAAAACCACTCCAGCCTCAGCGCCAGGATGGTCCCAAAATGTCAGTAAACCGATTTAGGCTTTTTTCTTGGAGCCTTTCCAGAAAGGTTAGGAGGCCTTGAATATTCTGATATACACTATGACTGGCATTAGACTTAAAGCGCTATTTACTCTGTTCCTGGATAAGTTAAAATCTGACCATAATAACCTTAACCTCCATCTTGTTACTTCTGGATCTCATTCTCTCTCTCTCCTCTCCTTCTTCTCCCTTATCCATTAGAATTAGAAGAAAGACACAAAGCCGAATTTTGATGGGACTATGGTTGAAACACACTGACTTAAAAAGTCTCAAGTGACAGTAAGTTTACAGATGAATCAAAAGCTCTTCAGCTGGATTTTTTTTTTAAGATTTTATTTTTAAGTAATGTAACACTCAATGTGGGGCTCAAACTCACAAACCCGAAATCAAGAGTTGCACATTCTACCAACTGAGCCCGCCAGGTGCCCCTCCAGCTGGAATTGTTTTTTGGTGTGTGTTTTATTTATTTCTGAGAGAGAGAGACAGCATGAACAGGGAAGGGTCAGAGAGAGAGGGAGACACAGAATCTGAAACAGACTCCAGGCTCTGAGCTAGCTGTCAGTACAGAGCCCGATGTGAGGCTCAAACCCACCAACTGTGAGATCATGACCTGAGCCAATGTCAAACGCTTAACCAACTGAGCCACCCAGGTGCCCCTCCAGCTGGAATTTTTAAAGGAGACTAAGCTTACTGCCTAATGAAAGAGAACACTCTCACACATATTTTAAGAACATTTGGAAACTTCTGTGTCAGATCAGATCAAAATCCACACAAATAAATAAATAGTCTCTCCTTGACCATTGCTACTAATAATGTGGTGTGTATGTCTCCAGGAATTTTTTTCCAAAGTACATACTAGCATATTTCTTCTTTATAAAAAAGAAAACTAACACTTTCAAATTACCTTTAGAAGTTTATTATAAAGACTAATGATTAAATCATGACACCTGTTTACCTTACTCCACATTCTCTTCTCTTCATCGAACATCCATGGGTTTTGGTAAAGCTGTGTTCAATTACTTCCTATCTTATGTTTCAAAAATAGTATTAATTTATTCTGGCCTCCTTCTGAATTCTTAAGTGTTTTTGGCATATCTGCTACAAAGGTATTTTTGCCAGTTCCTATCAATTTTTTTTGTTATTCTTTCAAATTTGCAAATTTGATTACTGAAGCTAGGTGATACTTTTTAGGTTGATTTGCAACTTTTGAAACATAGTGCTCTATTATATTATTGTAAGCATTCTTTAATATTAGTGATGCCCCAGTGGGTTAAAAGCAGACAAAAAAAACTAGAGACTAAATAAATAATAAATAGCTGTTTTGGAGACCAACTTCAGAGAACAACTACAACCAATACATTAACGTTGTGTAAGGATAAAATGAAATGCCCTAAGTGAAAGCCCTTTACTTTTAAAATAAAATAATAATAAAATAATAATACAAATGTATGCCATGCAAATGTAATATTTGAATTGCCTTCAAGTGGAAATCAACACCTGCTGAAATAATGTCTTCTTAGGATTTACCAAATGCCTGGGGTCAAATATCTAAAGAAAGAGCTTGCAGACACATAGCTACCATCATTTCTTTTTTTTTTTTTTATTTTTTTAATGTTTTATTTATTTCTAGGAGAGAGAGAGAGAGAGAGACAGCATGAGCAGGAGAGGGTCAGAGAGAGAAGGAGTCACAGACTCTGAAACAGGCTCCAGGCTCTGAGCTGGCAGTCAGCACAGAGCCCGACGCAGGGCTCGAACCCAGAACCCCGAGATCATGATCTAAGCGAAAGTCGGACACTTAACCGACTAAGCCACCCAGGCGCCCCTAGATACCATCATTTCTTAAACTAGTTGAATACTCTACATTGTTTTCTCACTAATATTCTGGCTACCATTGTGACTTAGCACATTTTTTTACAGAAGGTATTTTTTTTTACAGTAGCCTTGAGATTCCAACAAATATCAAGGGACATAAATCAGCACGAAGCCTTCAAAGTGGCTGGTCTGGCAAGACAGAGCCAGTGTAATGTGGCTTTTCTATTAGCTTGGCTATAAAGTTGGCTATTAACTTAGCACTTAATTGGATCCTCCTACAGAGGAATCATGAGAGCATTCAATCCTGGAGGCTAGAGAACGTGTTGTACCTGTTGAATAGTGTTTAAGGTACTTTAAAACTCTGGTAATTGAGTAATGACTAAACACCACTTTATTATATCGGACTTTTAGAGGTGATAGGCATGGTCTGCCTACATAGAATTGTGTCTAAAGAACGACATCTGAATCCTAGCTCCACCATTTACAAACTGTGTGACTTTAGTCATATATTTTAGCCTTCATGAGCTTCAGTTTTTTCACTTGTATAATGTAGGTAACAATAGCTGCCCTTCTTCCCTTCGTGGAATTGTAAGAATTAAGTCAGACAGGGGCGCCTGGGTGGCTTAGTCGGTTAAGTGTCCGACTTTCGCTTAGGTCATGATCTCACGGTTCGTGGGTTCGAGCCCCACGTCGGGCTCTGTGCTGACTGCCAGCTCAGAGCCTGGAGCCTGTTTCAGAGTCTGTGACTCCTTCTCTCTCTGACCCTCTCCTGCTCACGCTGTTTCTCTCTCTCTCTCTCTCTCTCTCTCCTAGAAATAAATAAAACATTAAAAAAAATTAAAAAAAAAAAAGAATTAAGTCAGACAATGCACAGACAAGAGCTCTGGGGACTTAAGCACTCTACATGCATTAGTTACAATGACCAAATGCAACCATCATATTGTACCAATGAGGAAGCTGAGGCTCAGGGAAGCTAAATGATTTGGCTAAGGATCTGTGGTGGCAGAATCAGATCTAGAACACAGATTTCCAAGGCCCCTTTTCTTTGCAGTGTATCAATCAATGCTGTTTTGTGGCATTTTATATAAAGTAAGGTCTCCACCCATGACTCATTTACATACCATTTGTTAGCCAGCTATAAAAGGTCATTAAAATTTAACTTCAAGTTTCTTAGAAGCTAGATTCAATTACTGTGTATGTGTAGATGCATTGCCTGCCTAACTTTCAGCTAAAACTATAGCTAGGTTAGACCCTGAAGGGAAAAGATTTTTGTTTTTATTTCGCATGTCAGTGCTTGGCTAAAACTTCTGTTTTCTAAGAGATTCACATGAGATCATCTAAACTCTAAATCTAATTATGAGGAAGAATCTACAAAACAAGCTCAAACGTTGTATGAAAGCTGAAACTTTCATTGTACTTCCATAGTCTCCTAGTATATATTTCAAACCCAGAATTTTAACATGAAGAGGACCAGTTGTAGCCTCAAATATACTTTACTGTAATATTATTTTTGTCTCAATAGGTTCATTCATCGATAACATGTCTGTGAAAATAACATTACATCTAAAGGAACATTTTTTTAAATAAGGCTATTCCAAGTTTTCCCTTATACTTAAAATTGACGATGAAATTGGACTAAATAATGTCTAAAATTTATGACTCTAAGCTCCTAAGATCTAGAATTCAGAATTATAGGAACAAACTAGATTCATATTTATTTTTCCATCTATAGTTGCGTAGAGCTAGTTTCTTTTCCACAGAAAAAATAAATACAGGCACGTCCAAACTTGGGGACTTATTAAGGAATGTCTGTCTCTCAAAGACTTTGTGAGTTTACAGAGGCTTAATTTTACACTGTCCTATGATGGAGGATGTGTAGAATTTGTATCTCAAGATCTGGGCCCAGGTCCTGGCTGATTTTGAGCAAGATATTAAGCCTCTCTAAATCTGTTTTCTAATCTTTTAAATGTGGTTGTTTCACCAGTATGCCCAGAACTTATAAGATTTTAAAAGACTGGGGCAGGGGGGACGCCCGGCTGTCTCAGTTAGTTAAGCAACCAACTTCAGCTTGGGTCATGATTTCACAGTTTGTGAGTTCCAACCCTGCATTGGGGTCTCTGTAGTCAGTGCAGAGCCCACTTATGATCCTCTGTCTCCCTCTCTGCCCCTCCCCCACTTTGCACATTCTCTCTCTCAAAAAGAAACATTAAAGAATATTTTTTTAAAAAACAAAAAATAAAACAACAACAAAAAAGATTGGGGGAAGGGTTGGCTGGCAGCTGAAGAATCTAGAAAAGCTGTTATTTCAAAGCTAGAGAGCACTTCAGTCTAGAAAGCGGTAAAACTTGACTAGTCATTGTTGTCACTTTTGTTCTGGTGAGATGATCTAACTGAGCCCTTTACAAAAAGTAAAATTCATAGCCTCCCTGGATGGTGGAGTGCACTTTGAGGAAATCTAAACACAAACGTTC
The DNA here is from genome assembly GCF_008692635.1 of Crocuta crocuta. Lineage (NCBI taxonomy): Eukaryota > Metazoa > Chordata > Mammalia > Carnivora > Hyaenidae > Crocuta > Crocuta crocuta. The sequence goes on from NW_027530019.1 coordinate 3,730,775, forward strand.
TCAGAGAAGAATTTAGCTAGGCATTCTTATTGGGAACACAACTGTTAGCTTCTAAGCCTGTGCTTACCTCTGCCTGCTTTGTCACTTGTGAGGTGGAGGCAATGTCTCCTTTCTTTTCATACAAATCTCAGTGGCTTGGGGCAGCCCTGTTGCTTGTGCCTGGGGAAATGTGAATTCTTGCCAGAGAGGGTGTGATTCACAAACCCGAGGTGAGGTCGAGGTCCAGGCCCTGGAGATGACAAGGGTGTTCACATCTAGAAAGTGAGGACAGTGAAACTTACTTTGGAATGTGGCTGTGGGAATTAACTAGCTAATGGGTGTAAGCCTTTTGGCACTTAAGGTACTTGTTAAATGTTAGCTATTTTGAGTATGCCCAGTATTGATTCCCTAAATCCTACCATGGCCTCTTCTTCTGGCAGACATCACGGGAGATGGCAGGAAGCAGAGCAGCACTCAGTGGGCAGCCCTACACGGGTGCTGGCCTGTCTGGTCAAACCCTACCGCTGGGACATGCAGCTGCACACCTTGGGCAGGGCTCTGGGTGGCAACTGGACAGGATTCACAGCAGTGAGACCAAAAGCAGACTGCATACCTCACGAGCTCCCAGACCTGGCCCAGGGAGATATGTGACCTGCATGTAGTTCAGCAGAAATGCAGGCAGGGGACACACATTTGGTCCCCAGTTTAGATAGGCTTGCATTCACTAATTGAAGCTTCAAATGGAAGAGATGCAGCAACACAAGACAAAGGGACACTGCTGCCAGGGAGCATACCCAGGACAGTGCTATCTTGATGCTCTCTGATTGTTTTAACCTCCAGGAAATATTCTGCCCTTTAAGTAAATGACAGCTAGGGTGGGGGCATGAAGACTCTGCTGAGTGCCATCTTTCAAGGGTTTAACAAATCTGAGTCGTGGGGCAATTGGGGTAGTGAGAGCACATGGAAATTTCTTCTGATTGCTCATATAAAGCAATAGTGAGCAAGGTGAACTGCAGAGTAAAAGGGGGGAGCAGGTGTGAACAAGCTGTCTAGGGGAGCAGGCAATGCAATGGAATAGCCAAGAAACATGGTGGGGGGATGGGGGCTACAGGGTGTCCATGATTTTGAATTTCAAAGGGGTCTAGTCATCATGGTTGTGTGTTTCTCTCCAGTGTTCTAAGGTGTGAAGTCAGTAGAACTAATTATAATTAGCTCTACTAATTTTATACTAATATAATTAAGGTTTTGCCAGATAAATATATGAAAGTAGAGAGGGTAAAGACACTAGGGATATGTGCAAGGTCTGTGAATGGAACCTGAGCAAGGAGGGAAATAAGGACACAGTGGAGGTAAGGGGTGATGAAGAAGGGTATCAGGGTCAATGGATCATGGGTCCTAGTGGGGTTGAGGATGTTGTTGTTGTTGCTGTTGCTGTTGTTTTAAGGTTTACTTATTTATTTTAAGAGAGAGAGAGAGAGCCAAGGAGGGGCAGAGAGAGAGAGAGACAGAGACAGAGAATCTGGAGCAGGCTCTGCACTGTCAGCACAGAGCCCAACATAGGAACCATGAGATCATGACCTGAGCTTAAATCAAGAGTCAGGAGCTCAACCAACTGAGCCACCCAGGTGCCCCAGGTTGAGGACATTCCTTAAGCAAATTTTGGCATTACAAATCTCTTTTTTTCCCCCAGGTGTTTACCAGTAAGATATTTCTTTCCTATCTTCTCATGTTACCTTCCCACTTTTTGTGTATTCCCACTTTTTGTTCTTCTTCTTTCCACAGTTTAAATAGCAAGTTCATAAGGGGTTGCTATTTGCTCTGCTGAGGAAGAGTGCATATTCTTGTACTTCTGGCAAAGAAGGAGTTAAATGGTGTTATCCGGATTTGGTTTAGAGATAGGATTATGCTGATGTCCTTTATTTTTCTCCTTAATTTACAAAGAGCTCGCTTATCTCAGACATTCTGGTGCTTTGTTGGAATTTTCTAAATAATACAACCTACTATAGAGCAATTTTTTGGGAGAGCTGCAATCTGACCCTTAAATTGGGGCAGGATTCTATCAAAACAGAGCCCTCCTGGCTAGAGCCTCTGCTCAGATTCCTAACAGGAACACACTTCTCATCAGAATGGCTGTAGGAGATCAGATGACAGGCAGTTCTATCAGTTTGTTGTGCTGGTCTTTCACTTACCTGAAAACGATCTTAAAATGATTGCTTTCCAAATGCAGTGACACAGCAGTCTGTTTTCTAGAGACCTTACATTCAATAAACTCCTTGCTCTTGAATGTTTGCCCTGGCAATTCTGGAGGTGTTTTAAAGTAAAATGAGCAGTTCACAAAGGCACTGAAAGGACAGAGAATAATAGAATCTGTAAGATTTGAGGATCATGAAAAGTGAAAATGACCCACTGATATGTTCACCCCACCTGCCTTGCTAGAGACGACCTCAAACTGTATTCATGTTCCTCTTTCTGCCTCCACATGGGACTGCAGCAAAGCTATTCCAGAAAGAGCTTCCTGCCCACTTGGAAATAGGTCTAATGCTATCAATGTTTTAGGGGTTTTTAAAAGTTGATCTTATATTTATCTTTAAGCAGATTTACTCTTCCACACTTTTATTCATTCTTCTATTGACTATTAAGGGATATTCCTAATTTAGAAAGTAATTCACTCCTCATTGCTGTTACAGACATTCCTAAGTTTTAAAGAGATTCTGTTACCACGGGAAAGTTAATCATGATAATCTAGAGCTTAAGTCTTGACTTTTGGGTTTTACTTTGTGAAAAGCACAGGTTTTTTTGTTTTTTGTTTTTGTCAAGTGACTTGAATTCTCCCTAAATTCAACCCTTCACCTTTCCTGGCACTGTGGAATGGTGGAGAAATAGAGCTGAAGTCAGAAGCCTCAAATCCCAACTCTGCTATTATAACCTACCTCAATCACTGTTTATGTTATTCTTAATCTATAGTCCCTATTTTCTCACCTATAAAATGTGAAGAAGCATGCTTATGCCCCCAGATAAATCAGGTAACAAGTGTAAGAATCACTTCTGAAATGCTAAAACATTGTAAAAGTATATCTGTTTTTAGGGTTTATTCCCAAATGCACTATGTTAGCTTGTTTGGGGTCTCCTTGGGTCCCTATCCTTCCCCACTCTCCTTGTTTTTGCCCAAATTTCCCTCTCCTTTCCCTAAAGTCCCCCAGCTGCCCTCCATGGAATGTTACTGGAGCAGAAATCTCAGAGGCTACACAAAAGCTAAAAATACAGCCAAGAAAGAAATTGATACCAGTGTACAGAGACCTTCTTCCTGCTAAACATATTCCTTAAAGGGTGCTGTGAGACTGGGCAAAGGAGGGGAGAGAAAGGAAAAAGCAGATGGGGATGGCAATGATGAGAGCAGGGGAGGGGAGAAGGAAGAGTAAAGGAGGCAGGAAAGAATTCACTGGAAAAGAAGGATTCCAGAATTCATACCACCCCCAAGCCTCTGAACCTGGTTGGGAAAGGAGGGGAAAAGGACAGTATAATTCCAACAAAACATGAAAGTATATGAAAGGGAGTTTGTACGGAAAAGAGCAAAGTAAGCACAAGAATAAAATTCTTTTCAGGAAGAGGAGTATCAGATTGCACTGCAGGTAGGCACTGTGATCAAGTTATGACACAGTGTAAACTTCTGAGAATAGTTTAGTAAGAATAGTTGATTCCTACAGCCAGTTATTGGGAGGAAAGTGCAAAATCACTGTTAATATTTGTACCGCAGGTAAAATTATTTTATGGCCGATAACATAAAGAAAAAAGATTTGCTTAAAATGTGGTCGGGACTCATGCTCTTACACTCTGTTCATGTGATAGAGAGAATATGGGAGATGAACTCGGAGGAACGCACATTCTCATATACGTGCTTTCCTTCCCCAAGGAATCAAGTGGTAGTCTGCAATAACTTAGAAGTAGGCATTTTAGATGGACACCAGGTATGGGAATTGGAAGAATGAAGGCATTGGAGGAAGAATCACCACTAAGGCATAAGCTAGGATTCACTGAGGGAATAGGGTAGCCTAGAGGGAGCAGCAATCCTATTAGGGACTAGATTCTTTCTAGTGAAATTTCTTGAGCAGGAAAACTGCTAACACCTAGGCTACCTTGTAATTAAAGGAAGCTACCCTGTAATTAAACAAGTCCATTTGCACACCTAGGTTCTCATGGAAACGTCACTACGCAATCTTCAATCTCTTCCGACATGTGGTATAAAAGGTTCTTGGAGCCTGGGTAAAGACAGTAGCAGACCATATTATGTCTTGGTCTTCCACCCCCACAAGACTATTTCAGAAACTAATATTAAAGTAACAACCAGGATAGTGAGCTAAGGTTGGGAGAATTATATCCTGTACCTCCAAACTCCTCAGGAAACAAAACCACAGAGGTAAACTATTTCTGTTTCACATTGCAAAAGTACCCCATGACTCATTCCATTTTTTTTCTTAATTGGTCCTTCTCTTTCTGATCACATCCTTCTCATCTCAGGCAAACCTAATCTTTGTTAGCACATCGGTAAGCATGAATATCGATTTCCTATATAATGTTGTTTTGAGATTCGCCAAGTTAAGTTAACTCCTACTTTGGCTGCTCTGAAATCAGCCACGTTATGCAAAATTGAATGTAGATGCTTTATGTACAGGCTGAGCAAGGTGCCAGTGAAAAGAAGATCTCTTTTGTTGGCTGGGGAGACTAGACTTTCTTTCCCAGCTGCCAGGCCTCTAGCAGCTTTCACGACCATAGGCTCTCTGCTTATGCTCTGTGGACAGCAAAAAGAGAAAACAAAAAAACTCCAGGCTACCCCATTGTCCTCAAATCTAGGACTTACTTGATGACTTCTGAGATCTGGCCTCACTTGTAGGCTTAGAATCCTAAAGCTATGGCTTCTACCTTCACATCTATCCAAAGAAGATAAGCAAAATTCATGACTCCATTTTACTAGGTCATTATGTAAGGGAAAGCACAGAGGGAGAACTAAAATCTTTTGCCTTGAAAGCAAAATGCTTCAGCTTCCACTTCAATGAGACTGAGCAGAAAACATCTCTCATAGCTACCTGCCAGATACCTATCTTCCTTATAACAAAGGAAGGTAGGAACAGAACTTTTGTATAAATGAGGAATATTCTGGTTCTTGGGATGGGAAAGCAAACTTAGAAGAGTCAGTATTGTACATATAAATACTAAAATATTGAAAAACGAGTATATAGTACCCTTCCATGTTATGGAGCTAAGAGAGGTTTATCTTTTTGTTTGTTTGGGAAAATTAAAGAATACCAACTTATATTTTGTGTACATATCAATTACCAAATAATATGCCCTAAGTATAGTCCATCATATTTCCCTTGATCTTTGAAATAGGCAGGTAGGGTTCATTTTCAGGACCTCCCCTTAGCACAAATGTTCTCTCAGCATTGTATCTACCCTTCATTACTTGACTCTTATCTTTTTGCTCTTAATTTAATAGATTTACCATTTAGCTGTTCCTGGTTCTTTTATTATAAAAGAAACTTGGAAGAATAAAAGGCATACAAAAGAAGTGCATTGTTTTAAAATAATGCACAGTAATAACAATAAAGATCATAACTTTCAGTCAATGAAAACACTTCTTTTCCCTTTCCAAACATATAGAGATAAAACACATACAACAGCAACAAAAAAATTAAGTATATAGACAAGTTCAAAAGCCAGAGAAGGAAGTCTCTGGATGCCAAAATGGAAGTAGAAACTAAAAGCCATAACAGGAAGCAAGACAGCAGTAAGGCAGCCTGTTCGTTAGGTGCCTTAGTATGAATCAGAAAATGGAGTACCCTCTGAGTAGATTCACCCTTATGGGGTCAGGACTTGATGAATGGAACTCAAGGATGGATGCTCCTTTGACCCCAACACACCCCCTTGCCCAAGTGCCCTTGTATAGGACATGCATGGTACACAAGTGTACCTAGGGACCCTGATAAGTGGGAGCAGAGCTATATCACTTAGAAGGGTTTTGACGTTGGAAATCAGTCTTAGGGGCTAAGGGATAGAGTTTAAATGCACATTATAAGGAAAGGACACCAAGTCTAAAGTCCACAAAAGACAGGAGGCTGATTGTACATGCTTACTCATAATAATAGCCAAGAGGAGGAAGCAACCCAAGTTTCCATTGATGGATGAATGAATAAACAAAATGTGACATATACATACAATATAATGTTATTTGTCCTTAAAAAGGAAGAGAATTCTGACATCTGATAACATGGACAAACCTTGAAGACATTCTAGTAAGTGAAATAAGCCAGTCACAAAAGACAATACTCTATGATTCCACTTACATGAGGTACCTAAAATAGTCGAATTCCTAGAGCTAAACAGTAAAATGGTAGTTCCCAAGGACTATGGGGCAGAGAGGAATGGAGAGTTATTGTATAATGGGGATGGAATTTCACTTTGGGAAGATGAAAGTTTTGGAGATGAATGGTGGTGATGTTTGCACAAAAATGTGAACATATGTAATGCCACTGAACTATACATGAAAATAGTTAAGATGGTAAAATTTTAAAGTATGTAGATTTAACTTTTTAAATAAAATTATTTTAAAATATGGGCACCTGGGTGGTTCAGTTGGTTAAGCCTCCAACTTCGGCTCAGCTCACGATCTCACAGTTCGTGGGTTCGAGCCCCGCGTCGGGCTCTGTGCTGACAGCTAGCTCAGAGCCTGGAGCCTGTTTCAGATTCTGTGTCTCCCTCTCTCTCTGACCCTCCCTGTTTACACTGTCTCTCTCTCCCAGAAATAATTAAAAATATTTTTTAAAAATTAAAATAAAATAAAATAAATACAGGCTTTAGGGGCATCTGGGTGGCTCAGTTGGTTAAGCATCTGACTTAAGTTCAAGTCATGATCTCCCAGTTCCTGAGTTTGAGCCTGCGTCTGGCTCTGTGCTGACAGTTCATAGCCTGGAGCCTGCTTCAGAGTCTGTCTCTCTCTCTCTCTCTCTGCCCCTCCCCTGCTCATGCTCTGCCTCTCTCTCTCTCTCAAAGATAAATAATAAACATTTTAAAAAACTGATAAAATAAATACAGACTTTAAAAGTAAGATCATGATATGAAAAAAAGAACAACAGGGAGCTGAAACCAAAGTCAGGAGCCACAAAGGGCTGCCCTTGAAGTAGAAGAGTAGGTACTGTGGGCTCTGTCAGAAGTAGCAAGGAATCTTGCTGTCAGCTGGGCCATGAATCAAAAGAAATCAGAACCCAGACCTGTGCCACTCATGGATATAAAGTTTAAGTTCATATTACCTGCCAGTTATAAGAAACATAAGTAGAAAAACACACATACAGAGAAATTCATTGGGAGACAAATAGGCAGAGCACTATGGCATTGACATTTTAGACACAACACCGAAACCATGATCCAGGAAAGAAACAATTGATAAGCTGGGCTTCATTAAAATGAAAAACTTGTGCTCTGTACAGGACAATATCAGTATCTTAGGAGATAGCTGTACCCTCATGTTTATTGGAGCATTGCTCACAATAGCCAGGACATGGAAACAACCTAAGTGTCCATCAACAAATGAGTGGATTAAAAAAAATTGATAAAGAAAATATTACACACACACACACACACACACACACACACACACACACACACAGAGGAATATTATTCAGCCATAAAAAAGAAGGAAATCTTGTCATTTGAGACAACATGAATGGACCTTGAAGGCCTTAAGCTAAGTGAAATAAACCAGACAGGGAAAGACAAATACTAGATGTGATCTCACTTATATGTGGAATCTTTTTAAAAAATGCCAAACTCTTTGAAACAGAGGATAGAATGGTGGTTGCTAGGGGATAGGGGATGGGAGAAATGAGGAGATATTGGTCAAAAAGTACAAACTTCCAGTTATAAGAGAAATAAGTTCTGGGAAATCTAATATTCAGCATGGTAACTATAGTTAACAATAATATATACTTAAAAGTTGCAAAGAGAATAATAGATCTTAAATGTTTTCAGCACCAAAAAAGAAAAATGTAATTATGTGAAGTGATGAATGTGTTATCTAACTTTATTTTAATCATTTCACAATATATACATTTATCAAACATCATGTTGTACACCTTAAGCTTACACAATGTTATATATCAATTATATCTCAATATTGCTGGAAAAAATATAAACACTATAAAGACTGACCTTCAATTAAAAGAAAAATAGAAAGACAATGTCAAGAGTATGAGAAAATAAGCCACAGTCTAGAAGAAAATATTTGCAAAAGACACATCTGGTAAAGGAATTTATCCAAAAATATGCAAGGAACACTTAAAACCGAACAGTAAGAAAATGAAAAATATGAATAAAAAATGGACTAAAGATCTGAACAGATACCTCAGGAAACAACAGATATAGATGGCAAGTAAACATATGAAAACATGCTAAACAATACGTCATTAAGGAGTTGCAAATTAAAATAACAATGAGAGTACTGCATACCTATTAGAATGGGCAAAATCCAAAACACTGACACCAAATGCCAGCAAGGATATGGAGCAACAGGAACTCTTTCTTAGTCATTGCTGATGGGAGTGCAAAATGGTACAACCATTTTAAAAGACAATTTGGCAGTTTCTTGCAAAACTAAATATACTCTTACCATATGATCCAGCAATCGCACTTCTTAGTATCTACCCAAAAGAGTTGAAAGCCTGTCCACACAGAAGCCTATACACTCAAATGTTTATAGCAGCTTTATTCATAACTCCCAAAACTTGAAGGAACCAAGATGTCCCTCAGTAGGTGAGGGATAATACACTGTGATACAATCATGCAATGAAATGTTTTTCAGTTAAAAAAAAAAAAGAGCTACCAAGCCAAAAAGACATGGATAACCTTAAATGATATTACAAAATGAAGGAAGCCAATCCAAAAGGCTACATAAATATAATCCAGCTATATAACATTCTAGAAAAGAGAAAACTATGGAGACAGTAAAAAGATCAATGGTTGCCAGGGGTTAGGAAAGAGGAAGAGATGAATGGCAGAGAACAGGATTTTTAGGACAGTGAAACTTTTCAGTTTGGTGTAGCAATGGTGAATACATTTCATACATTTGCCAAAGCTCATAGAATGTACAACACCAAGAGTTAAACTTAATGTAAACTATGGTCTTTGGGTGATAGGGGGATTCATAGATTGTAACAAAATACACCATTATGATGTGGGATGTCAATAGTAGAGGAAATTGTGGGTGTGGGGACAAGGGATACATGGGAACTCTCTGTACTTTCCACTGTAAATTGAAAATCCTCTAAAATTTTTTTTTATTCAGTAAGGTCACAGGATACAAAATCAGTATACAGAAATCCATTGCATTTCTATACATGATTAATGAAGTAGCAAAAAGAGAAATTAAAAAACTAATACCATTTTCAATTATACCAAAAATAATAAACTTAACCAAGGAGGTGAAAGACTTGTACTCTGAAAACTATAAAAAACTATAAAACTTTGATGAAAGGAATTGAAGATGACACAAATAGAAAGATATTTCTTGCTCATGGATGCAAAGAACAGATATTGTTAAAATGTCCTACACAAAGTAATCTACAGATTTAATGCAATCCCTATCAAAATACCAATAGCATTTTTCATAGAACTAGAACAAATAATCCTAAAATTTGCATGGAATCACAAAAGGCGTTAATAACCAAAGCAATCTTGAAAAAGAAGAATAAAACTGGATATATCACAATCCCAGATTTCAAGAAATACCACAAAACTATAGTAATCAAAACAGTATGGCACTGGCACAAAAATAAACACATGGGTCAATGGAATAGAATAGAGAGCCAAGAAATAAACCCACAATTATATGGTCAATTAATCTTCAACAAAGGAAGCAAGAATATGCAACGGGAGAAAAGACAGTCTCTTCAACAAGTGGTGTTGGGAAAACTGGACAACAACATGCATAAGGATGAAACTAGACCCACCTTCTCATACCATACACAAAAAATAAACTCTAAATGGTGAAAGACATAAATGTGAGACCTGAAACCATAAAAATCTAGAAGAGAGCATAGGTAGTAATGGCTCAGATATTGGCCATGGCAACATTTTTCTAGATATATCTCCTGAAGCAAGGTGGGAAAGGCAAAAATAAACTATTGGGACGACATCAAAATAAAGACTTCTGCACAGGGAAGCAAACAATCAACAAAACTAAAAAACAGCCTACTGAATGGGAGATGATATTTGCAAATGATATATCCAATAAAGAATTTGTATCCAAAATATATAAAGAACTTATAAAACTTAACACCAAATAACAAATAATCCAATTTCAAAATCAGCAGAAGACATGAAGAGATATTTGTTCCAAAGAAGACATACAAATGTCCAACAAAAACATGAAACGTTGCTCAACATCACAATGAGGGGAGCCTGGGTGGCTCAGTCAGGTTAAGAAGCCAACTTTAGCTCAGGTCATGATCTCCAGCTTGTGAGTTCGAGCCCCACATCCGGTTCTGTGCTGACAGCTCAGAGCTTGGAGCTGCTCTAGATTCTGTGTCTCCCTCCCTCTCTCTGCCCCTCCCTGCTCATGCTCTGTATCTCTTTCCTTCAAAAATAAATAAACATTTAAAAAAATGTTTAAAAACACGAGGCGATAACAACCTCACACTTGTCAGAATGCCTAAAATCAAATCCACAAGAAACAAGTGTTGGTGAAGCTGTGGAGAAAAAGGAACCTTTGTGCACTGTTGGGGGAAACACAAACTGGCACAGACACTGAGGAAAACAGTACGGAGATTCCTCAAAAACTTAAAAATAGAATTTACCATATGATCCAGTAATTCTACTACTGGGTATTTACCTAAAGATTATGAAAAAACTAATTCAAAAAGATGTATGCACCCCTATATTATTGCAGCATCATTTAAAGTAGCCAAATTATGGAAGCAGCCCAAGTGTCCATCAGTCGCTGAATGAATAAAGATGTGGTATGCAGGCATCTGGGTGGCTAAGTAGGTTAAGCATCCAAGTTTGGCTCAGGTCATGATCTCGCTTCTGAATCTGTTTCCCACTCTCTCTGCCTCTCCCCCGCTCATGTTCTGTTTCTCTCTCTCTCTCAAAAAATAAATAAACATTAAAAAATGTTTTTAAAGAAGATGTGATATATATACACAATGGAATGTTGCAAATAATACATGATTTCACAAATACGTGGAATTTAACAAACAAAGAAAAAAAAAGAGAGATAAACCAAAAACAGGCTCTTATCTATAGAGAACAAACTGGTGGTTACCAGAGGGGAGGTGGATAGGAGGATGGGTGAAATAGGTGAAGGGAATTAAGAGTGTACTTATCTTGATGAGCAGTGAGTGATGTAGAATATAATGTTGAATCACTATATTTTACACACTAACAGAACACTGTATGTTAACTACATGGAAATTAAATTTTAAATAAATAAATAAATAAGTTTCTTTGGGGAAAAAAAGGAATATGAAAACACTAATTCAAAAAATCATATGCACTCTTATGTTTATTGCGGCATTATTTAGAATAGCCAGATTATGGAAGCAACCCAATTTCTATCAGTAGATGAATGTATATACAACAGAAAATTACTCAGACATAAAAAAAGAATAAAATCTTGCCATTTGCAACAACAAGGGTTGGTGTAGAGGATATTATGCTAAGTGAAATAAGTCAAAGAAAGACAAATACCATATGATCTCACTCATATGTGGAATTTAAGAAACAAAACAAATGAACACAAAACAAGTGAACAAAGAAAAAAAGAGACATATCAAAACACACTCTTAACTATATGGAACCACCTGATGGTTATCAGAGGTGGGTAGGTGGAGGGTTGGCTGAAATAGGTGAAGAGGATTAAGAGTACACTTATGATGAGCACTGAGTAATGCATAGAATTGTTGAATCACTATAGTGTATACCTTAAATTAATATAACACTGTGTGTTAACTATAATGGAATTTAAATTAAAACTTTTTTTAAAAACTTACAATATCACCTCACACCAGTCAGAATGGCTGAAACCAAAAACACAAGAAACAATGGGTGTTGGTGAGGATGTGGGGAAGAGGGTACCCTTTTGCACTATTGGTGGGATGCAAATTGGTGCAGCCACTCTGGAAAATAGTATGGAAGTTCCTCAAAAAGTTAAAAATAGAAATACCAAATGATCCAGCAACTGCACTACTAGGTATTCACTCAAAGAATACAAAAATACAAACTCTCGTTTGTTTGTTTGTTTGTTTTGTTTGTTTTTGAGAGAGAGACAGAGTGCGAGCAGGGGAGGGGCAGAGAGAGAGGGAGACACAGAATCTGAAGCAGGCTCCAGGCTCCAGGCTCCAGGCTCCAGGCTCCAGGCTCCAAGCTCCAAGCTCCAGGCTGACAGTATAGAGGCCAATCCAGGGTTCAGACTCACAAACCATGAGATCATGACCTAAGCTAAAATCAAACATTTAACCAACTGAACTACCCAGATGCCCCCAAAAATACTAATTCAAAGGGATACATGTACTCCAATGTTTATAACAGCAATATCTACGAGCCCAAGTGTCCATTGACTGATGAAAGGATAAAAAAGATGTGTGATTATATATACATGTATACACACACACACACACACACACACACACCCTGGAATATTACTCAGCCATAAAAAAGAATGAAATATTGCTATTTGCAATGATATAGAGGGAGCTAGAGAGTATTATGCTAAGTGAAATAAGTCAGAAAAAGACAAATACTAAATGATTGTACTCGTGTGTTGAATTTAAGAAACAAAACAAATGAACAATGGGGAAAAAAGAGAGAGAAAGGAATTGTATGGGAGCATTGAATCACTATATTGTACATCTGAATTATAAAGCACGGATAGAATTAGAAAAGCTCTAGTATTCAGCCTAATGAAAGAGTTGATACAGGTAAAGTTCATCAATGAATGAAACCACTAAATAGAAGATTGTTGGAGAATGTTGCAATGAAGGACTCAGACTGTCACCATCTGAACCTACTGATCAGCATCACAAGTAATGACACAGACATGCTAGTTTCCAAATGTGACACAATATGGCATCAACTCAGAAGTATTTTCGTCAAAAACATTGAGCCTGAGGGGCGCTTGGGTGGCTCAGTCAGTTGAGGGGCCGACTTTGGCTCAGGTCATGATCTCATGGTTCGTGGGTTCAAGCCCCGTGTCAGCTCTATGCTGACGGCTAGCTCAGAGCCTGGAGCCTGTTTCAGATTCTGTGTCTCCCTCTCTCTCTGACCCTTCCCTGCTCACACTGCCTCTCTCTCTCAGAAATAAATAAAACATCTAAAAAAAATTTTTAAGAAAGAAATATTGAGCCTGAGACTCTAACATTGCCTCTCTCAGCCTGGTTTCCAATGACAGGAAAATGGAGTAGAGGAATAAGTTAGATGATCCCATAAGAAAGCAGACAAATTCAGAATGTGGGACATTCCACAAGATGACTCAACTAATTTATTCCTTAATTCAACATCACATTAAAAAACAACAGCGGAGGACTATACTAGATCAGTATTCTCACCAGAGATGATTTTGCCATCAGGGGGACATTTAACAATGTCTAGAGACATTTTTGATTGTCTGAATGTGAGAATTGCTACTAGAATTGGAGTACAGGCCAAGGATGCTGCTAAACATCCTATAATGCAGAGGACAGCCCACGCATGTAAGAATCATCTGTTCTAAAATGTCAATAGAGCCACTGCTAAAAAACTCTGTGCTAGAGGAAATTGAAAAGACACAACAATATAATTTGTGTGTAGGTCTTATTTGGGTCCTGATTTAAAGAAACCCAAACCACAAAAAGACATTTTTGAGACCATGAGGGAAATTTGAAAATAGATTGGGTATTAGATGATACTGAAGAATTATTGTTGAGTATGATATTGGTATTGTATATGGTATGTAAGTATCTATAATTTTCAGAGATGCATATCAATGTATGTAGGGATAAAATGGTATGATGTCTAGGATCTTCATTAAAATATATCACCCCAAGGGCGCCTGGGTGTTCAGTCAGTTAAGCGTCTGACTTTGTTTCATGTCATGATCTCACGGTTCATAGTTTGAGCTTCATGTCAGGCTCTATGCTGACAGGTCAGAGCCTAGAGCCTGCTTCAGATTCTGTCTCCCTCTCTCTCTGCCCCTCCCCTGCTCTCTCTCTCATTCTCTCCCTCTCTCTCTCTCTCTCAAAAACAAAAACAATATAAAATTTTTTAATAAAATAAAATAAAAATAAAATATTTCAGCCAAAAAAAAATAGGTTACTTACTACTGTTGACAAAATACTGGTAAGTCTAGAATAGAATCTTGGTAATGGCTTTGTGAGAATTCCCTATATATGTGTGTACATTTGATAAAACTTTTCATTTAAACACAAAGAATATTCTTCAGAAAGAAGGATTTAACCCAGCAGGAAAAAAAGAACAGGCAAGAAACAATGAATGTTGTTCATGGAGGAATCCTATTGGACTGTGAGAACCTTCTGTTCAGATTGGAACGCTCATGGTAAGAAACTGGTGTCCAGACAGATCCTCAGGTGAGCTGCATCGTGGCCAGGCATTTTCAATCGTAGTTCAGTGAGAAGAAACAAGGTCTCCCTGCTCACCAAAACATACTCTATCTGAAAAAACATATATATTTTAGTCGGTTCATTCTAGTTCAGAAGCTATGGTTATACATATTTGATAAAGAACAAGATTTTTCTCACTTCATTTTTGTAGTTGAGGCTTTTGAGAAATTGGAACACTATAAAAATTTTTAGTATGAGGAAACCACTGAGCTAACAAGGACGGAATCTTCTAGAGTGTCTCATTTCTCTATATTTTCAAAGAGACTATAAATTTTTTTACATCTCAATTAATTTGATGACTGTACCTCACAGAATATTAGGGACAAGATGATTATCTATTTGTGTTTTTCCCTCGCTTGTTATTGTGCAGGGTCCAGACACCTATGAACTCATTAGTGTGGGTACATTGATGGGTGTGTTTCTCATGATTGGTAGTGACACTGGTGGAAAGTCAAAGCCATACTTTCACTGGCCAAATGGAATCCTACTGTCTGCTGGAAAGCAGCTATGGAAAATATCATTCACTTGTATTGCATGACAGAGGTATGGATCACAGCATGAGTGACTTTCAGTGATTAATGGGCTGGGTCATCCACCCCCAAACGATACATCCAAGTTCTATATCCTGGTACCTGTGAATGCAACCTTATTTGAAATAGGGTCTTTGCAGATGTAATCAAGTCAAGAATCTTGAGGTAAGATCATTCTAGATTTAGGATGAGCCCTAAATCCTATGCTGTGTCCTTTAAAGAGAAAAGAGAAGGAGATTAAAGACAAAAGCAAGACAGCCATGTGAAGATGAAAGCAGAGACTGGTGTTATGCAGCTACAAGCCACGGAACACCAAGGATTGCTAGCCCCCACCAGAAGATAAGAGTGAGACTTGGAATGAATTCTCTCTCAGAAACTCTAGGAGGAACCAATCCTCTGAAAACCTTCATTTTGGACTTTTGGCCCCAAGACTGTGAGAGGTAAATTTCTGTTGTTTTAAGCCACCCAGTTTGTGCTAATTTTATGAAGGTGCAGGAAACTAAAACACTTGATATGGGGTAGATTCTCACAGAAATAACCTGATGAATTAGGGGCACCTGGGTGGCTTAGTCGGTTAAGCATCCAACTTTAGCTCAGGTCATGATCTCATGATTCTTGGGTTGGAGTACCATGTCCGTCTCTGTGTTGACAGCTCAGAGCCTGGAGCCTGCTTTGGATTCTGTGTCTCCCTTCTCTCTGCCCCTTTCCACTCACACTCTATCTCTCTTTCAAAAATAAACATTAAAAATTTTTTTAATTAAAAAACAAAATCAAGAAAAAAGAACAATCATTCTGGGGCGCCTGGGTGGCTTAGTCGGTTAAGCGTCCGACTTTCGCTTAGGTCATGATCTCACAGTTCGTGGGTTCAAGCCCCGCGTCGGGCTCTGTGCTGACTGCCAGCTCAGAGCCTGGAGCCTGTTTCAGTCTGTGACTCCCTATCTCTCTGACCCTCCCCTGCTCACGCTGTCTCTCTCTCTCCTAGAAATAAATAAAACATTAAAAAAAATTTTTAAAAAAAAGAACAATCATTAAAAAAGAAAGAACCTGATGAATTAAAACAAAGGATTCAGAGTCTCAGATAGTTTCTATTTAGTCATTCATTTGTTCATTTCCTCATTCATTCATCCATTTATTATGTATTTGGCTCTAAAACATACACGGGGACTTTTAAATTCATTGACACATTCTAATCCAGAGTACATTTGGTTACTGCTAGCTTTTTGAATGGGGGAAAGTTTATTATAGATATTTTGTACTTCACTTTGAAAGAGCTGTTATCTTCTGGATTCTTGTAAGTTACCTTTGCATTCTGCCTAACATTTGGCTAACAAAAGGCAATAACAAGAAGTAAAATAAGCCTTTTCTGTTTTCTCATAATTTCATCTAAGGCTACAAAGTTGAAAATAAAGGGCAATAAATACTCCTACATTGGGAGGATAGGTGCTAGATATATTTTTGCAGGATTTACAAAAAGATAAAACCGTTATCACACATAATCTACCTATGAGAAAAGAAACTTGCCAGAAAAGGAGTCATTGAAAGGGATTTATAGAAACAAAGGGTGTTGAGATTTTTCCTCTTGGGAACACTCTTTATAGCTGTGCTACATGTACATTGCACAACTACAGGGGGCACCATTCACCTCACAGTCATCAGAGATTTATAGAGTGTTATAATGATTTTCCAGCAGATGGCAGTAAAGTATCTTGAGGAGTAATGTCCTTTTTCTAATTCACACAAGGTCATATAGGCTAATGAAGGCTCTGCTCTTTTTCCTTCTCCCCCACACTCTCCCTCAAGCCAAGTATACAGAATTCTAAGAGAATCTTCACAGATACTGGGATAGCCTGCAGCAGGAGAGACCAGCATCTCATTCCTTGAATGAAACCTGACTGAGTTACAGAAACACTTGGGCTTACCTCAGGCTACTTACTATCAGAGCAGAGTTTGGGAGACCTGAGAGAGCTTGATAAGGAACCCAGGAGTCTTAGGCCTAACCCCTGTTCTTGTGTGGAAAAGTCTGAAGACAGGAGACTGGCTAGAACTACCATGACAACAAGACAAGGAGAGGGGAATCAGAGCTGGTTATGCTGCACTTCCACCACAACCACTTGGCATGGCAAGAGTGCATGAATTCCTTGAGCCAAATGGACACCCTAGCTACAGGTAACCAGGTGTGAACTGCCTGAATGAACTTTGTCTGAAGAAACTGACCACTGAGACAGCTGCCTCCATCCTCCCATCCCCTGCTCCTAATCCCCACCCTCCCCTGATGTACAACTAGAGACAGAGAAGGTGAGGGGAGATCACCAAAGGTTACCCAGAGAAAAAATTACCTTTGATATAGATAGTGTGTGGAAGCCCACCATAGGTTTGCTAAAGAACCCATAAAAGTGCTGTACAGAGGAGAGACATCTGATCACAGAGGGCATTCCACAGCTAAGAGAAAACTATAAATAGTACCAGCCTTAACCCATTTACCTGTCACCCATTTATCCCTACCTACCCTGGAAGAGCCAGAAGCTGCAAAAAAGCAGAAGGGGAAAGGAAAGTAAAAATAAACCATATTCTGCCTTCTTTTCCTCAATGTGGGCTCTCAATTCAACAATCAAGCCTAAAGAATTATTACTCACTGTATAACCTTTTGTTCTGTCTGAAGAGAACCTAGACTTTTATTTGGTGGTCTCCTCTTCCCCATGTAATTCATTTGCATTAGGGACAGCTAAACATCCTAACAACAATAGCCTACTCTCCACCCCAGCACTAGTTCTTATACTCTGACAACTATTTAACATTGTTCAAAGACATTTTTGAAGATCTAAATAAATGGAAAGACATCTCACATTCATGGATCAGAAGGCTTAATATTGTTAAAAGAAAGCACTTCTCCTCAATTGATCTACATATTAAACATGATTCCTGTCAAAATCCAAGATTACTTTTTTGTAGAAATTAATAAGTTGATTCTAAATTTCATACAGAAATGTAAGGATACCAGAATTACCAAAATAATCTTAAAGAGGAACAAAGTTAGAGGACTCACACTCTGATTTCAAATTTTACTACAAAGCTATAGTACTCAAGACAGTGTGGTATTGGTATAAGAATAGGTATATAGGGGGTTTGTGGGTGGCTCAGTCTGACTTCAGCTCTGGTCATGAAATCATGGTTCACAAGTTCGAGCCACGCATCAGGCTCTGTGCTGACACCTTGGAGCCTGGATCTACTTCAGATTCTGTGTCTCCCTCCCTCGCTGCCCCTCCCCTGCTCATGCTCTCTCTCTCTCTTTCTCTCTCTCTCTCTCTCTCAAAAATAAAATAAAAACATTTTTAAAAATTAAAAAGAAAAGAATAGGTATATAGATCAGTGGGGTAGAATTGAAAGCCCAGGAATAAACTCTCACATTTACAGCCAATTGATTTTCTACAGGATGCCAAGACAATCCAATTGGAAAAGAACAGTCTCTTCAACAAATGATGTCAGGACAATTGTATATTCATATGCAAAGAATGAAATTGGATCCCTTCCTCACACCATATACAAAAATTAGTTTAAAATGGATCAGGGACACAATTACAAGAGCTAAAATTATAAAATTCTTAGAAAAAAACATAGCAGTAAATCTTCATGACCTCGGATTTGGCAATGGTGCTTTAGATATGACACCAAAGCACACAGTCCAAAGGAAAAAATAAATAAATTGGGCTTCTCAAGATTAAAAACTTTTGTGCCTCAAAGAATATCATCAAGAAAGTGTAAAGACAACCCACAAAATGGGGCAAAATGTTTGCAAATTACGTATTTAATAAAGGACTTGTGTCAAATATAAAAAGAACTCCTAAAACTTAAAAAGAAAACAACCCAACTTAAAAATGGGCAAATGATATAAACATTTCTCCATAGAAGACATAATGGTCCACAAACACATGAAAAGATGCTCAATATCGTTAGTTATATAGAAATGCAATTTGCATATGGAAATACAAATCAAAACCACAATGAAATACCGCTTCAAAAAATAGCCACTAGGATGACTATAATGAGTATAATTTTAAAAAGACAGATGATAATTATTGATGAGGATGAAGAGAAATTGGAACCTTTATACATTGCTGGTGAGAACATAACATAGTGCAGACATTTTAGAAAACAGTCTGGCAGTTCTTCAAAAGATTAAGCATAGAATTATCACACAACCCAGAAATTCTGCTCCTATGTATATACCCAAAAGAAATGAAAAATATGTCCACATGAAAACTCATACACAAATGCTCATATCAGCATTATATGTAATAACCAAAAAGCAGAAACAACCCAACTGTTCATTAACTGAATGAATAGGTAAGTAAAATGTGACAATGCATACAATGGAATATTAGTCAATCATAAAAAGGGGTGAAGTATTGATATATGCTACAACATGAATGAACCTTGAAAACATTATGCTATATGAAGGAAGCCAGTCAAATTATGATTCCATTTATATGAAATATCCAGAATAGGCTAATCTATAGAGACAGAAAGTAGGTCAGTGGTTGCCTAGGATTGGGGGCTGAGGGGGAAATGGGGAATGACTGCTAATGAGAACAGGGTTTTTAGCAGGTGATGAAACAAAAATGCTCTAAAACTGACCATGGTGATGGTTGGATAACTCTGTGAATATACTACTACTAAGAACCACTCAATTATTCACTTTAAATAGGTGAATTATGTTAATTTTATATACATAAAAATTATGTATGTTAATATATATAATCCCCTATATATATATAAATTTTTGTGTCCATCGCTAGAGATTGCAATTTAATTATATTGGAGCATTAAGATTTTTAAAAATTTCTCAGGTAATCCACATGTGCAGCAAAGCTTGAGAGCCACTGATCTGAACTTATCATGGTTAGTAACTTCCCAGAGATTGGTTTAGGCATGGACTTATGTACAACTCTTGACAAGAAGATATAAGAAGTTTGCTTGATGTTTCTGGGACAGCTTTCTATGAGAGTTAAAGGAAAATAAGCCTTCTCTTTTTTTGAGGATTATGTCTGGAATTGCAGCACATGTCTTGTAACCATGAAAGGAGTTAATCCAAGGACAAATCTGACATACTAAGGATGGCAGAAAAGAAATACATAAAAGAACCTGGGACCTTGACTACTTAATTCAGCTGCTGAGTTACACAATCCTTGAGTCACATGAATTCTGGACTTCTTATAATGTGAGATAGATTTTCTTATTTTTCAAATCCCTTTGAGTTGAGTTTTCTGTTACTTGCAGACCAGAGTATCCACACATACTGAGGAACATTTAAGGAGCAAGTGAAGACCAACCTACAAAAGAGAAGGAGAAGGAATGGGCAAAGAAGTAGATAGAAAACCAGGAGAATATAGTACCATAAAAGCCAAATACAAGAATAGTTTAAGGAGGAATAAATAATCAATAGTGTAAAGTATTTCAAAGCAGTTAAGATGAGGTTGAAAGTACTATGAACATGTAGGTTCACAGCCCTCTCGTGAGCTTTCCTGATATAATTCGAATTGGCTCCCATGTGCATGTAGAGGTCAGGGAAAGACCAAAGAAAGAAGCAGACCATTCCATCTTGGTAGGTGGCAATTTTAATAATAGGAAAGGGAACTTGTATATGAGACTTGTCTTGGGTGTGAGCAAGATAAATGAATTCCCACATGTATCCTCCAAATCTTAAACGTCTATAAGAGGGTCCTGGCTGGGCTCCGTCACATATACCATGCAGGTATACATCACATCTCTGTCCCAAGGCTATGCCCTTGGAGCAGCCTCTGGAAGTGGGAAAAGCAAAAACAGAACACACATTTCAAGGACAGAGAAGGACAGGAGAAGAAATGAGGAGCCTCTTAAGCATTCCAGTCCAGCTCACAGGTCAATCAATAGTCATGTCTTTTTTTTTTTTTTAATCACATTTCCCAACACTCCACCCTTTTTAAAATTTTAGGTTTATTTTGAGACAGAGACCATGTGTGCGCACGTGGGGGAGAGGCAGAGAGGGAGGGAGAGAGAGAATCCCTAGTTGTGGGGCTTGATCCCATGAACCGTGAGATCATTACCTGAGCCGAAGTCAAGAGTCAGAGGCTCAATGCACTGAGCCACCCAGGCACCCCTTCATAGTCTACCCTGTGACCAGCTCTTACAATTTCATATATCCCCCTCTTCTGTAATGGGCCCTGAATTGTCAGCAAGGGTTTTTATTAGCATGAAGGTAGCTCTTTTGGTGGCTATCTGGCTGCACTGGAGGCAGGTGGCATAGCAACAGTACAGGTACATGTAAGAGCAAACATAGGTTAAGACTATAATTTATAAAAATAATTGACAACTTTTTCTACAAGGAACCCCAGGATCCAGACCATAGATTTATTAAATCTCCTGGCTAGGGATTGGATCATTCACAACATTTGCTTGTGCTCTCATGTGATTTAATGAAGACGATACAATAGCGGACTCATCAGATATGAGCATATGACTTACTGTTTGGATAATGGCACAGGTGCTTCCTTGTGAGACAGTAATAATGTCTAAGGCCATTCTATTTGGAAGACAGCTTTTCTCAATTAGAGTCACTTCAGTGTTTAGTAGGGACAAGTTTTGTCAGCTCATTCAGGGCTTGCTGAGTGAATTTAGTAAGAGTTTCTGTGTGTGCTGTAATATCCTCCAGGCCTATGAGAGGAACAAACACAGTGGCCAAACTATCATAGTAGTGAAAAACTGTGTCTATTTGGCCTTGAGGAGAGTAAGTTTGGCAGCTTTGGAATCTTAGCTTGTTTGTACATGCCGTATAAATTGGCCAGGGGAGGCAGCATTGTCCAGCATGAGGAGATGGACTAAGGATAGGATATGCCAGATTAGGACCCGCATCTTCTCCAGTCTCTCAAAGTGTATATTCTACTTCAGGCATGGTGCATTTTAACAGCTGTAAGCTGGACTTGTTAAAATGCACCATGCTTGGGGCGCCTGGGTGGCTTAGTCGGTTAAGCGTCCGACTTTCGCTTAGGTCATGATCTCGCGGTTCGTGGATTCGGGCCCCGCGTCGGGCTCTGTGCTGACAGCCAGCTCAGAGCCTGGAGCCTGTTTCAGAGTCTGTGTCTCCCTCTCTCTCTGACCCTCCCCTGCTCACGCTGTCTCTCTCTCTCTCTCTCCTAGAAATAAATAAAACATAAAAAAAAAATAAAAATAAAAAAAATAAAATGCACCATGCCTGAAGTAGAACATACAGCTGTAAGCTGAACAGTGGGATCCCAGTAAAGATTGAGGAGCTCCCCATCACCCAAGGGTGTGATGTAACTCGCCAACTTTGGCCAGATGTCCCATTGCAAATTCCAGTAGCTAATTCCTTTCCCAGATGTGATGGAGCTTGGCGTTCTCAGCAGCATAGCAGTTGATCCATGTGAGAGTTGAGGCAATGGCTATTTTCCTGAGACTTCAATACCGTTTTTGTATTGGGTGTCTTGGCAGGGGTCTCCAGTCTGGCATTTGGGTAACAGCACCCCCTGATTGAAAATTTAAATTTATTAAACCTGGAACAGTACTTTAGTGGACCTGGCCAAGGTGGTTTTATCCATTAACAGTTTAATCTGTTGCTTTAATATGTATTTTTTATTTTTATTAACCCTGTCATTAATGGATTTTAGGGTAGATGAAACCTCTATTTAATGTTATGCTTTTTGCCAAATTTTGCATATCATCATGACCTTTGAAATGTGACCCCTGATCATTATCTATTTGATGAGGGTATTCATAGATAGTATTTTTTAATAACTTTTTAATTTTAATTCCAATATTGTTAACATACAATGTTATATTAGTTTCAAGTGTACAATATAGTGATTCAACAATTCTATACATTAGTCAGTGCTCTTCATGCTAAGTATACTCTTTAATCCCCCATCACCTATTTCACCTATACCCCTACCCACCCCCCCTCTGGTAACCAGCAGATTGTTCTCTATAGTTAAGAATCTGTTTCTTGGGGTGCCTAGGTGGCTCAATCAGTTAAGTATCCAACTCGATTTTAGCTCAGGTCGTGATCTCACAGTTCATGAGATTGAGCCCCAGGTCAGGCTCTACATGCTACAGTGCAGAGCCTGTTTGGATTTCTCGCTCCTTGCCTCTTTGCCTCTCTCTCTCTCAGAAATAAGTAAATAAACTTCAAAAGAAAAAAAGTCTGTTCCTTGGTTTGTCTCTTTATTTTTTTATCATTTGCTCATTTGTTTTGTTTTTTAAATTCTACATATGAATGAGATCATATGGTATTTGTCTTTCTCTGATTTATTTCACTTAGCATAATGCTCTGTAGCTCCATCCATGTGGTTGCAAATGGCAAGATTTCATTCATTTTATGGCTGAAAAATATTCATATATATGTATGTATATATACATATATATATACACCACATCTTCTTTATCCATTCATCTATCTATGGATACTTGGGCTGCTTTCATAATTTGGCTATTATAAATAATGCTGCAGTAAACATTGAGGAATCTTTAACGTTTTGGTATTTTGGGGCTAAATACTTAGCATTTCAATTACTGAATCATAGAATGGTTCTATGTTTAACTTTTTGAGGAACATCCATACTGTTTTCAGTAATGGCTATACCAGTTTGCATTCCCAACAACAATGTACGAGGTTTCCTTTTTCTACACATCCTTGCCAACACTTGCTGTTTCTTGTGTTTTTTATTTTAGCCATTCTGACAGATGTGAGGTGATATCTTATTATAGTTTTGATTTGCATTTCCTTGATGATAAGTGATATTAGACATCTTTCCATGTGTCTATTGGACATCTGGATGTCTTCTTTAGACAAACATCTCTTCATGTCTTCTGCCCATTTTTTAATTGGATTATTTTGTTTTGGGGTAGTGAGTTGTCCAAGTTCTTTATGTATTTTGCATACAAACCCTTTACCAGATATATCAGTTGTAAATATCTTCTCCCATTTAGTAGGTTGTCTTTTAGTTTTGTTGATTGTTTCCTTTGCTATGCAGAAGCTTTTTATTTTGATATAGTCCCAATGGTTTTTTTTGCTTTTATTCCCATTGCCTCTGAAGAAGTATGTAGAAAAATGTTCTTACAGTTGATGTCAGCAACATTACTACCAGTGCTCCCTTCAAGGATTTTTATGGTTTCACGTCTCACATCTTTAGTCTGTTATGAGTTTATTTTTGTGTCTGGTGACAGAAAATGGTCCAGTTTCATTCTTTTGCATGTGGCTGTCCAGTTTTCTGAACACCATTTGTTGAAGAGACTGTCTTTTTCCCATTGTATATTCATTTCCCCGTTGTCAAAAATTAATTGACCATATAGCTGCAGGTTTATTTCTCAGTTTTTTATTCTGTTCCATTGACTTATGTGTCTGTTTTTATGCCAGTACCATACTGTTTTGATTACTACAGGTTTTTAATATATCTTGAAGTCAAGGATTGTGATGCCTCCAGTTTTGTTTTTCTTTTTCGAGATTTCTTTGGCTATTCAGGGTCTTTTGTGGTTCCATACACGTTTTAAGACTGCTTGTTCTAGTTCTGTGAAAGATGCTGATGGTATTTTGACAGAGATTGAATTAGATGTATAGATTGCTTGGGTGATATAGACAGTTTAACAATATTTATTCATCTAATCCATGAGCATGGAATATCTTTCCTTTTTTGTGTGTGTGTCTTCTTCATTTCTTTTATCACTGTTTTCTAGTTTTCAAAGTATAGGCCTTTGATCTCTTTGGTTAAGTTTACTTCTAGGAATTTTATTATTTTTGGTGCAACTGTAAATGGGATTAATTTTTCTTTTTGCTAATTCATTTTTAGCACATAAAAATGCTACAGATTTCTGTACATTGATTTTGTATCCTGCGGCTTTACTAAATTCATTTATCAGTTTTTTGGTGGACTCTTTTAGTTTTTCCATATATGGTATCATGCTATCTGTGAATAGTGAAAGCTTTACTTCTTCCTTACCAATTTAGATGCCTTTGTTTCTTTTTGTTATCTAATTTCTGTGTCTAGGACTTCTAGTATTATGTTGAATAAAAGTGGTGTGAATGAATATAATCTTGTTCCTGAATTTAGGGGGAAAGCTCTCAGTTTTTTCCCATTGAGTATGTTAGCTGTGGGTTTTTAATAGATGGCTTTTATGATGTAGCGGTATGTTTCCTCTAACCCTACTTTGTTGAGGGTTTTTATCATGAATGGATGCAGAACTTTATCAAATGATTTTTCTGTGTATATTAAAATGATAATGTTGTTTTTATCCTTTCTCCTACTGATATGATGTATTATATTGATTATTTTTGCAAATATGGAACCACCCTTGCCTCCTGAGAATAAACCCCACTTGATCATGGTGTATGATTTTTTAAATTTAAGTATTGTTGGATTTGGTTTGCTAGTATTTCCTTCATTTCCTTTCTTCCTTCTTCTGGGTTAGGTTGTGTTTTTCTTTTTCTAGCTTCTTTAGGTGTAAGGTTAGGTTATTTGAGATTTTTCTTATTTCTTGAGGCAGACCTCTATTACTATAAATTTCCCTCTAGGAACTGCTTTTGCTGCATCCCAAGGATTTTAAAACACTGTGTTTCATTTTCATTTGTTTTCATGTAGTTTTTTAAAATTTCTTCTTTAATTTTTTTGGTTGACCCATTTATTGTTTGGTACCAAGTTATTTAACCACCATGTATTTGTTGGTCTTTCCAAATTTTTTCTTGTGGTTGATTTCCAGTTTCATAGCATTGTGGTCAGAAAAGATGCATGGTATGACTTTGATCTTCTTTAATTTATTGAGACTTGTTTTGTAGCCTAATATGTGATCTATTGTAGAGAATGTTCCACGTGCACTTGAAAAGAATATGTATTTTGTTGTTTTAGGATGGAATGTTCTTAATATATCTGTTATAGTCATCTGATTCAGTGCATCAATCAAAGCCACTATTTCCTTATTGATTTCCTGTTTGAATGATCTTTGATGTAAGTGGACTGTTATTGTATTACTATCACTCATTTCCTTTATGTTTGTTATTAATTATTTTATGTATTTGGGTGTTTCCATGTAGGGTGCATAAATTTGTACAATTGTTATATCTTCTTGTTGGATTGTCCCCTCTGTTATTATATAGTGTCCTTCTTTGTCTCTTGTTACAGTCTTTATTTTACAGTCTATTTTTTCTGATATAAGTATTACTACCCTGGTTTTCTTTTCATACCCATTTGCATGATAAATGCTTTTCCTTCCTCTCTCTTGTAATCTGCAGGTGTCTTTAGGTCTGAAATGAGCCTCTTGTTAGACAGCATATAGTTAGGTCTTGTTTTTTTATTCCATTTTGTCACCCATTGTCTTTTGATTGGAGCATTTCGTCCATTTACGTTCAAAGTAATTACTGATAGATATGTACTTACTGTCATTTTGTTAGTTGTTTTATGGTTGTTTTTGTAGTTTTTCTCTGCTTCTTTTCTTGCTCTCTTCTCTCACAAGTAGTTGGCTTTCTTTAGTGATTTACTTGGATTCCTTTCTTTTTATTTTTTGCAAATGTTTTACTGGTTTTTGATTTGTGGCTACCATTAGGTTTGTATATAACATCTAAACCTTCTGTACATAACAGTCTGTGTTAAGTTGATGGTCACTTACGAATCCATTCTTTCCTACTCTCTCCTCCTCCCAGGTTTTAGGTATACGATGTAATACTTTACATCTTTTTATTTTGTGAGTCTCTTAACTGATTTTTATAGATACACTTATTTTTACTGCTTTTGTCTTCTGGGTGAGGAGGCCTGCACCATTGGAACTGAGGCAGGTGTGACTGGGAAGGGTGGATCCACTGAAGCACAGTGGCAGGACTTGGTGAAAGCAAGTTAGGTAGTGAATGTTTCCAGAAGGTGGCCCTATGTTTATTCTAGGGTTGGAGGAAGAAAATGGCACATGCCAGCCCCTTGTTTCTGGAGGGGTCTCCTGGTGATCCCTACCTCTCCAGGCTATGCTCCAAAATGAGCAAATTTCTCTCCCTCCAGTCTCTGCCATGCGTTTTTCAAACTGCTGCTTCCAGGCTGTATCTCCATGGGCTGTTTCTTTAAGGCCAGAGATTCCACTCTCTAATGCCCTCCTGGCTCTGCCTGCTGATTTTTAAAATTCCAGGCTTTAAGTCTCACTTGTTGGAAGAACTCTCAAAATTCAGCCCCTCTTACTTTCAAAGCCAAATATTATGGGGATTTGTCCCCCCCATATGGGCTCCCTAGTGCGAAAGTCTGTTTTTTACCCTTCTCTGTGCCACCACCTTCCTATCCACCTTGGATGACCATGATCTATTTCTCTCCCAAACCATGTCTTCACCCTTCCTACCTTCCTTGATATAGCCTCTTCTCCCCTTAATTGTGGAATTTGTTCTGCCAGGCTTCATATTATTTTCTGAGTTATTTACACTGATGTGTTATCTAGTTGTATTCATGGGACAAGACAAGCTTAGGGTTCTCCTACTCCACCATCTTCCCAGCCTCTCTCCTCCATATATAGGATTTAATTTCTCTAATCTCCTAATGGTGTCAGCCTGGCTTGCATGAAAGCAGGAAGAAGCTTGGGTTAGGCCAGAATCAGTGTCCAAATAAACCAGAGCATATTTAGAACCTTCATTCAGAGGAAGAGTACCAATTCCTTACCAGTTGAGAACTCTGGTATATGAACCCACAGTCTTTTGGCAGTTGATTTGAGTGGTATTTAGAACACACAGAACAGGTTGTTATTGTACTAACCATGTTACTGTACTTCAAGAGCAATCCAGCACCCCTGGCAATATGTCATTTCATCTGAGCATTGTGATGGCCATTTTTTCTATGCACTCAATCTGTTGTATCTAAAGCTTGTACCCAAGCTGAAGCATAACCTTTCCTGATTACCAGGGGGTGTCAGTGCCTTATGAGTTGAGACATGGAAAGCAGTGAAGGCTGTTTTGGGACTCTTGCAGATTAACCCAAATGTCCTTAAGGGCTTATTCATAGGCCATAAGGACTTATTCATAATCATCCATCCTTTGGTTTTCTATTATCCAAGCCATAGAGTTAATCCTTTTAGAGTAGCCAGGCTGTCAGTGTAAAGGGTTAAGGCCAGGGTTCATGAGTGATCACCAGCCAGACTGCTTTGAGTTTAGCCCACTGTCTGTTGCATTGGCTACTGTGTGAGAGGCCCTATCTGGAGGAGCACTATGTACACTTTCAGGAGCTGTTGCTCTATGGGAATATATCAGATATTTGTCTCCTTCCACAACTGGGTCCAAAATCCTAGAGGTATTCTCCCATTCTGTTGTTTTTACTGTGGTGCCTACCCATACTTTTTGGGGTCACAGACATATTTAACTCAAATGTTAGCCCTACTTGGGAAATGCCCAGAGCTTTAATATGTTTCGTTAGTGTTTTTGTCTTCTCAAAGACCACTTGTTGTTTTAATCTCCAGTCCCATATGTGCCCTTTCTTTACCAAGAGGCATAAGGGATGGAAGCATTGTGCCAGGTGGGGAATAAAAGTGCTCTACCCTACTAAGGTTTGCCTTTATTTTACATTCTTATGGTTGGATAAACTTGCACCTTATCAATCACAGCTTTGGGAACAATATGAGTCTTACCCAACCAGTACCTAAGGCAAAACCTTATGGCAATACCTAGGCCTTGAATTTTCTATGGATCCATTGTTTATCCTCTTCCTCATAGATGCCCTAACAAAGCCCGCAAGGCATCCTGCAGCAGAAGTTAAGTCTTTTATGTTAACATTATATTATCAGTGTAATGGGTTCATCTTACCGATGTGGAAAAGGAGCACAGAGAGGTCTCCACCTACCATCTCATGACATATTGTAGAGCTTTGGAGGTGCTTTAGGGGAGTATGTGAAAGGTTTATCATTATCTCTCCCTCATGAAGGCAAATTGACCTTACTTACTTACCAAAAACATGTACTTGTCAGAGTTTTTTCTATGAATCTCCTAAGGGATGAAGAGCTTTCCTAGGAATATATGTGGGAAAAAAGTGTCAGACTAAAACAAAAATTGTCTGCAAATAACAAAAGATTTTTAAATGGCCATGGTTAAAGATCTGATAAGAGTTTTTTAATAAATCTGGTAAAGGTAAAAACTCGAAACTTTGTTTTGGGGGCACATAAAGAAAAACCTTTGTTTATCAAGGACAGACCAGCAATCCAAGAAAATTTTGTCTTTTTGACAGAAAAATCAAATTCTAATCTTACACCAATGTACTTCTAAAATTCCTTCCTTTCAATCTTAGTCCTGACCATGCATAAAATTCTTCTCTAAAGATTCCCCTTCACAAACCTTCTATAATTTTATTTTTTATTAAGATTTTGTCCTAAGTTTTTTCTCTCTAAAGAAGTCTCACTTCAGAACAAAATTATTTTCTTTTACCTCAACAAAAATATTTTTTCATTCTTCATACTTTTCTTATATAGTTCCTATCTTCCTGCATACAAAGTTGCTCCTCTTATTATTTTAGCAGTCTGTATTTTAAGGAGGAGTTTTCCTCCCTTTTCTTTTTTTTTAAATTCAGCCACTATGGATAATTTCTTGGCTATCTGCTGGTGTACTTACATTTTAAAGACATGATAAGATTTACAATAAAAAAAAAAGGATTTACACCTTCAAGAGACAGAAAGGATACAAGTTTTATCCTAAGTTTGGGGGGTAATTGCTATTTAAAATTTTCCC
This sequence comes from Crocuta crocuta, assembly GCF_008692635.1. Taxonomy (NCBI): domain Eukaryota; kingdom Metazoa; phylum Chordata; class Mammalia; order Carnivora; family Hyaenidae; genus Crocuta; species Crocuta crocuta. The sequence continues at coordinate 3,760,636 of NW_027530019.1, forward strand.
TTTAGGGATACCTGTCTGCCTCAGTCAGTTAAGTGTCTGACTCTTGATTTTGGCTTAGGTCATGATTTCACAGTTGTGAGGTCAAGTCCCATGTGGGGTTCCACAATGTTTGGGATTCTCTCCCTCTTTCTGTCCCACCCCCACTCATGCTCTCCCTCTCTCTCAAAATAAATAAATAAACATTTAAAAAAATAAATAGGGGTGCTTGGATGGCTCAGTCGGTTAAGCATCTGACTTCAGCTCAGGTCATGATCTCACAGTTAGTGAGTTTGAGCCCCATGTCAGGCTCTGTGCTAACAGCTCAGAGCCTGGAGCCTGCTTAGGCTTCTCTCTGCCCCTCCTACACTCATGCTCTGTCTCTCTCTGTCTCTCAAAAATGAGTAAATGTTAAAAAAAGTTTTAATAAATGAATAAATAAAATTTCTCTATGTACTAAGAGTTTTGAGAACATAGGCATTTTGTCTGTCTCCTCATCAATTACCATAATATATTTTTTTTTTCATTGTAAAGAGATTTTACCTCTTAGTGTCCTAATTAGGCTTTGTCACAAGTGCCTGGATCTGAATCTGTGGTATTTACTATCTTCCTAGCTTTGCAAAACAGCATACTAAGGTTCCTAAGTTTTTACCTTGCTCTCTCATCTTGTCTGCCAGCCCCAAAGCTATCAGCTTTTATGTCCTTTTCTAATCTTAGTTCATTTTTTAACTTCCAGACATGAGCTTCAGCCTCCAGCTGGGCATATGTGACCAGCCAAACTGCTTATAGTAGAGGCCAGCCCCTGGTGGCCACCCTGTGTATCCCTTCCTTGTCACAGCCTGCAATGTGCAGTGTCTCCAACAAGCATACTAGATGGGCTGGCATTTTCTGGGCATGTTTGTACTCATGAGGGGGTCTACCAGTATCAGACATATGAACCACCCTTGCTCACATAGAGGTCAACAGCCAACTTGGGATTTCTCCCATGGATGCTTCTTTTCCAAAGCTAGGGAAATTTAAGGGGTGCTTAATGAGCACCCCTCCCCACACAAGTTGGTCAATGGCCAACTTGGGATTTCCCCCACAAATGTGTCTTTCCTAAGGCTTATTTCTTTGGCCTCTTGGCTGGCTCACCAACTGTAGGTTTGTAGCCCTCTCAAGAAGGGTTTTCCTGGTGTAATTTGAAATTGCCTCCTGTATGCAGAAGGCAGGGAGAAACCAATGAAAGAAGCAGGCCACTCCGAGTTTGTAGGTGGTAATTTTTTTTTTTTTTTGTAGGTGGTAATTTTAATAATAGCGAAAGGAACTTACATACAAGGCTTGTCTTGGGCAGTAGCAAGATGAATGGATTCCTGCATTCACCTTCCAAATCCTAAAAGTTTATAAAGAAGCCCTAACTGGGCTCAGTCAGGTATACCATGCAGGTGTTTTCAACATCGCATCACCATCTCAAGGCTATGTCCTTGGAGCAGCCTCTGGGAGTGGGAAAGGCAAGCAGAACCCACATTCAAGGACAAGGGACAGGATAAGGGGCCTATAAATGCTTGATTCCAGCTCCCAGGTCAACTGGTGGTCACATCTTTTTGATTATGTTCCCAACAGAACCCAACTCATTTTGGCTTCTCTCCATTGTAGCAATATATTGGCATAGAAGACCTCTACACATAGGCCTACACCATCCAATACAGTATCTAGAAGCCATGAGTATCTCTTTAAATTAATTAAAATCAAATACAATTTAAAGTTCACATTCTCAGTAACATTAGCCAGATTCCAGTTACTCAGTAGCCACAGTATCAGGCAAATATAAAACATTTCCATCAACCTAGAGGGTATTATGCTGAGTGAAGTAGGTCAGATCCAGAAAAACAAATACCATATGATTTCACTTATATGTGGAATTAAAAAAAAAAAACACATAAAAAAGCAGAAACAGACCAGACCTACAAATATAGAGATCAAACTGGTGATTGCCAGAGGCAAGGATGGGGAGGATAGGCAAAATGGGTGAAGGGGGGATTGGGAGGTACAGGATTTTAGTTATGTAATGAATAAGTCACACAGATGAAAGGTACATCACAGGAAATATAGTCAATGGTATTGTAATAACATTCTGTGGTAACAGATGGAGGCCACACTTGTGAGCATACACAACAAATATAGGTGTCACTATGTTGTACACTTCAAGCTAATGTAACATTGTGTGTTGACTATACTTCAGGGTTTTTTTTTTTTTAATGGTGAAAAGGAAAAAAACATTAGCATCAGCACAAAAAGTTTTATTGGACAGCATTGATCTAAACAATTTGGAGCCTCCAACTCTTAGGCACATTTGGATCCCAAAGCCAAGTCGGTTTCTCCTTCTATTCACCTTTCTCTCTCCAAAGCCTGACTTGGGGGTGGGAATTTCTGTTCCATATCCTTTATTTTTCAGAGATAAACACAACTACAGTCACTCATTCTTTCTTTCTAAGCTAGATACTTTCCATTTGTCCTTCAGATCCACCTTCCACTTTTTTCCACCCTGCTCTGTATCCTAGGAGACAAATCAACAGCTTCCTTTCTTCTTTCTGATTGGGTTTGTCCAATCAGGCCAGCAGGATGTTAGAGGGAAGGAGGGGAGAGCCATCAGGATATTTACGTCAGTTGGTGACTCAGTTGGTTAAGCATCCAACTTCGGCTCAGGTCATGATCTCACAGTTTGTGGGTTCAGGCCCCCGTCAGGCTCTGTGCTGACAGCTAGCTCAGAGCCTGGAGCCTTCTTCAAATTCTGTGTCTCCCTCTCTCTCTGACCCTCCTCTGCTCATGCTGTCTCTATCTCTCTCTCTCAGAAATAAATAAAAACATTTAAAAAAATTTTTTTAAAGGATGTTTACGTCCTGCCCTAAAATATTGTTGTATATCAGATGTATCCCTCCATCAAGGTCTCAGTTCCATCAGGTTGCCTTCTTCATATATCCCTCTCTCTCCAGGATCCTTCTATCTCCAGATCCTTCTTCTCACCACTTTAAGCTTTGGAGAGGTACAGAGAGCCCTGCTGTTATCAGTCCTAGGACATTACACTCTCTGTGTAATCTGATTTTCCTGCAATATGCCCACACCTTTTAAAATAGTCCTTTTAGGGGCGCCTGGGTGGCTTAGTCGGTTAAGCGTCCGACTTTCACTTAGGTCATGATCTCGCGGTTCGTGGGTTCGAGCCCCGCGTCGGGCTCTGTGCTGACTGCCAGCTCAGAGCCTGGAGCCTGTTTCAGTCTGTGACTCCCTCTCTCTCTGACCCTCCCCTGCTCATGCTGTCTCTCTCTCTCTCTCTCCTAGAAATAAATAAAACATTTAAAAAATTTTTTTAAATAGTCCTTTTATTACACCCTCCAATTATTATAATTTGAGTGTATGACAGGACCCTAGCTGATAGATTTTCTTATATTCATTAATTCTCTAGGAAGATGGGCTTATAAGTAAGGTGACCAACCCTCCCATTTTGCCAATACAGGGAATTTCAGTGCTAAAATCAGGACAGTTCCAAGAAAACTGAGACAGTTGATCACCCTACTTATAAGTATATTTTAATATGATGTTTACCCACATGACAGTCTGTAAAAATTCCTGAATACAAATAATTGTTTCTCTTTTATTTAACTGCCTGTTTAATTTTACTCCTCTCTACCTACTTGATTTTATCTTGGGGACTATTGGTTTCTGTCAAATTTTTTCCATCTATTTGTACTCACCGCCTCTGTTCTTTGCTATATTGTACCTTTCTACTCCAGATATATCTTCTTTCCAATGAGAGAAGTAGTCATACACAGTCCTTCTCTGGAGATATAAACCATGTAACATTTTAAGATTTTTTTTTAAAACTATAATGTTAATGGAAGTAAAATTCAGGTTTTTTTCTTGTCCTTCTTGGGATCTGTGAGTCACTATTCACCCAGGGTGATCAGGGTCTGAACATTTCTTGATTCTTTCTGGTATTGATAAAGAGAATATCAAACTTGCTTAAAGGGTTGCTAATGGTATAAAGTGATTTAAGCCCACTCAACCTTCAAGGTGTTGGCTTCTATTTAAAAGATAAATATCCTCTAAATGGAGGCCATGTTTAGGGGCACCTGAGTGGCTCAGTTAGTTGAGTATCAGACTTCAGCTAAGGTCACAGTCTCTCAGTTTGTGAGTTCGAGACCCACATCAAGCTCTCTGCTGTCAGCACAAAGTCTGCTTCGGATCCTCTGAGTCCTTTTCTCTGCTCCTCCCTGTTCATGCATACACTCTCTCCCTCTCTCAAAAATAAACATTTAAAATAAATAAATAAATAAATGGAGGCCATGTTTGCTAAGGGTTATTCTGGAATTCAGAGTTTGGATTTGGGCCCAAGTTCTAAGACCCCAAAACTATAAGCAGAAACTGATCTGGAATGAGTTACTGCTTTAGCCCTAAAGGTGAATATGGGGTAAAATAGACTCTGGAAATGACAAGTGCCCCCTTCTCTAGAAAGATTGTACAGCATTCTCCCTGAGTCCTCCTGACACTAATGGCTATGGTTTACTCAAAAGATCAAGTTACAGGGCACCTGGGTGGCTCAGTTGGTTAAGCATTGACTCTTGGTTTCAGCTCAGGTCATGATGTCATGGCTACTAAGAGCCCAGCATTGGGATCTGCACTGACAGCACAAAGCCTGGTTGGAATACTCTCCTTCTCTCTCTCTGCCCCTCCCCTGCTCGTGTACTCTCAGTCTCTCTCTCTCTCTCTCTCAAAATCAATAAATATACATTTTTTAAAAAGATAAGTCACAATATTTTATAGAATTTTCCTTAGTAAAAAATCTTCATTTTACAGTATGTGATACTCCTTTTTATTTTTCCCCTATTCCCCAAATAGAAGGTTTGTTGTTGTTTCCTGTCTCTGTTTGCTAACTGCTAAACCTCTATTACCTGTCAGGCCAACTGTACAACAAACATCTATATATGTAATCCTATGCATGCTGGGAGGATGTCTAAAAATTCAAGGAGTTGGAAACCCTTCTGATGGGGCAAACTTACAGGGAAAGGGGGAATGTTTCTTCCCAGAAACCCAGTAAAGCTTAACTACAATGTCACAATTCAGGTTGCCCTCCCACTACGTGGTTCATCTGAGAAGTTTCCTGCTTCCAGACAATTGAGTCAGACTCTCTGGGGTTTAAGGTCCACAGAATGGTTGTTTTTTCCAAGCTCTCCAAGCGATTCCAATGTGCAGAGTGGGTTAAGAATCCCAGCCTTACAGTTAAGAATGTAAGTGCATATGCATTCTATGCCAGTCTCTACTGCATAAGCAGAAATCATTGATCAATCTAAGAAACACATGGAGAGACTTTCATTCTCTTTGTGTCTCACCATATAAAAAAACTACCCAAACCAGCAACTGCTCAGCATGACACCACTGGCTGATGCAGCACATTCCTGGCAACCATTATCCTGTGAATCACTACACAGGTTTTTTCAGTTAGTCCTATACTCCCACAGGCGAGTGGGAAGCAGCTGTCTGCATTGTAATAGGCAGCTGACTATGTAGGAGACAGAAGGCTTGGATTCTAATCTCATTCTTCCCCTAGCCAGTTGTGAGGTATGAAGCAGATCATTTTAATATCTCTGAGAGTTAATAAAATTGGGATGACTTACCTGTCTGGTCATTCTACTTCACACATATGTGTGAATTTTAAATGTAATGTGAAAGCAATCATAAACCATAAATTTCCATGTCAAGATAATTATATGACTATGTACTTAAGAGGCCCTTACGACAGGGGTGCCTGGGTGGCTCAGTCAGTTAGGTGTCTGACTTTGGCTCAGGTCATGATCACATGGTTCATGAGTTCAAGCCCCACATTGGGCTCTGTGCTGACAGCTTTGGATTCTGTGTGTGTCTCTCTCTCTGCCCCTCCCCCTCCCCTACTGAGCACTCTGTCTCTCTCTCTCAAAAATAAATAAACATTAAATAAATAAATAAAAATAAAGATGTCTTCATATCAAACTATTAAAAAAAAAAAAAGAGCCCCTGGGACAGAACAGAGCTCCTTCATCCCTTATTTTCTCTAGGTAACTCCCAATGTAGTTTCCCCTTTAGTCTTAAGGGAAAATATGTAGAAAAAGAGGTGGAGAAAGAGAGGCATATGTATAAGAGAGCATTTTTGCAGTGTTTACAAAGGAATTCCATGCACCAACTGAGTAACTTAGATAGTTCTATATGACACACAGAGAACGATGTTAGTGATACATTGTTAGGTGAAAAAACTAAGTTGCAATACAGTATGTAGGGTATGATCTTATTTTAAGACTATTGAAGAATGTTTGTTAGTACATGAAAAATGTCTAGAAGTATACGTTCCAATCTGTCAACACGAGGATTTACGGGGAGGGAGACTTTTATTTCTTTCTTTGTATGTTTCTATTACATTTGAATAGCTTTATGATTATTATATATCATTTTCATAATTTTCAAATACCTACTAAAATACAAATCAAGGAGAAAGAGAGGTGGTGAGAGTATTACAGGCCAAGGTTAGTAAAGAGTCAGAGAAAATGTAGTTGCCTTAAAGTTGTTCTAATCCCTGGGTCCAGACACAGCACACCTCACCTTGGGTGAGGAACAATCCAAAAATGTCCAGTTCTCAGTCTATTATCAACAATTTTAAGAATTCACAGAGAAGATAAGAGGTGGCAGAAGGCGCTGAAAATGGTCAAGGGTTCTGATTTTCACAAAGGAGAAAAGTACAACTTCTGGAAGTTGCAAACTACATAGCTTAAGACTGATCAGGACATCTAGAATGGATTATTACACAGTTGTGGAACATTTAAAAAGGCACATGGTGATCATCAGCTGCCATGAATTCATTAGGAATAAACCAAAACAAAATAACCCTTTTTTTTTTTTTTTTTTTTCNTTCACAAAGTCTATTACAACATCATTTTGGAAAATATGTGAAATGCAAATTGCTAAGTGATTCATAGATAGTTAAACATCATGTCCATATATTGGAACATATATCGAAGAGAGTACTGGTTTTTGGCCCCGTTTTCTTTTATATTTTTATCAACAACATAGACAGAAATATTGAAGGCAGCCTTACCAAGTTCTCAGATGACACAAAGATGAAAGAACTAGCTTACTAGCTAAACCTATATTAAAGATATTCTTAGTTTATTTGAGTATCAAGCTGAAATCAGCAAAGGAACTAATGAGTTATAGGATTAGAAATCTCCACTCCAGGTAAGAAAGACTTCCAACAATGGATCAGGCATAAGTTCTTAGTCAAAAAAATCTGGAGAGAGGCATCTGGGTGGCTCAGTCAGTTAACCGTCCAGCTTTGGCTCAGGCCATAATCTCATGGTTCGTAGGTTGGAGCCTGGCATCAGGCTCTGTGCTGACAGCTAAGAGCCTAGAGACTTCAGATTCTGTGTCTCCCCTCTATCTGCCTCTCCTATGCTCATGCTCTGTTTCTCTCTCTCTCTCTCATAAATAAACAAACATTAAGAAATTTTTTAATCTGGAAGTGGTAGGAGATTGGTCCATTAAATGTCCCCCAAATTGCAAAATTATATGATTCTGAGTAGAAAATTAATAACAGATACAAGTACTAACAGATTGCAAAGATAGTGGAAGACAATATAGAGCCTAATGTTTGTTTTCGTAGAGAAAACAAATCCTGAATGGAGCCTTGAAGAATCAGTAAATGGGTGTAAATGCATGGAAGAGGGTAGATTATTTCAGGATATTATAAAGCATAGAAACAACACTAACATGCCATTTCCCAGAGTTGAGAAGTGACTGACCTGGCTGTGGCTTTGGTGAATAAAAGAAAATAAGGGTGGGTCTAGAACATAGAGGATCTGAAACCAGGGAAGAAGTTTATTCTTTGTACAACAGAGAAAGTATCAGTCAGGCTCTGCTTGCAAGCATCAGAAATGCTCTGGCAAACTTCAAGAGAGGGGTTTATTGGATAAATATCAGGAGCCTCAGAAGGCTGGAGAACCAGGTATGGAAACATTAGAAAGCAAAGTGACCTCCAAAGGCTAAAAAGCAGGAACCAGAAGAGTGAATGAATTCCCAATCATGTTTGATCTCTTTGTCACACTGCTAAGGATTCAAATAGATGGATATAGAGTTTCAAAGCCCTAGCTTGGGTCACATGCCCTTCTCATTGCTGAAGAAGCTGAGTACTGGATTACTAGTTTTTCCAGACTGGCAGGAGATAATTCCCCCAAAGGGAATTGAGGTGTGAAGAAGAAATAAGTGCTGAGCAATGAAATCTCACTATTGGCACCATTGGCAGATTAGAGCAAGGTAGCAATGTGATGAAAATAGTGGTATAGGGAGATTTGGCAATTTTGCAAACCTAAAGGGGGGTGTGGAGGGTAAACAGGTGGAGCACAGAGGATTCTTAAAGCAGTGACAATACTCTGCATGATACAATAATGATGGATACATGTCATTATACATTCATCCAGACCTCTAGAATATACACCACCAAGAATGAACCCTATTGTAAGCTATGAACTTTGAGTAATTTTGATGTGTCAGTGTGGGTTCTTCAGTTGTAAAAAATGTATCACCTTGGTTGAGGATGTTGCTAATGGAGTAGGCTATGCATATGTGGAGGCAGGGATCATATGGGATATCTCTATATCTTCCCCTCAATTTTACTGTGAGCCTAACTAAAACTGCTCTTAAAAGATAAAGTCTTCTGGAGCACCTGAGTGGCTCAGTCAGTTGAGCATCTGACTTCTGCTCAGGTCCTGATCTTGAAGTTCGTGAGTTCAAGCCCCACATTGGGCCCACTGTCAGCAAACAGCCTGCTTTGGATCCTCTGTCCCCCTCTCTCTGCCCCTCCCCTGCTTGCACGCTCCCAAAAATAGACAAACATTAAAAAAATAAAATCTTTGGGGCGCCTGGGTGGCTTAGTCGGTTAAGCATCCGACTTTCGCTTGGGTCATGATCTCGCGGTTCGTGGGTTCGAGCCCCGCGTCGGGCTCTGTGCTGACTGCCAGCTCAGAGCCTGGAGCCTGTTTCAGTCTGTGACTCCCTNATGAAAATAAGATAGCAATGTTGTTCAATGTGAAAACAAGAAGTCTCAATGACTACCATAAATGCTCCTCTTGAGACTGGAGGAATGATTGTGGTAGATGTAGGAAAGCTTAGAAAGAGAGCAGTTCCTACAATGGAAGGGAAGCTAATGCTCATGGTATTGAGTTTAGAAAATGTGCAGTAGGAAGTTAAGACTAGGTAGTCCAAGAGGACTGGCTTGGAGATACAGACATAGGAGGATTTGTAATAGAGAAGACATTTTAAGTCAGATGAAGCTTTCTTACAGAGAGATATGTAAAACAGTGAGCAGAAATGGTGAAAATTCCCCTCTAAAATGTGAAAGAAAAAAAGAAAAGGAAGAAAACTCCCTAAAAAAAATGGAATCAGTAGAAGAGGTTTTGGGAATTTAGAATGAGAATTTTGCATTATGAACTTTTCACCATGAGCAGTATTACATTTTTCCATTTCTATTCCTCAGCCCATTTTCTCCCTCTACCCCAAACACCCACTCTAATTACATGTCCTTAAATATGCATATATTCCTGTAAAATATGTGGGGTTTATGGAATTTGTGTGTTTGAATGTAAATAAGTGGCATTTGCTGTCGAACTCATTGTGTTATTTTTTCACTTACCACATCATGTTGCTCTAGGTACAAGAAAGCCAAATTGCTCTTTAGAAATCTCTGCTACGGCTCACATTTCTACCAGCAAATCATGAGAACTCCCATTCACAATATATTACCAACTATTTGACACAATTTTGCCAATAGTTGGTAATATTCAATTTTTGCAAAATTGTTATATATCAAGTTGTATCTTATTGATTAATTTTTTCCGAAAGAATTTGAATACCTCTTAAGATTTCAAGTTTCTCCTTCAGTAAACTGCTTGAGTGTATCTTTCCCCATTTTCTTTCAAAGTTCCTTTTATTTGCTGATTTCCAGGAGTATTGTTTATATTCTGGAGCTGTGTAGTCCAAAACAGCAGCTACTAGCCACTCAACGTTAACTATTCAGACATAAGCTATTGGGTATGAAGTATGGCTCGTCCAAATTGACATGTACTCTAAGTGTAAAATGCACACCAAATTTCAAAGATTTAATACCAAAACAATGTAAAAGATCTCAATAATTTTATATTGCTTTTATGTTCAAATGGTAGTATTTTAGATGTATTGTGTTAAATAAAATTATTGTTAAAATTAATTTCACCTGTTTATTTTTACTTTTTACAATGTGGCTACTAAAAAATTTAAATGACATGTGTGACTCACATTTGTGGCTTACATTATATTACGATTGGATATGTTTTTCTAGATATTCTTAGTTGGTTTTAGACACTGAAAATATTTTCTCTATCCTCCATCTTAAGTTCATTTATAGTGTGTTTCGTGAAATCCATCCGTTTTTCACCAGGCCACCACATTACACACTCTGGGGGAGGTATTCACATCAGGATCTATGTGAATGGCCCCCTGGAGCTGTACAGTGGAAAACATACGCAGCCATACGTAGCGCTGATGTTTTGCTTTGTGAATTGCACTTTTTGTCTCCTTTTAAGCAGTACTTCCCCACAACCTAATCACAATAATATTTTCCCTGTATTAGGAATAAACACAGGATGGTGTTGTATCATAAAGAAGCCATTAAAGAGAGTTGTTTATAATGCCGAAAATATGCAGAGTTCAGCCAAAAAGCATGATGATAGAGGAAATAATTATGGTGGGATTTATGATTTTGACAGCAATGTTATCTTTCTAATTATGTTTTATATAGGCAAATGTTAAAATTTGCATTCCAAAGAGCATGTTAACAGATGGTGAGGAAGGCAGTCCACAAGCATGCTGAATGACAGGCTAATTCCAGTTTTTAGTCTAAATATCTGCTGAAATTAATTCTCATGATAGGCAAATAAGCTTGATATGGATCAGAAATTTTGGCTGTAGTTGTGAAGATTAGTAGATAACATTTGGATTTTTGCTTATATCATTCTGAAACATCATTTTGGTCATCTCACTTGCTTGCTCTGAAAAGTCAACATATCTCCATTCCCTGTCACATCAAATCCAAGCTACTCAAATCTGTCGGTAGAAACACCTTTAAACTGGCCCTATCCTGTTTCCTATGCCTCATCTCCCTAATGGATTGTATATTCCACACAGATAGGTACCATGTCTTACACTCATACTTCCTCATCAACATCCTAGAAGATGTCATAGTTAAGAACTGCAGCAGCAGAGAAATACGATACTGTTTCTTAAGTCAACTAAAATTCACTAAACTATTTGAGCAAATGCTCTGTGCTTTGCATGAAATGGCTAAAATTTATTTGAGCAACTGTTTTCACCTTGAAGTAACTCACCTGACCTCATACAAAGAAAAATGCTAATGGCAGGAGCAAGTAGAAAATAACATGTTCAAAATGAGATATCAAATGATAAGGTATTGAAAAGTTGAGGTCAACCTCAGAACTGCTAATATGCCCATTACAAACCACAGAAATACAGGTTTGCAGTAATAAGATTGTAGTCTTCTTTAAACCCTTTAATTCAAGAAAGAGGCTGAAAGGTTACAAAAAAGTCAAAGGTAATGAGGATAGACTCACATCAGACTAAGTTTAGGATGTTTATGGATTGTGGTGATTTATTCTTGATTAATACTAGGAATTGCATCTCACTTTAGGTATTAACACTTACTGAAATTTTTAACAGTTAAGTCCAAATTAAAAGCTGACCCTTCTTTTTATTCAGTCCCCGGCTATAGGCTTAATTATGATTGTGTGAATGTGTAATTTTCATTTTGAAGAGTTTGTGATACTCGTGGTACAAGTCTGGGCATTATGTTAAGAAAATCAAATGTTTTTGATCCATCTCATGACAGTTATAACCTTAGTGTCTACTGGAAAATTTTGCAGAGACAAGAATTTGTCTATCAGCATTATATTTGACACTGAATAGAAATGTATTTCCAACGGCAAAATTGAAAGTTACACACTTTTTAAAATTCAGCTGTGATTTTTTTTCTAAAGTCTGTTATGGTCATCCAGGTCTACTCCTGCTTCTGGATACATTCTTCCTGCCATTCTCTGGTGGTTTTTTCATCAAGTATCTATGAATAGTAAACTCTCTTAGTATTTGTATATATGACAAAGTCTTTTGGTCTTACTCCTCAATGATAATTAACATTGGTAATAGACTTTTATTTTGACAACTATTGAAAATGAAAGTATACATTCACATAATCATAATGAAGCCTCAATACACTGAGGGTATTATCTCTGTATTCTGGCATTTATTTTGCTGATAAGGAACCTGATCATTTTCCTCTCTTGTCCTGTTCATTTTAGAAGACTTTTTCATTGATACTCTACCATTTCACTAGGAGGTATTTAGATGTTAACTTTTTTAAAATGTAGTTCGAGGGGCGCCTGGGTGGCTCAGTTGTTTAAGCGTCAGACTTTGGCTCAGGTCATGATCTCACGGTTCATGGGTTCCAGCCCCGCGTCGGGCTCTGTGCTGACAGCTAGCTCAGAGCCTGGAGCCTGTTTCAGATTCTGTGTCTCCCTCTCTCTCTGACCCTCCCCTGCTCATGCTGTCTCTCTCTCTCTCAGAAATAAATAAAACATTAAAAAAAAGTTAAGAAAAATAAATGTAGTTCAAACATAAATGTATTCTCTCTCTCTTTTTTTTAAAGTTTGTTTATATGTTTTGAGAGAGAGTGCAAGCAGGGGAGGGGAAGAAAAGAAGAAGAGGGAGTCACCATGAAGGCTGATGTGGGGCTTGATCTTATGGACTGCAGATCATGACCTGGGCCGAATTCAAGACTCAGACGCTTACCAACTGAGCTACCCAGGCACTCCACATCAATGTACTCTTTATGACTTTTATATTTTTTGTCTGAGATTTTCTCTTCAGCTAGAATTATATGGTGTCCCATGAGCAGCAGGGTCATGGAAGCCTCTCTTTGAGATGGTTTCATTGTTACTTATTTCTGAGCCTTATGGATTTCACATATTTTTATATTTGTTTCTTGGCTTTGGACAATCCACATTTAAAAAAAAATTTTTTTTTTAATGTTTATTTTTGAGAGAGAGAGAGAGAGAGAGACAGAGCACGAGCAGAGGAGGGGCAGAGAGAGGGAGACACATAATCTGTAACAGCCCCAGGCTCTGAGCTGTCAGCACAAAGCCCCACACAGGACTCAAACCCACAGACCATGAAATCATGACCTGAACCAAAGTTGGACGCTCAACCAACTGAGCCACCCAGGTGCCCCATGGACAGTCCACATTTAGGGTAACTCCCACTGTAAGTAGTCCCTGAGGTCTCCTTCACTTGCAAGTCATTCTATTTCCATCCATGGCAAATTGGCTCACATTTGTAACAACTCTTGGCCTTTGGCATTTCCTGATCCTCACTTGAGGACAGTGTAGTAATTTCACAGCTCAGGTCCCATACCTATTTGCCCAACCCAAAGGCTAGGTCAGTTTCTTTCCTCCTGTGGACAACCAGGCTTCAGCTCCTTTTTCCTGCTATGTCTCTATAGGTTTCTAGAGAATCTTCTTTCCTGCTTTTGAGCTTGGGTATATATTCCCAAATTAGTATTAGTTTTTTAATCTAGCATTTCTGTGAAGTGGGGAAAAAAGATTCTATTCAGTTCACCTTATTGGCTGAATCCTTCCACATTACCTTCTCCACTTCAGTACAGATAATCTTAAAAACTGTAGAGTAGACCCAAGAACAAATGTTAACTAGGGCTTTCTTTCCTTGCCATACTAGAAATTCTTAGCTATCAAAGCCATCAAAACAAAATTGGAAGACTTTTCCTTTTTAGGACCACCATAAAGTCTGAAAACATCCTATTAAAAGTGACAGTGGTATGATAGTGGAAGCATACGAAAGCATTATCTTGGCAATTATAGATGGGTTCAAGTGGAAAATTGATCTAGGAGCAAAAATTTCTGAGATCAGTCATTTAATTCCAAATATTTCTGCTAGTTAAGACCAAAATAAAAGAGAATAAAAGCTAATCCTTCCATCAAAATTAATGCAATGAAGAGTAGTCTTTTGTTGAAGCACTGATGAGATCATGTCTAGCCCAAGCAGAAGCCTGTCAATCTCACACTGTGGTTTATGTTTAATCAGATCTTTGTTTTCAAGTACACAAATAATAGAATTCAGTCTAAGATTTACACATTGCTGACTCAAATATCATTAACTAGCAGCTTTGAAGTTTTGCCTGCAACTGGTCCACTGAGCATGTGGACTTGTGATCTGCATAAAGTTTATCAAAAATTTTCTTGACAATATTTATAAACCAAGGAAATACAAACTAAGTTTTTGACGTACTACTATAGACCCATAAATCTAGCCCAAAAACTTACATGAGACTGTAGTAAAATCTGTAATCATATCTTGCTGACAAACTCTTACAATTCTTCTGGAAAGTAATATGGCAACATAGGTAGCAAACATCATAATATTTATTTCTTGAAATAATGAAGGCTACTTCTGACCTGAGTTTATTCCATGGAAATATTTCAACAGAAGCTTAAAACTATGTACATAAGGCTGTTTATATGTAATAGTAAACAACCATAAACAAGTTAAAAGTTATACTCTTTTAAGTTTCAAGTCATGTTAAGTAACAGTAGTTTATTGAGAGATAACAACAGGGCTTGTAGGAATAGCAAACAATTCCAGAACCAGAATGTTTTAACATATAAGACATTAAGTTGTATTGGCATCATCAACACAACATTAACTTCTCAATCCCAATTCTGTTACTCCACTTTTAAGGAGATTTGAATACTGTTTTACTCTATTTCTGCTATTCCTACAACTACCAAACTATTTCTTTTAGGTCTCAACTTCAAATGCCTCTGATTTTCAACATTCACTATGCAATATTGGACGTCTTTGCTGGGCAGAGCTTTTACAAAAAATTATATATATCATAGATCTCTGATTAGAGTCCAATATTAGGTCCTGGTCTAATTAGTAGTAGGAAGGATAGTAAGGTTATATGATACATTTTTTTTCCTTTAATCTTGAAGATACATTATTTTTGTAACCTAAAGGATAAAATAAGAAGTTTCTTAATAAACAGTACTTAGTTTTATACCTAATACAACTTGCCCTTAATTGTTCATTTTAAAATAAAAACATGATTCAGCATGATTCATATTTGTGGAGAGACTCCTGAAATTAGGAAAGGTAATAGACCAGCAGAGAGAGACTTTATTATGTAATAACTACTGAGATTGTATAATAAGGAAATGTGCATTTAGTTCTCATTTCATGGATCTTAATAAATCTATTCTTGATATGAATCCTCAAACTGTAGATATAGGAAAAGACAAAAACTTGTTAGATAGAAAGGATGCCAAGGGAGATTTACCCATACTGCATAAGAGCCTAGAAACATGTCTAGAAAAGAAAATTTATGAAAAACATTAAGCATAAACAAGGCAAGATAAAAGAAAACATAAAGCAACTATGCACGTACACTCAGCAAAGAAAACAGTAATAAGGAAAGGAACGTGGCATACCATATGCAGTCTGGAAAACATAAAGTACGGAAAAAATGCAAGCGTTCTCTGTGTTGACATGTTTATGATAAGAACTTATTATAAAATGAAAACAAATTAGATCTGTAAAAGAGAGTTACAAAACAAATTAAGACTCTGTCAACCAGTGTCCAATCAGGCCACTATTTATTTTAACCAATGGAGTTAAAGACTTGTTATCTAATTAGTGAAGACTTGAAAAAGAAAAAGAGAACACAAAGATTAGAGACAAGAGAGATATATATTAGATATAAATATACATACAGATATATAGATACAGATACATTGCAAGGAGTTTCCACCCCAGGGGTAGGGAACAAAGGGAAGAAGTTAGAATAATTAAAACTTAGAAGCTTTGAGAGAGGTGCCCAAGGAACTTCGTACCAGGGGTCTGAAAAGGAAGTGTTGCTTAGCTGGTATTGGAGTCTCTTAGCTTAAGGAGGGGCTCCACGGAACTGAGACCCAGAACTCTAAGAAGGGGTACTGACTGGCTGGCACTGAGGTCTTTGAAGCCCTGTGATGAGGCTGGTTCTGCACGTGACTATATACAGGACTGTGTAGCTGACTGTGCTGCTCATGGACTGAAGTGACACAGCCAAGGTGAATAAGTGAGGCAAGCGTACTATGAAAATGAGCAGGAGACTAACAGGAAAGGCAGAGGAAACCCCTCCTCCTATTCCAGATGTTAAGTCTCTCTCTTAACACTTTCTATAAGAAGCACTAAAAAGAGGGGCACCTGGGTGGCTCAGTTAGTTGGGCATCTGACTTCTGATTTTAGTTCAGGTTGTGATCTCATAGTTCGTGGGATCAACCCCTGCAACTGGCTGTATGCTGACAGTGTGGAGCTTGCCTGGGATTCTCTCTTTCCTTCTCTGTCTGCCCCACCCCTGCTTCTGCTCTCTCTTTCTAAAAATAAATTAATTAAAAAAAAAAAGACCCCAACAGAGAAAAATTGGCAAAGCAGAAATGTGGTATGCCTGGTCCCAGCTCTGACATCACAAAATAAGAGGATAGAAGAGTGGGTGTGGAGGTAAGAGACGATATTTAATAACTGGCACAAGGCCAAACCAATATCATTATAGAATTAATAAAATTACAACAGCAAAAAACAGGTCTAAGGACAGTTTATTTTGCTCACCACTATATACTCAGTGCCTACCACAGTGCCTGGCCCATACCAGGCACCCAATAAATATTGAAATAGTGAATGAATGAATGAATGAATGCTCTGATACCCAAACCCAACTCACGTGTTTTTTTGTTAAGGCTCAACTGATTCCAACACTAACTTGCTTGAACTACTTTTTCGCACTATTCTGTGAGAATGGCTTCTCCTTTTATGCTAGGGGATGTTATAGCCAGCAGAATTGCCATCAGTTACAGGCTGGGCCTGAATAACCAAAACAGACCAGATCAGAAACTTGGAATCATCCTCTGTATCAAGAAAGAAATGAAAACAAGTGAAATGCATAGTCTCTAACACTAGCCTATGACATGTTCACATTCTATATTATCAGTCATGAATCTTACTATAAGATGTATTTCAAATATTTTTCTGTAGTATTCTTCACCTTCATTCTGATATCATACTATTCTTTGTTTTTCCTGAAGTGTGATTTGCACTGTTTATTACTATCAGTGCTATCTTCTTCATCTTCTTCTACTTAACATTAGTGTGTCTTGCAGGAGAAACAATAAGCAATCAAGAGCTTCTTTCACAGATTTTTTTATGTGTATTTTTAAGCCTTTGGATGTTTTTGAGTCATTCCAGTCTATTCTTTGTGTTCAGGCTTAAAACAGGATTTCACTGGATTAGATAAACCGTCACAGTTAAAGGAGTGCTTCACTGTTTTATAATGATAACTTTCATAGCATAGAATCTATTGAGTGTTCAGATCTGTTTCCTTACCTGTTCAGAAGAGTAATAAATCAGAAGTAATAGTTTTCATATTTACTGTTTTTCACCTTCAGACAAATCCTGCTGACTTTGTACTTAAAAAAAAATGTAAATGAATCTTGTTATTTTTTCATTTAAAGTTCTCCTGTGGCAAATCTGTTTTGAACTGGAGTATGTTGACATGGATTGATTGGAGCATATTTGCATCAAAAAAACTCATCACACTCAAATATGCAGTTGCATATCAGCAGGTGATAATTTGAAAGGAAAGGAAGGCTAGTAGGAGAAGAATAGGTTGGTGAGGGAGGAAAAAAATATTTGGATAAGTTTAACACCTTCGACCGCAATTACCAGATAAGGGCTGTTTATGTCAATTCCTGAGTGAACAGGGATAGAGACTACTGGAACTATCTCTCAAGGTTGTCCACTGTTGCACCACTGGTAAAGGATAGACACTGGCATAATAATGAACTATTAGGTGCCTCGGTAGCTCAGTAGTTGGTGCCTTGGTGGTTCAGTCAGTTAAGCAGCTGACTCTTGATTTCAGCTCAGGTCACGATCTCACAGTTGTGGGATTGAGCCCTGCCTTAGGCTCTGCCCTGACAGTGTTGAGCCAGCTTGGGATTCTCTATCCCTTTCTCTCTGTCCGTCCCTTGCTCTCTGTCTCTCAAAATAAAATGATAATAATAATGAGCTGTTGATTTTTCTGACAGACCAGAAATCCCCCAGACCACCTGCAAATCGCATTTCAGAACTTTTAAGCTATAGCTCACCTTTGAGGACAAAGATTCCATTATGTTCACTGCTGTATTCCCAAGACCTAGAACAATGCCTTGAACATACTCAGTGCCCAACAGAAATTATTTCTTCCCCCTTATCTTTATTCTTTTGCAAGTAGACTTTAAGTTGCATTTTCTGCTTTGGTTTGAGAGCTTGAAAATTAGGGCTATGAGAAAGCTATTATCCAAAGAACTCATAATTTTTTACATTAAATATCAAATCCATGAGCTACTCATTGAATGTTTTGCTATTTAACAAAATCCAAGAAAAATAAAAATAATTTCCGTATTATGAATAATGTGTTTTAAAAGTTTTAGTGTCAACTATACTCAAATAAAAAATTTTTTAAACAAACAATAACAAAAATTTGTTTTTAGCAAAATGCAAGTAGTGATAAAAAATGTTGGCCCAAGAAAACTGTATGACAGTTGCTCAAAAATTAAATATAGAGTTTAACATATAATCCAGCAATTCCACTTCTGGGTAGATATCCAAAAGAATTGAAAGCAGAAACATGAACAGATATTTGTTTATCAATATTCATAGCAGCATTCTTCACAATACCCCAAAGGTGGAAGCAACCCAAATATCTGTCAAAAGATAAATGGGTTTTTTAAATGTGGGATACATAGGCAATCAGATATTACTCAGCTTTTTAAAAGAATGAAGTTGTGACACATGCTATAACATGAATGAACCTTGAAGACACTGTGCTAAATGAAATAAGCCAGTCACAAAAAGACAAATACTATATGATTCTACTTATATGTATAAGTATAACATTACCATTTATGAGGTAGCTAGAAGTACTCAAACAGAAACAAAGTAAAATGGTGGTTACTAGACACTTAGGGAAGGAGGATGAAGGAACAGTTATTACTGTTTAATGAGTATGAATTTCAGTTTGGGAAGATGAGAATGTTCTGGAGATAAATGAATGGTTCATAGAAATGTGAATACATTTAATATCAGTGCACTGTACACTTAAAAGTGGTTAAAATGGGGGCGCCTGGGTGGCTTAGTCGGATAAGCGTCCGACTTTCGCTTAGGTCATGATCTCGCAGTTCGTGGGTTTGAGCCCCGCGTCGGGCTCTGTGCTGACTGACAGCTCAGAGCCTGGAGCCTATTTCAGAGTCCGTATCTCCCTCTCTCTCTGACCCTCCCCTGCTCACGCTGTCTCTCTCTCTCTCTCTCTCCTAGAAATAAATAAAAAATATTTTTTAAAAAAAGTGGTTAAAATGGTCAATTTTATGTCATATATCTTTTACCACAATAAAAAATGTTGACAAAACTCTTTTTTTAATGTTTTTATTTATTTATTTATTTCTGAGAGAGAGACAGAGCAAGCAGGGGAGGGTCAGAGAGAGAGGGAGACATGGAATCTGAAACAGGCTCCAGGCTCTGAGCTAGCTGTCAGCACAGAGCCCATCACGGGGCTGGAACCCACGAACCGTGAGATCATGACCTGAGCCGAAGTTGGATGCTTAACTGACTGAGCCACACAGGCGCCCCAACAAAACTCTTAAAGAATATTGATCATTAGAAAGTATTTTATCTGGTATCCTTTAAGCTTATGTAATGGAGTAATTATCATTTCATATGAATTAATAAATGCTTTTTAAACTTCCCCACTTTAATTGCTAATATGGAAAGTAGTTGTAGATAAAACACACATAAACAAAAGCTCTTTGGGGTCCTCGATATTTTTTGAGTGTAAAGGGGTCCTGAGACCCAAAATTTTGAGAATCACTGGTCTAGTTTATAGGGTGATCAGGCAAACCCCATTAAGATGCTAGCAAACTGACACTTCTATCCCAAAATTCTATTACATCAGGTTTATCCATGTTTAGCCAACCTCTTCTAAATTCAGATACCCCAAATTGCCTGTGAACGTAAACAGTTGTGTCAAACGTGGGTTAAGTAATACTTGTTGATAAATAATTCTGAATCTGCAGACTTCTGGGCCTGACCTCATTGCTACTAGATCAAAATGCATGCCTGCACACAGAGGGTGGTAATTGAGTATCCTAACACAAATTAGGGGTTTGGAAGAAATGTACTCTTTAATTGTGCACCTTATCTATTCTGTGGTCACTTAAATATAACCCACTAACTATAGAGTTCTTAGTCTACTTAGACGTGCAATTTAAAATTCATTATCCAGCAGTATAATTCGCAAAGACTGTGTAAAGACTGGTTATGCAAGAGTGACATCAGAAATATAGTCATAATTTAAGGTGGGTCACACAGTCTCCTCTTTAGTTACTATGACCATTTTTGCTTTCTGAACGATCCCTAAGAAAAGATGTTACTGGTAAATGCTAACTGCAATGAAATCTCTTTTCTTCCTTTGTAGGAGAAAATCACCTTCAGGTCTTATCAAATCACCTACTGGAATAGTGGGTAAAAACATAAACTTGGGAGGTAGACAGATCTGCATTCCAGTCTCAGCTCAGGTAGTGACCAGCTGTGTAACCTCAGGTAAATTGCTTACCCTCTTTAAATCTCAGTTTACCTATCAGTAAAATAGATACACTAATACCTTTATTAAACAGATTAAGTATTACATTAAATAATGGGTAAAAAGCAATTAGCCCAGTGCTGAATTTATACTAAGCATCTGATCAACATTAGTTACTACTTCAAATACTATTACTGGCCTCATTACGCTACTGAGCTAGTTCTATTAGAGTAAGTGATAGAAACCAAAGGGCTTGTTACCATTTTTCTTCTTCCCTTAGGAAATGCAGAGACTGACAGGACTAAGTTCTATAGAAAGGGAAAATTGGGCACTCTTCTGTCTTTCCTCTAAAAGCAAAAGACAGCTAGAGGAAAGGATTAAGCCAACTCATGTCTCTTACAGCCTCATTTCGTCAATTCTAAAATGAATGTTTATTTCACATTATAATACCTCTGCAATTGGGATATGTCTTACAATTGAAGATATTACATTGCTTAACTGGAAGGGTTTTTTTTTCCTAATGCTGAAAAAAAAACAATGGCAAATTTTACAATTCATAACATCTTAGATTCAATAAAATGCAGTAATTGAGCTTTCTATGAAAAAGTATTAATAACACCCAAATAACTCCCCAAAGTACACATTTTATCATTGTACTTACAACAAACACTATCTTCTGATCTGTCCTGCCAGCCCTCAGCCCTAACAAGCTTGTCATCAGGCCCACTTAGATTGGTTGAATGGCTGCATGCATGGGCTTGATCTGACCTTATTCACCACTCATACTGTGAGTCTCTGTAAAAGTATAGCCAAAGGGAGTCTATTTCTCTCTTCTCGGAATCTAACAGTCTCTAATTATATAGTGTTGGTGTTGCTCATACTTGTTTCGTGCGTGTGAATTTCATCTAAGCAACTATAGTGCGAGCATCTCTAGATAAGGACTGAGTCAGATAAACATTTTGCTTTCCTTATAGTCCTGGTGACACAATGTATATTTAGTGATCAATTGCCTGAAGGCTTTTTATGCTACATAAGGACATGTGACTGTATTCCTACTAGTTTGACTCCCCTAGAATCTTGGCTAGAGGGTTGTCTAAATTTCATAGGCTACTCTAACAATTCAAATCACCAAAGACCCTCTTCCTCTACCACTACTTGATGTTAATTGACCTTTTGTTTGTTGATCAAGAAAGTCAAGCTACAGTGAAAAATTTACAAACTGTAGACTAGATGGTCTCTGGCAAGGCTGATACTGTCTGTGTACCATTCACAGCCCTCTGATTCTTTTTGATCAGTTCTGGGGGCCGCCTCCCAGCTTCTGTTTGCTTTGCTTCCAATGAAACTGCTTTGCCAGTATTGGCAGAAATTCAAAATTTCCTGAGGGAAACATAGACATTGATTGGTGCTTGAATATGAAAGCTGAGCTTTACTCCAGGCTGGATAAACCCTGAGGTGTAAGTTGTGCTCCAGAACTCCCCACAGGATCAGGCAAAGGACAGGACCTCATGAAATTACACTCAAGCTTGGCCCCTTTCCCCTCTTCCCGGTTTATTTCCCCTACTTTCTTTTTAAGTGAGGCAACTAGCGTCTGGGTTTGCTGGTATCTGAATTTTAACATAAAAATAAATGGGGGAAAAAGTTTTATGTTCCATGATTTAAAAGTTTACAGTATAGTAAATCCTTGTTATTCACCCTGGGTGATTACTCTTGAAATTCACAACGAGCAATATAAAACCACCAACAAAACCAGACCTGGGGAGTCATTCTACCCTGCTCTTTGGGAGAACACAGCTGCCCTGAGCAGGATGATGGGAATTGGGAAATAAGAAGATGGAAAACAATAAGAACTGATCAAACAACATTTCACAATAGATTCTATTTTATTTACAAGTTATTTTTATTTAATTTTATGTTTGACAATGTCTGGCTTTTTGGCTGAGCATCTTAACCATTTTTTGGAACTGAAACAATGATGCAAAATGAGTTGACTAATTTCCTAGTGCTGTTCAACATATAGTCCATATTTTGGTAAAATGCTGCAAGAATGATATAACAGAAATGCACTTTCCCTTGTTGTGCTTTACAGATATTGTGCTTTTTACAAATTGAAGGTTTGTGGCAACCTTGTGTTAAGCAAGTTTATCAGAGCCATTTTTCCAACAGCAGTTGATCATTTTGTATCTCTGTTTCACAGTTTGATAATTCTCATAATATTTCAAGTGTTTCCATTGTTTTGTATTTGCTATGCTAATCTGTGATCAGTGAATCTTTGATGTTACCATCAATTGTCTTCTGGCACCATGAACTGTGCCCAAATAAGACAGTGTATTAATCATTCAATGCTGTGTGTATTCTATTCTGACTGTTCCACTGACTTGGAACAGGTCTCTTTCCCTCTCATTGGGCCTCTCTATTCTCTGAGACCTATTAAAATTAGGTTAATGAATATCTCTATAATGGCCACCCAGTGTTCAAGGGAAAAAAGAGTCTCACATCTCTCACTTTGAATCAAAAGCTAGAAATGATTAAGCTTAATAAGGAAGGCATAAATGCCAAGATAGGCTGAACCGTAGGCCTCTGGTGTCAAACAGCAGCCATGTTGTGGATACAAAGGAAGAGTTTTTAAAGGAGTTACACTCATAAAAGATATGGAATATGGAAAAAGTTTTAGTGGTCTGGATGGAAGATCAAACTGATGAGGGAGCATAAGGCAAGCTGAGGACAAAGGACAAGTTAACAACACCCCCCCCCCCGAAACAAAGGGATACGTATGATATTCCTTAGACATTCCCAGCTGTCCAAGAGCAAAGGAAATGAAAGAAAACAAATGGTTAATTGATAGAGATCACAGTCATGCAAGACATGAGACTCCATCAGTTTACATATGTCTTAGCAAATAAGAAAAAGGTGATCTGAAAGCCTAATCCCCAGAAACCTATAGACTCAGTTTCCTGGAGCCTTACTATCACCCTCCCCTCCATAGTGATGCAGGGAACAAAGGCAAGAAGGAAATGGCAGGCAAAATTAAATCTCCTTATAGCCTGCAGCCCATTGACAAATACTTGAGGCAAATACAAAGCAAAACATTCCTCCAGGAACCCCCTACTGTCATAATGTTAATGCCTTACTAGAGGAAGAACGGCCTTAACTTGACAATAGCTAAGCCTCCAGTATCTTATGAGTCTTCTTTAACATATAAAAATCCCTTTAGAGACTTCCTCTTGACTTTATCTCCCCCAACTCCATAATATATAAATGGTCATCCCTCACCCTTATAAAACAGCTCTTTCTGTCCATGGGTCCTGTCTCCTTGCTTTAATAAAATCACCTGCTGCACCAAAGATGTCTTCAACAATTCTTTTTTGGCTGTCAGCCCACACTCCACCAGTCACTCTAAAACCCCATTAAAACCAGCCATAACATTCCCTTAAGCCAAAGCCTAATCCAGAACAAGACCCTAACTCTTCAATTCTATGAAGGATGAAAGAAGTGCAGGAAAAGTTTAAAGCTAGCAGAGGTTGAGTCACAAGGTTTAAAGAAAACCTCTATGTTATATTTTCATAACATAAAAGTCCAAGGTGAAGCAGCAAGTGATGATGTAGAAGCTGCAGTAGTTATCTAGAAGATCTAGCTGAGATAATTAATGAAGGTGGCTATACTAAACATTTTCAGTGTAGACAAAACAGTCTTCTACTGGAAGAAGATGCCATGTGTGACTTTCATACCTGGAAGGAAGTCAGTGCATGGCTTCAGAGCTTCAAAGAACAGGCTGACTCTCTTGTTAGAGCTAATGCAGCTGGTGACTTTAAGCTGAAGCCAATGCTTATTGACCATTCCAAAAATCCTAGGGCCCTTAAGAATTATGCTAAATCTACTCTGCTTGCTCTATCAGTGGGACAACAAAGACTGGATGACAGCACATCTGTCTACAATATGGTTTATTGAATATTTTAAGCCACCATTGAAACTATTACTCAGAAAGAAAAGACTCTTTTCAAAATATTACTGCTCATTGACAATGCATGTGGTCACCCAAGTTCTGATTGAGATGTACAACTCGTGTTGTTTTAATGCCTGCCAACACAACATCCATTCTGCAGCCCATGGACCAAGGAATAATTTCAACTTTCAAATCTTATTATTTAATAAATACATTTCATAAGTCTATAGCTGCCATAGGCAGTGATTCCTCTGATGGATCTGGGCAAAATCAATTGAAAATCTTCTGGAAAGGATTCACCATTCTAGATGCCAATAAGAACATTTGTGATTCATCATAAGAGGTCAAAATATTGATAGTAACAGGAGTGTGGAAGAAGTTAATTTCAGCCCTCATGGATGACTTTGAGGGGCTCAAGACTTTAATGGAGGTGGTAACTGCAAAGGTGGTAGAAATAGCAAGAGAACTGGAATTAGAAGTGGAGTCTGAAGATGTGACTGAATTGCTACAATCTCATGATAAAACAGGAACGGATGAGGAGTTGCTTCTTATGGCTGAGGAAAGAAAGTGGTTTCTTGAGATGGAATCTACTCCTGGTGAAGATGCTATGAAGATTGTTAAAATGACAACAACGGATTTAGAATATTACATAAACTTAGTTGATAAAACAGCAGCAGAGTTTGAGAGGATTGATTCCAATTTTGAAAGATGCTTCACTGTCAGTGAAATGCTATCAAACAGCATCACATGCTATGGAGAAATTGTTCATGAAAGGAAGAGTCAATAGATACAGCAACTTCACTGTTGTCATATTTTAAGAAACCACCACCCTGAGCAGTCAGCAGCCATCAACATCAAAACAAGATCCTCTACCAGCAAAATTTTACAACTTGCTAAATGTTCAGATGAGGGTTAACATTTTTTAGCAATAAAATATTCTTTTAAAAAATTTTTTATCTATTTATTTCAAGAGAGAGAGGGCCCTCATGAGCAGGGGAGGACAGAAAGAGAGGGAGAGAGAGGATCCCAAGCAGGCTCAGTCAGTGTGGAGCCCAACTCAGGGCTCGATCCCACAAGCCATGAGATCATGACTTGAGGCACAATCAAGAGTCAGACACTTAACTGAGCCACCCAGGTGCCCTGCAACAAAGTATTCTTTAACTAAGGGATTTACATTGGTTTTTAGACATTATGCTATTGCAGACTTAAGAGTCTACAGTATAGTATAAACATAACTTTATATGCACTGGGAAACCAAAAAAATTCATTTGACTTGCTTTATTGCAGTATTTGCTTTTTTGTAGTCATCTGGAACCAACCCCACTATATTTCATAAATATCACCTGTATTTGATGGGGCAACTGTTTGAGATGTTAATCTGTATCTTGTTCTGGCAGCAGTAGGTATTTTTGCCTCCCCCATCCAAGGAAAGTAGCCAAGTCTGCATCAAGGAGTGGCTAATGGCTTAAATGTTGCAGGGCCAAAATTAAAAGTTGCCTGATTCTCAGAACACAACCCAGTCTTGGAGATGATACAGCTATATTGTTCCAGGTGGCAGGAGACATCAAGGGTTGGGGGAAGAAGAGACCAAACACTAAAGAGAAAGCTATTTGGGGAACATCTTCCTATGGTTAGGGGGATAGGCTTACGGGTTTCAAGAGATTCTGGGACATGTGCCTTACTTCCACACAGTAGTTGGAGCCATGGCCTCTTATAATGACAGTTGAGGGGCACCTGGGTGTCTCAGTCACTTGAGTGCCTGACTTCAGCTCAAGTCATGATCTCACAGTTTGTGGGTTCAAGCCCTGTGTTGGACTCTGTGCTGACAGCTTGGAGCCTGGAACCTGCTTCAGATTCTATGTCTCCCCTTTCTCTGCCCCTCGTCTGCACATGCTTTCTCTCTCTCTCTCTCTCAAGAATAAAGAAACATTAGAAAAAAATTGTTTTAAATGACAGCTGACTTAGCAGTGTGCTGCATCTCAGAGAGCAAGATGGGTGGCTTAGACTTCAAGTGTCCTGAGTTTAGATCCCTGGGTCAAACCTTTATTAAAAGTAGTGGAATTGCCCACCCAAAAGGGCAGTATCACCTGTACACCGGAGTGAGGCAAGCTCCCACCCTACTTTCAAAATTTTAGAGTTCCCTGTTTTGGCCTTCCATGGGCTACGTCCCTCCTTATAGGGCAAGAGGTCTACAAAGGAAATGCACACCCAAAGCCCATACTTCACTCTTTTAGACCGTGCTTTACATACCTGAGACCCCAGAATTCCCAGCCCAAATTACTCTGAACTGCTTCCAAGTTCTGCACCAGTATCTTTCCAGGGTCCTTCTTCCTGAAGGCAGCCATGCATCTGTGTGTACACCCTCATTTGAGGGACAGTTAAAATGTGACCTTTTGGCAGAGATGGAGGTTGGCAAACAGAGTTTGTATGTGCAGCCTGGACAATAGAAATACACACATGTGTGCAAGTTCCCTTATTGTGTAGGACAGTGCTGGGGTGCATAAAGAGGGCAGGCCACAGCTAGGGCAAGGAACCACCTTTCCTACATTGCCACATTCAGAACTCCAAGAAGTCCCCAATTTCTTAATTCAGAATAGGCTTTCCAGCTTGTTACAAAATTATATTTATCAATACATATATTTATATATATTTATATAACAGTTTTCCAGCTTGACTTATAACTTTCGAATATTTAATATATGGTATATGAACCTCTATTTGTACTCTTGTTCTAGGCCCTGTAGGGGTGGCCTGAGATCATAGGATTTGGATGACAATTGCCCAGCAGTGGTAGCCAATGCAGTCTAAAGACCAGAGGCCCTGTCTCATAATATTTTAGAGTATGTAAAGCCTGGAGAAGGTACATGATACGCGCACCTCCCCCCCCCAAATAAACATGGCAAATCCTAGATTTCTCATCTCCCTTGACCAGAGTGGCTCAAGGCTAGATTTAACTTCATTTTGAATAAATAGGACAGGGATGCTGTCTGTCTTGTTCACTGCTTTGCCCCTAGTACCTAGAAAAGTGCCAATACACATGTTGAATGAGTGGATTCTTGCTCCCTGTGCAAGAACCAAACTCATGCCTGACGTGTGTATAAAGTACCTTTGTTTTATGCTGTTACATATTAAGTTTCACTGCCAGGTACTCAGTTTTTGCCAAACACCATGTAGCACTGATTTGTATATAATTTGTCGGGTAAGCCTAGAATACCCTGTTGATTTACTAAATTGTTTTAGCACCATTAGCACTGTCTGCTGGACGTAGACTACTATGTACCTTGCATGTTAAGTTTTCTCACTTCCTGATTGTCATAAGTCTGACAGAGCCCTTATCTATTAAAAATTCAGAGTTTCTTGAGCCCTGAATATGAAACCAGTTCTGTTTCATAGACCACAGCCTTAATGTTCTAGATCCTTTTCCATCTATATGTGACTTTCCTGCCTTCATAGTATAGTTTTGTTCATTGGCCATGCCCACATTTAACATAGCTCTGCCTTCTCTCCTATCCTAGATTCAGTCCCAGGGTTAGAAATCTGACTTACCAACATCACCAGCAGCAGGCACACTCATTGATCTCTGGGCCAAAAAAATGATACTCCTAGAGTCACCCTTCAGGACACTGTATTCAAAAGTTATGGAAAGAACAAGTGTGTCTAGAAGCCATCTTTCTTAACAGCATGAGGGTTGAAGAGTATTGTTTTAAAGCCTTTTTAAAAATGTTTATTTATTTTTGGGAAATTGAGACAGATAGAGAGAGAGAGGAGCAGAGAGAGAAAGAGGGAGACGCAGAATTCAAAGCAAGCTCACGCTCTGAGCTGTCACTGCAGGGCCCAATGTGGGGCTCTAGCTCAGGAACTGCAAGATCATGACCTGAGCCAAAGTCATCGCTTAACCGACTGAGCCACTCAGGAGCCCCTAAAGCCTTTTTAAAGTCTCCATGTACCTCTGTGTTTCTCAGGTCTTGTCATTTGTAGAAAATTTGCTTATTCTCAAAGGACAAAAATCTAAATGGTCTGTATGCTGTTTGGGGGCTGTAATCACAATTGTGGCTACGATTTTATTAGCCTAAGTTTGATCTTCCTTCGTGAATGTTCACCAGCTTAGTAATTTAGCCAGGCTGAAATTTTACCAGTAGTACCAAACTCAGTAAGTTCCTAATCTGAACACTGGAGGCTCCTTGAAGGCAAGAACTGTGCCTTTGGTTAGGTATCCCTAGCACTTAGCACCCTGCCTATCATATAGTATTGTTCAATGAAATCCCTCCTAGAGAGAGGTTCTGTTGAGAATATCAGAGGGTCTAAGTTTCACCCTACTTGTAAGTTTACAAACTGTCACAGTTTCATGGATGGTAGAAGATACAAGACTCCTGGGTCAGAGACAAAAATAGTTTATTGCTTACAGCAATAGTAGTAGCTACACTATCTGCATTTTTAAAAGCCAGTTCTGCCAAACTTAGTTTCTACAAGGCAATGTGAATAGGACCAGTTAACACCTGTACATGAAGAACTCTGAGCTTCAAGAAACCGAATCTTTGTTTTCTCGTGCAGAGCTTTTCTGGTTTTATATAAAACTTAGAAGCTCCTGGGTGGCTGAGTTGATTAAATGTCTGACTTTGGCTCAGGTCATGATCTCACAGTTCATGAGTTTGAGCCCCACGTCGGGCTCTGTGCTAACAGCTCAGAGCCTGAAGCCTGCTTCAGATTCTGTCTCTCGTTCTCTCTCTGTCCATCTCTGCCCGGTCACGCTCTCTCTCTCAAAAATAAATAAACATAAAAAAAAAAGTTGCACATAAGCTGTCTATTCATTTTCTTCACTGTGCAGCCTGGCATTGGGATTAGTGACTCATGGCCAGCTGGGCCAGGATGGCTTTGTGGCTTTTAGAGGAAACATTGTAAGCAATCTCAGCACAGTAAGATTTGTTGCATACCAGCAGCATTTCTAACTTTCTGGTGTTGTAGACCAGAAACTTCTAGAAACCACTAGGCAGTATATGCTTCATTTATTTGCTTCCATAACCAGTGTTGGGCATCAAGATCTGGCACTTGAATCTTTTCTGTACCCTCTTGTCAGCACCTCTGGGTTTCTGCCAATTGTGCTTAATTTTGACATATTAGTCTGATGGTGTCAGATGAACTTTTTAGTCTTCTTTTTGACAATGTTGGGCTTCTTGAACAACCTGAAAGCAGTCATGATGCTGTGTTGGAGGTGGCTGCTACTTCCTTTGAATCTTTTATAGTGGGCAATCAACATGCCCTTTGCTCCAGAGGGGCACACTATCACTATTAACCATCCTTGACAACATCCTTGAGGCAATTCAATCAGTGCCTCACTTGCAAGATATGCAGAGATATGCATGGCCCACAGAGAAATGTCTCAACAGATGGTTGAAGGCAGACAGAAGTGACAGCAGCCTGAACACTGTCCTGCCCACCTCAACCTCAGAAGCCTTCAAGGAAAAGCAGTTTTCTCAGTGTTTCATAAGCAGACTTCTTCCAGCCACTATTTGATTGACAGTGAGAATGGTTCAGGGCTAGTCAGGGCTAGAGTCAGTCTGCACATAGACCTTGTTTCTTGGGCAAACTGCCAATCTATACTTTCCTGCTCCTGTGGATTATTAAACTTTCACTGAGAAATAACCAGGGAGTGGGGGAGGGACCCACAAAAAGTATAAACCTATTCCCATTGGGGGGAAACCCCAATCTTCAGAAACTCTCTGAATATCATTCTAGAAATATGTACTTCTAACTAAAGGCTACATTTGATAATACTCAGTCTGAATGTTCACAATGAATACATCAATTATGAGGCTGCGTCATTTGGAATTAGACAGCTAGTCTTTCAAGTTAAAAAACTCTATTCTTTGAGTGATAATAATTTGTCAGTGTAGGTTCACCAATCATAAGAAATGTACCATTCTGGTCCACTCTCACCACTGTTGTTTAACATAGTGCTGGAGGTCCTAGCATCAGCCATCAGACAACAAAAGGAAATCAAAGGCATCAGAATTGTCAAAAAAAAGTCAAACTTTCACTTTTCACAGATGACATGATACTCTACATAGAAAACCTGACAGACTCCACCAGAAGCCTACTAGAACTGATCCAAGAATTCAGTAAAGTTGTAGGGCAGAAAATCAAGATACAGAAATCGGTTGCACTTTTATACACCAACAATGAAGCAACAGAAAGAGAAATCAAGAAACTGATCCCATTCACAATTGCACAAAAAACCATAAAATACCTAGGAATAAACCTAACCAAGGATACAAGAGATCTGTATGATGAAAACTATAGAAAACTTATGAAGGAAATTGAAGAAGACACAAAGAAATGGAAAAACATTCCATGCTCATGGATAGGAAGAATAAATATAGTTAAGATGTCATTACTACCTAAAGCACTCTACACATTCAATGCAATCCCAATCAAAATTGCACCAGCATACTTCTCAAAACTAGAACAAACTATCCAAAAATTTGTATGGAACCACAAAAGACCCCGAATAGCCAAAGTAATACTGAAAAATAAAACCAAAACGGGAGGTATCACCATCCCAGACTTTAGCCTCTACTACAAAGCTGTCATCATCAAGACAGTATGGTATTGGCACAAAAACAGACACATAGACCAATGGAACAGAATTGAGAACTCAGAAGTGGACCCAAAAGTATACAGCCAACTGATCTTTGACAAAGCAGGAAAGAATATCCAATGGAAAAAAGACAGCCTCTTTAACAGATGGTGCTGGGAGAACTGGACAGCAACATGCAGAAGAATGAAACTAGATCATTTTCTCACACCAAACACAAAAATAAACTCAAAATGGGTAAAGGACCTGAATGTGGGACAGGAAACCATCATAACCCTGGAAGAGAAAGCAGGAAGAAACCTCTTTGACCTCCACCGCAGCAATTTCTTACTTGACACATCCCCAAAAGCAAAAGAATCAAGAGCAAAAATAAACGATTGGGACCTCATCAAGATTAAAAGCTTCTGCATGGCAAAGGAAACAATCCATAAAACTAATAGGCAANACATGGAGGGACCTTGAGGGTGTTATGCTGAGTGAAATAAGTCAGGCAGAGAAGGACAAATACCATATGTTTTCACGTATAGGAGGATTAGGAGGAACTTAACGGAGGACCATGAGGAAGAAGAAGAGGGGAAATAGTGGGAGAGAGGGAGAGAGGCAAACCATGAGAGACTCTTGAATGCTGAGAACAAATCGAGGACTGATGGGTGTGGGGGCAGGGGGGAAGATGGGCATCAAGGAGGGCACTTGTGGGGATGAGCACTGGGTGTTATATGGAAACCAACTGGACAATAAACTATTTGTAAAAAAAAAAACTGTAAAAAAAAAGAGAAATGTATCATTCTGGTGGGAAGTGTTCATAATGGGAGAGGCTATGCAAGCATTGGGGCAGGGGGTATATGAAAAGGCTCTGTACTTTCTACTCAAATTTGCTGTGAACCTAAAACTACTCTAAAATATGAAGCCTTAAAAAAAAAATTCTGGTGGCCCCTGGGTGGCTCAGTCGGTTAAGCGTCCGACTTCGGCTCAAGGCATGATCTCACAGTTCGTGGGTTCAAGCCTCGCGTCAGGCTCTGTGCTGACAGCTAGCTCAGAGCCTGGAGTTTGCTTCAGATTCTGTGTCTCCCTCTCTCTCTGACCCTCCCCGCTCACGCTGTCTCTCTCTCTCTTAGAAATAAATTTAAAAAATTAAAAAATAATAACTTTAAAAATTCTGTTCACCACTACTGACTGAATTTCCCATTATAAACACTTAGTCTAATTGGGATAATTATGTTATTAAAAAGAAATTAAGATCATTTTGTCTTGAAATGGTTGGCACAGTGTATTCCCAGTCCACTATTTTTTCTCTGGTTGGTGGCAACACAAACTTGCAGTACAGATTGAGCCACCTCTCTGACACTTGGGAAGCTGATGACAGGACACAGAAATGCCTGTCACAGCTGATTTCATGTTATGACTTGTTAATGTGTCCAGTCCACCCACTCTTGCAGTGGTTCAAGGAATTAAAAAAAAAAAAAAAGAATTCCCCCGGGGTACATAACAAGAACATTTCTTGCATGAGGAGATCAGGAAAATAAAGAATATTTCTTTGAAAATTTTGCTTGATGGCCTAGATTTAAATAAGGTAAAGAATAACTTTCATTTATTTTCTTGTCAATTATCCTGCTGCTTGCTCTCAGTTTGTCTACTGAATAAGTAACCCTAAAAAAAAGCTATGAACTCTGATCTGTCAGCCTGGGTTTCAACTCCAGCCTGATGCCTTGGCTAGGTTATTTAACTTATCAGAGATCTGCTTCCTTGCCTATAAAACAAGAGTATTATAGCACTGATCAATGGTGAGTACCTAAGAATCATTTCATTGCTTTGTTGTTTTTAAAATAAGATTAAGACTACAAACTTTGATAGAAACTTAGAATAAAGAAAGGACACCACTTTATTTTATTTTTTAATTTTTTATTAATTTTTTAAAACTTTACATCCGAGTTAGTTAGCATATAGTGCAACAATGATTTCAAGAGTAGATTCCTTAATGCCCTTTACCCATTTAGCCCATCCCACCTCCCACAACCCCTCCAGTAACCCTTTGTTTGCTCTCCATATGTTTTTGTCCCTCTCCCTGTTTTTATATTGTTTTTGCCTCCCTTCCCTTATGTTCACCTGTTTTGTATCTTAAAGTCCTCATATGAGTGAAGTCATATGATATTTGTCTTTCTCTGACTAATTTCGCTTAGCATGATACCCTCTAGTTTCATCCATGTAGTTGCAAATGGTAAGATTTCATTCTTTCTGATTGCTGAGTAATACTCCATTGTGTATAAATACCACATCTTCTCTATCTATTCATCCGTCAATGGACATTTGGGCTCTTTCCATACTTTGGCTATTGTTGATAGTGCTGCTATAAACATTGGGGGGCATGTGGCTTTGAAACAGCACACCTATATCCCTTGGATAAATACCTAGTAGTGCAATTGCTGGGTCTTAAGGTAGTTCTATTTTTAATTTTTTGAGGAACCTCCATACTTTTTTTCAGAGTGGCTGTACCAGTTTGCATTCCTACCAGCAGTGCAAAAGAGATCCTCCTTGCCAGCATCTGTTGTTGCCTGACTTGTTGATTTTACCCATTCTGACAGGTGTGAGGTGGTATCTCACTGTAGTTTTGATTTGTATTTCCCTGATGATGAGTGATGTTGAGCATCGTTTCATGTGTCTGTTGGCCATCTGGATGTTTTCTTTGGAGAGGTGTCTATTCATGTCTTTAGCCCATTTCTTCACTGGATTATTTGTTTTTTGGGTGTTGAGTTTGATAAGTTCTTTATAGATTTTGGATACCAACCCTTTATCTGATATGTTGTTTGCAAATATCTTCTCCCATTCTGTCAGTTGCCTTTTAGTTTTGCTGATTGTTTCCTTCACTAAAAGCACACCACTTTAAAAAATCCTGAGGGATTAATCACAAGACTAGTAAAAGATTTTTTTTTAAGACTAGTAAAAGATTTTAATACAAGTAATCTATTTATTAATCTCTTCAACCTCTTGCATAACCCTTCACCCTCCGAACACTAAAAGTTATATGCAAAATTTTGGAATGTAGACTCTCAAAATATATTACTTTACCATATTATTAAGGACTTATGGTTATGAAATTACTTGCATTTTTCCCAATTGCTTTACCATTAAACAGCCTACTGAAAGATCTGTAAACACATAAAATCAAAAATCATTTCTATTTTCAATTTAAAGCTCGTTTCTCACACAATCATATTATGAGAAAAAGCTTCAGAGAAATTACATAAAATACCCTGAATTTATCATTTAATACACTTTTGTGTATCCAAGTCTTGGCCCAGTCCAAGTTAGTCTATGTTCCATGGAACATAGTGGTTCAGTTTCACACCTATAAAAAGTTTGGTCCTCTCTACAAGCTCAGAGAGATTCAAATCTTGGTTTGGCCTAGCACTGACCTATACTTTCCAGAAATCCTCTAGTGAGAATTTACCTGAGACAAGTTATATCAAACTGGTCACCAAGGTTTAGATCAGGAATCAGAATTTTTTTACTCTGATGCATTCTATCTTCACTTAAAATAAGTTAAAAAAACTTCTGTAAGTAGATGCAAGATGTAGCAGACAGTAATAGCTACACACTACTTCATTTTCTCTCACACTCTGCCTAGCTGATAGCAGTTGATTGGAGCCATGTGACTATCTCTGGTCAGTGTGCTGTGAGGGTAATTGATGCGTGTCACTTCTAGGCTGAGGCAGAAAAAAGCTGATGCCTGATTCTCTACATTTTCTTCTTTTTCCACTCTGACTTAGGTCCCTAAGTGACTATGTGGAGCAAAACCCACTGCTGACCTGCCTGGTACAGTGTCTAAGTGAGAAGTCAATTTTTGTTGTGTTGAGCCACAGAGATTTGGGGGTTATTTGTTACAACTTAATTTAATCTGTCCTAATTCACAACAGTTTCCTCAATGCAACATGTTCTTTTACTACTCAGGCTTTTGCACACACTTGTTCACAACACCTAAAAGGTCTTTGTACCTTATCATCCATCCAACTCCTACCTATACTCTAAGAACCAGCACTGATATCTTCTGTCAACACAGGATGGCATATAGAGGAAAGAGTATGGGGTTTGGAATTCGCTAGGCTCAGATTCAAATGTGGGTTCGATCTCTTATAAGCTAAGCAACTTTGGGAAAGTTCTTTAACTTTTCACTGGTTGGGTTTCTCATCTCTAAAATGAGAATAACTTCACTGGGTTTGGCACCTAGGAAAAAACTCAACAAATACTAGCTGTATTATTATTCCCAGGCCACTATCACCCCAGCTAAATTCAGATACATTTCCCTCTGGGTTCCACAGTACCTCTCTATTAGAATACTTAGCACTTTCCGTTATGCTTTTGGTGTTTTTGTTTTTTGTTGTAGCATCCCACTAATCTATGGGTCACTCACTAGAAGTCAGTGGCATTGACTAATTTTGCTTGCAGTTCTAGACCTACCATCTAGAACACTGTTTGGCAATAGTAGTGCTTCACTAATATGTGTTAAATAAATTCATCTTGATGTGCCCAGCATAGTCAGTTCTCAATACACTCTTTATTGATCAGATGAATAGAGCAATAAACCAATAAACTAATTAACAAATTATTATTTCCTGCCATTTCCCATAAGTAAATTAACTTTTTAAAAGAGAAACCAGGGGCGCCTGGGTGGCTTAGTCGGTTAGGTAATGATCTCGCGGTTCGTGGGTTCGAGCCCCGTGTCAGGCTCTGTGCTGACAGCTCGGAGACTGGAGCCTATTTCAGAGTCTGTATCTCCCTCTCTCTCTGACCCTCCCCTGCTCATGCTGTCTCTCTCTCTCCTAGAAATAAATAAAAAT
This sequence comes from Crocuta crocuta, assembly GCF_008692635.1. Lineage (NCBI taxonomy): Eukaryota > Metazoa > Chordata > Mammalia > Carnivora > Hyaenidae > Crocuta > Crocuta crocuta. The sequence continues at coordinate 3,796,734 of NW_027530019.1, forward strand.
TTAAAAAATAAATAAATAAAATAGAAACCATTTTGGGGCACTTGGGTGGCTCAGTTGGTTGAGCGTCCAACTTCGGCTCAGGTCATGATCTCACAGCTCGTGGGTTTGAGCCCCACGTCGGGGGGCCACAGAGATGTCTGAGCTGCTGACAGCCAGCTCAGAGCCTGGAGCCTGCTTCAAATTCTGCATCTCCCTCTCTCTCTAACCCTCCCCTGCTCACGCTGCCTCTCTCTCTCTCAGAAATAAATCAAAAACATTTTAAAAATTAAAAAAAAGAGAGAGAAACCATTTTAACTTACTTTCTATAAAACTGATTCCTGCTGCAGCCTCTGCCTCCTTCTCTTGTGGCAGATTGGCTACCCATTCATCACGGTTTGTGTTCTCTTCTGCAGCATACTTCTGAAAACATGCAGCTAGGATGAGCTGCATGACTGGTTCCCACCAATGGAAAGTAGGCAGAAATGATGTACCTACCTNTGTTTGTGTTCTCTTCTGCAGCATACTTCTGAAAACATTTATTGCAGCTAGGATGAGCTGCATGACTGGTTCCCACCAATGGAAAGTAGGCAGAAATGATGTACCTACCTCCAAACCTACCCCATAAAATATTGGACCTAGCTTCTTTCTCACTCTTTCAGTTCCTTCAAGTGGATGCAGAGGAATCAGTGGAGAATTTCAAGGCCCGAGAAGATGCTGGGGCCACAAGATAGGAAATCATTGGAGCCTGAGTCACCTGAATGACTGTGTAAAATTCCACCCTACTGATTCCAAACAATTCATGTTGGACTGTGACATGAATAAGAAATTATTGTGTTTAGCCATCAATTTGGATTGTTAATCACACTCAAAGCCTTAGATTCACCCATCCAAGGACTGGGATAAAAAGCACTTAGGCAGCTTGGTCCACCCAAGCCATAAGTGCCTAAAGCAGCAGGTACTCTTGCTAGTGCTGACCACTGGGTTCCTCTGCTTCCCATGGTTTCCTCCATGACACAGACCTAACCTGGGACTTGGCCAGTGCTGTCCATGAGAGAACTAAGGAGTTGCAATTCTTATACACATGAGGTGCCCTGTTCTAGTGAGATGGGTGCTGCTGCTTAAGCCTGAGATCCAGTGCTTTTTGTAAAGCTTAGTCTTGCTTTTAGAGTTTTTAGTTGTATATTCCAAGAATAGACCTTCCTTTGCTTTTTCTGGGTCCGGCACCAGAGCTATAAACCCTTCTCCAGAGGCCATTCCACACTGATTAACCATGGTACGCAGGAAAAGCCAGCTTTCTGCCTGTTTGGGATCTTGTGTCTTGTCTACCTTTTTTACACCCTGCCTTCCCCAGTCATGCTGGGAAACCTCATTGTATCCTGCTGCCCTAGTTGGCAGACCAAGTATTTAGTTCAACTATGTCCATTTTGCCAGTGTTTCACTGAGGTCCCTTTGGGCTTATGAGTGTGAGAGCTTTTACTTTTATTTGGGCCCATGCCTACCTTTCACCACCTGACATGGGTGTGTCTGGAGCCAGGTGTCCTCTTGACCTTTCACTGCAGCCTAAAGTAAGCAGTAGGGCCTCACAGAGGTGTTCTGAGATAGCACAGTTCAAAGGTCATAGAGGTATTTTGCTTTTCTATTGACATTTAATATTTTAGTGATGCTTTTTGTGATAAACGTGTTTTAATTGTAGAGTGTCACAAATACATTAATGGTTTCTATTAGTGCCTTGTATTTCTATAAGATATAAATATACTGCATTTTAGTGCATGCTTGGCATGCACACATTATTTTATTGTTCTAAATCAAGCCTACCAGGACCTCAGCTTACCATTTGATGACTCATTACACAGGCTTACAAAAGTCCCCACCAGTCGTCTTATTGCAGGGCTACCATGTACACAAGCTTTTAAAGTGTCTTCCTTCTTGGGGCGCCTGGGTGGCTTAGTTGGTTAAGCGTCCGACTTTCGCTTAGGTCATGATCTCGCGGTTCGTGGGTTCGAGCCCCGCGTCAGGCTCTGTGCTGACTGCCAGCTCAGAGCCTGGAGCCTGTTTCAGTCTGTGACTCCCTCTCTCTCTGACCCTCCCCTGCTCGCGCTGTCTCTCTCTCTCCTAGAAATAAATAAAACATTTAAAAAAAAAAAAGTGTCTTCCTTCTTTAATCTCACTTTTGTCTTTCACTCCTTCCTAATATGCTTTGCTTTCCTTAGCCAGCTTGTATCTTTACTGTCCAGCCAAATAGACCTAGTCATTTCTAAACAATTACTTCTATTATTGAGCTTAAGGAAGTTAAAAAAAGAAATCAAACCTGCTGCTTGTAGGTACAAATTGTCATTTGTCAATTCTCAGGAAAGTAACTGCTAGAAGTAGTCTGTCCTATGTTCCTGGCAGCAACAGTGACAATAGAAGCCTCACCCCACAGATGTCTTGGAAACACCCAGTTTCCATCCTGGAGGGGCAGAGCATTGAATTTTCACTCATAGTTTACTACCTACACTAAGGATGTTTGCAGATTTTAGTAAAGATAGCTAACACTGAGTGCTAACCGTATGCCAGACATTGTACTGTACATTTTATGTATTCGTTTACTTATTGTGGCATTTTTACAAGGTAGGTACTATTATTATCACTCCTATTTTATGGATAAGGAAAATGAGGTTTAGATGCTCTAGGTAACATGGTCAATGTCACAGTGTGTCAATTAGGATGAATTCAGCTGCAAGAAATCCACATTTGTGGGGCGCCTGGGTGGCTTAGTTGGTTAAGCGTCCGACTTTCGCTTAGGTCATGATCTCGCGGTTCGTGGGTTCGAGCCCCGCGTCGGGCTCTGGGCTGCCTGCCAGCTCAGAGCCTGGAGCCTATTTCAGAGTCTGTATCTCCCTCTCTCTCTGACCCTCCCCTGCTCATGCTGTCTCTCTCTCTCTCTCTCCCTCTCCTAGAAATAAATAAAACATTTAAAAAAAAAAAAAAGAAATCCACATTTGTGAGGAATGGCTTCTATCAGTGCTTCTCAAATTTTAATATATGCTAAGAATTATCTGGGATCTTGTTAAACTAACTATTCTAAGCCAATAGTTTGGGGGTGGGGGTAGGATTCTTAATTTTTAATAAGCAACCAAGTGATGCCAGTGCTGGTCTGCAGACCATATTTGAGTGGCAAGTGCTTAACCACAAGCACATATACTATTTACTTAACAAGAGGTTTGGAAGTAGGCAGTTCCAGGATTGATGCAGCAGCTCTACAGTATCCCAGGACACAAACTCCTTCTGTTTTTCTGATGTGCCATCACAAATTAGCTGACTTTTTCATCTTAGGCCATTTCCTTTTTTTTTTTAATTAAACAAATTTTTTTAACATTTNAGATTGATGCAGCAGCTCTACAGTATCCTTCAGGACACAAACTCCTTCTGTTTTTCTGATGTGCCATCACAAATTAGCTGACTTTTTCATCTTAGGCCATTTCCTTTTTTTTTTTAATTAAACAAATTTTTTTAACATTTTTTATTTATTTCAGAGAGAGAGAGAGAGACGGCATGAGAAGGGGAGGGTCAGAGAGAGGGAGACATAGAATCCAAAACAGTCTCCAGGCTCTGAGCTAGCTGTCAGCACAGAGCCCTACCCAGGACTTGAACCCATGAACCATGAGTCATGACCTGAGCTGAAGTCGGCCGCCCAACTGACTGAGCCACCCAGGCATCCCAATCTTAGGCCATTTCCTCATGGTCACAGGATGTCCAATGCTGCACCAAATGTCACATCTGCATGTGGCTACAAACACGAATAATTCCCTGAGAATGGACATGTTGGCAGCTCCAAAAATGCAGCAAGGAAGACATGGGAATGGGTGAGAGTAGAAGCAGGGAAGTTGGAGTAAAAAATCTGATAGGTAGACATTATTCAGTGTCTGCTAAGAAATAGTATAACCAGGATGCAAACCCATCTGTGTCCAAAACTATACTACCTTTCGTCTGTTCAATTAAGTATAGCTGAGGTGACTTGGAGTCATCTCAGAAGGCAAGCCTAGAATGTGACTATTCTAAACATGCTCAATTCTGATGACTTGTACCAGCCAGCCTGAAGAATGAATTCGGTATTTTAAAAAAGGGAACAGATCTGTTTGGAACATAGAGGTGAAGAACCAAATAAGCATTGCCTACTTACAAAGACTCTGCTCAGCAGAAAACTGTTCTTCTATGGGGCAGAGATTTTCAGCTAGATTAGATGCACACATTCAAATATCCCTTTAAAAATTATCTATCTTGACTCCATGCTCACCAGGAAATTTTCTGATTTATCATTTGAGCTGCCGGGTAATCAGACACCAGGAAGAATGTGTGGTTCCTTGGTGAGTCTATAGAAGTTACTGTTTCTCTGGGAAACATTAACTACTGGAAGTTATTTTGCTCACTGGAAATAAGTTTTAGGACAGAGAGAAGAGCTCAGAAACATACTCATGTACAAATTGAAATTTATGATGCAATGAAGTGGAACCACAAATCACTCTAGAAGGAACAAACTGTTTAGGAGATGTTGGGAAAACTGGCTGTCTCATTTGGGAGAAAATTTTTAAGCAATATTTCAAAAAGACAATGAGTATCAGTTTACGTCAATTAGACTGGTCTCTTGGGAAACATGGAAGAGGGTGTTCACTGGAGCATTGTTTATGCTGCTGGGGAGTTTGAGGTAATGTGGGTTGCCATTACTGACAAAGTGGATATGTTGGAGGCAATGGATTATATATACCACATAACAATAAGAACAGATCTTTAAAACATAATACTTAACGACAAAAGGTAGAATGCAATACTATTGATGTGAACTAAAAATACAAGCACATAAATACACAAGTTGCTAACACATTCAAGTAAAAAGATACACATAAAATATATTAAAGTACCTATGGGGGTAGGGAAATGGGAGTAGAGTATGGTGATCAAAAGGAATGGATGGATGGATGGATGGATGGACATATAAAAAGGACAGCGGAGTCTTGGAGAGATGAATAATGATAACATGCCAATAACTGAGGAGAGGCATTAACTCAGCTTTCTGCACCTAAGAGCCCAACAAATAAATCAGCACATGCAGGCAAGTACATATGCAGACATATATTTATCTATACAGTATACGTACATAGACACAATTTTTTAAAAGCTAAAAATTAATACATGGAGATTTCATTTGTTTATTAGTTTTCTTGGGACTTCCTGTAGATGTCCTGACAAAAGTAAGTCCCAGGGCCTTCGAAGCTGAGTCAGAGCCCAGGCCTGAAGACCGATTCAAGCCAGCTTTCCTGAGTAATCCACCTTCCTGGTCCACAAAACCATCGTGTCTCTCTCTAACTACAACTATAAATCTAGGAGATTTTAATTAGTAAAGTAGAATATCANTGGACATATAAAAAGGACAGCGGAGTCTTGGAGAGATGAATAATGATAACATGCCAATAACTGAGGAGTGGCATTAACTCAGCTTTCTGNCATATAAAGAGGACAGCGGAGTCTTGGAGAGACGAATAATGATAACATGCCAATAACTGAGGAGTGGCATTAACTCAGCTTTCTGCACCTAAGAGCCCAACAAATAAATCAGCACATGCAGGCAAGTACATATGCAGACATATATTTATCTATACAGTATACGTACATAGACACAATTTTTTAAAAGCTAAAAATTAATACATGGAGATTTCATTTGTTTATTAGTTTTCTTGGGACTTCCTGTAGATGTCCTGACAAAAGTAAGTCCCAGGGCCTTCGAAGCTGAGTCAGAGCCCAGGCCTGAAGACCGATTCAAGCCAGCTTTCCTGAGTAATCCACCTTCCTGGTCCACAAAACCATCGTGTCTCTCTCTAACTACAACTATAAATCTAGGAGATTTTAATTAGTAAAGTAGAATATCATCTTTCTGTCTAGTTAGAATGTATTCTTTCTTCCCTTCAGGAGATTATACATGTTCATTTTTGTTTTTACTCAGTTACTATTTCTTTGTCTCACTTCTTTGGCTAATGGAAAGAGGCAGCCTGTTAATATCTTCTCATTCATACTAAATTATCCTTTTCATATTGTCATTGCTATTACTACTGTAGATAATTTTATAGATATTTCCTGGGTATTTTTGGTGTGAAGGTAGATATACTTTTTTGTGTTTTAGAAATTACTCCTGATATTTAAGGGATACCAGGAAGGCAAAAACAGTTAAGGCAAAGACACTATAAATAGAAAACTGGCTCACTGAATTGTAAACTAGCATTTGGAACGGAAAAAAAAACTGAGTGTGTCCTTAAGTGGAAGAGAATGTTTGCACAGGAGGCTGACTGTTGTTTTAAATTAACCTTGATGCTAGAATTTAACCCTTTGCTCCAGAGGACATTAAATAGGTTAATTTCTAACCAATTGGAACCCAAGGGTTACAGGGGCAAAATTACGAAAATTCTTCAGTCATGCTTGAGTTTAGAAATTCTGTGATCTGAGGTGCTAAGCAAAATGTCAAAACAAATTCTTTTTGGCCTGGCTTTTTATAAAAGCAAGTTATAAGATGTATACCAGTATAGTTAAGGGAAACAGCTGCACAAGCAAAGAGAACTGTTAAAATATCTCCTTGATGTAAAAATCCAAATGAATATACATATACTTTCATAATAACCAATAGAGAATTTAGAACAGCTAAAAATGTAAGTGCTTGCATAGCGTGCTTCTTATAGCTCCAGTCCCATTCTAAAGTAACATTATGACTTTGTGGCTTTATGCTATCTTCTTTTTAAAATGCCATTTATATGCGAGCAGGCGTAGCTCACTGCTACTGATTGGTGTTCCAGTTTGCCTTTAGGCTAGTCTAGCTGGGAATGAACTTTGCAGATGCCAGATACTTGAGGCTCTTATCTCAGATAAGATGTAGAGCCCAAAGGCAGGATCATAACATTCTAATTGCATGCCCTTTGGACAAAAATCTGTGACCAAAGTCATTGTAGCTCTAGAAATAAAAAGTAGAATCAACCCAATCAAAATAGCAATGTGAGGAAATAATGCAATAAAGCATTAGAGGAAGTATATTCTCCTAGACAAACATAAAGACATAAAGGGAAGTATTTGAAATCACAACTATTAAACTGATAAGGAGTAGCCTGGGAAAGATGTGCACCTTTAGGATTTTATTCAAGGACCAAAAAAATAATATGCCAGGTTCTATCATTTGTCTTGTTTTATTTTCCAACTTGAGAATGAAATTTGAAAGGGGAGGGAAAGGCATAGAAATTATTAGGGGAAGCTAGCTCTAGGAAGTGAGTTTGAGAAGTTTCTACCTTGCACCTATTCTCCAGGTTTTAGGCAGAGAAAGGGCCATAAATAAGGTGACTATTTCATCTTCCAGATATTTTGCGAGCAAAAGAGAACACTTATTAAATATGCAAGAGCAATAGGTGAAAACCAAGACCGTCCCAGGCAAAGTGGATATATGTATACTCTAAGTGTAAACATAATGTTACCTCAGAGCCAATATCTGAATTTCCACAATTAGAGCTTTATTCCTTTGATTTATACCAACGAAGGGATTGTCTTAGTTTCCATAAAATTATTCCTGGGAAAAGTAATCACTAAGTCATTTATATTTTAACGTAATTAAACTGTTCAGTTTCTTCCAGAAGGCAAGTTTGGAAGGAGAGGAAAAGCCAGTCTGTAGAACTCTGCACTAAATTTGGCTGAGCGAAGAGGGAAAAGAATAATACTAGGTGAAAGAAGCTGGAGAGGTGTGAGGATGTCCCTGGCCAAAAGATCCAGCCTCCACCAGGAGAAACACACAAGGAACCACAGGTGCCAGCCAAGACTTCTCAACCCAAAAGATCTGTGCTCACCCGAACCCAGGGTACACATGCTCCCCTAAAGATCCCATCTCTTTATAATGTTCAGAGATGGCTTTCCCTTCACCACACAGAACCAGCTAGAGAAAAGTCCCAGGTCAGATCAAGTTTTGACAGCCCCCCCATTCCACACAGTGTGGGAGCACTGAGGAAGGATGGGATAAAGAACTCTGAGTTAACCCTATGAAGCATCCTTTCTCACAAAGAGTAAGGGATTGTTTTGTATGTCTTGACTCTGAGCAATTTATATCTCAGATTTAATCACTATTTGATGTGAATCCTTAGTACTGAAAACAACCACAAAATAAATAAATAAATAAAGTCTCTAGACTGTAATTTGGGCCAATTTTGACCGGTAATTTCCATCAACCCCATCCTTGCTTTTCACAACAACAGGTTATATAAGCAAGGTAATAGCCAGTGACCATTCACTTTTTATGAATATAAATGAACTGAAGGCTGTCTCTGGAGAAGATTGCAGGTTTTATGTAAAACTACTTTCAGACATAAGGTCCTGAAATAGAAACCTACAGTCTGAGCAGAAATCAAATGGCTCCAGAATGACTGTACGAAGGTGTTCTTGCCAAAATTCTACTAGGGCAAATGCACCGTCCACAAAAAGGCTAAGAATCAGAGCCCAGCCTATACTAAACCCCATCAAGATTTGCTGCTTAGACCAGCCCTGTTCAATACAACCTGATACAATGATGGGAATGTTCTATATCTGTGCTGCCCAACATGGTAGCCATTAGTCACTTGTGGGTATTGAACAGTTGAAATGTAACCATTACAACCAAAGAACTGAATTTTTAATTTTAATAATTTAATTTTATTCGAATTTAATTTTTAAAACTTTTTTATATGTTTATTTATTTTTGAGAGAGAGAGTAGGGGAGGGACAGAGAGAGAGGGAGCCACAGAATCTGAAGCAGGCTCCAGGCTCTGAGCTGTCAGCACAGAGCCCAATGTGGGGCTCAAACTCACCAACCACGAGATCGCGACCTAAGCCAAAGTCAGACACTTAACCGACTGAGCCATCCATGTGCCCCTAAAACATTTTTTTGAGTGGTTGACACACAATGTTACATTAGTTTCAGATGTACAACATAATGATTTGATAAGTTTATCCATTAGGCTATGCTTACCACAAGTGTAGCAACCATCTGTTACCATAAAACACTATTATAATATTTTGGACTGTATTCCTTATGCTGTGCCTTTTATTCTTGTGTCTTATTCATTCCATAACTGGAAGCCTGTATCCCCCACTCTCCTTCACTCATTTTGCCCATCTCTCTACCATTCTCTCTTCTGGCAACCATCAGTTTGTTCTCTGTATTTACACTTCTGATTTTGCTTTTGTTTGTTTATTCATTTTTTAAAAATTCCGCATATGAGTGAAATAATGTGGTATCTGTCTTTCTCAGTCTGACTTATTTCATTTAGCATATTATCCTCTAGGTCTATCCATGTTGTCACAAATGGCACAATCTCATCCTTTTTTATGGCTGTGTGATCATGTATATACCCCATCTTTCCTATTAGTAGACTTCCTATTGATAGATTCAGGCTGCTTCCATATCTTGACTATTGTAAATAATGCTGCAATAAACATAGGGATACATGTATCTTTTTGAATTAATGTTTTCATTTTCTTTAGGTAAATACACATAGTGGAATTATTGGATCATAGGAGATTTCTAACTTTTTAAAGACTCTTAATTCTATTTTAAACAGTGGCTGCACCAATTTACATTGTTACCAACAATACACAAGGATTCCCTTTTCTCCACATCCTAGTCAACACTTGTTTCTTGTGTTGTTGATGTCAGCCACTCTGACAGGTGTAAGGTATGGTCTCATTGTGGTTTTGATTTTCATTTCCCTGACATGAAATTTAATTGACGCAAATTCAAATAGTTATCTGTGGCTAGTGCTACCATCTCAAGCCTAGAAGTTAAACCAGAGTAAAGGAAGCAATTAGGAAGTTACCTTTAAATTCAGCAAGGAATCTGACAAGGTAACATTTGATACCTTTATATTTTAACTCTTAAAAGACTGCAATTTGCCCATATTGAGTTCTCTAAATTCTTCACAGAGGCCTTCTAGACCTTTCATGATCTGGTCGTCCACCTCTCCCCACCTTTACCCATTACCTCAAGAATCTCAGCTCCCACGTCACCACCTCTCCCTCACTTGGCTCCAGCTCTCATGGTCCCCTTGCAGCATTCCTGTCCCAGGGCCTTTGCCCTGACCATTTTCTGTGCCTAGACCTCTCTTCTCTTAGCTACCTGCCTGGGTTACTCCCTCCTCTCTTTGAAATTAATGTTCAAAAATATTCTGATCTCAGTGAGACCTTTTCCTGACCACTTTGTTAAGAATTGCAAAACCCACTCCCCACCCACAAACACATACTCCTTCTCTCTTTCCCCAATTTTGCCTATTTAGTGTTTATCCCCTTCTAATATACTTCTATCACAATTCACTTAATTTTTATGTCTATCTACCCAATAGAATATGAGCTCCATAAAGGAAAGGATTTCCGTTTGTTTGGTTCACTTCTGTAGTCGGTGGTGTGCTCATAAAATTTTTAATAACCAGCTCTCTGGAGGATGAGGAATGCCATGATTTGTAGCATTTGCCAAATTCTGTGGTATAAATATTCCTATCGTAACAAATTTCAAGCTATCAACAAGAAGTTACCAAACATGGAGTTGGGAAGGGATATGTACAAACAACTTGCATTTCAAAACAGCTCCAGCACACCACTAACTTTATAAGCTCCAGCTCCTAAAACACTTCAAAATTCCCAGACAGCATTTCCCACGTTTTGCTCTTGATAACAATCACCTGGGGCTTTTAAAACTTAACCAGGCTAAAGCCTAGATAATCCCCTCTTCTGGGGATTCTGATTAAGAGTCTCTGGGATGGCAATAGAGAATTTATATTTTTAAACTAATGCCTTAAGTGCTTCTTATCATCAACTTAGCCCAGTCCACATCCATCTTCCAACTCAGGTTAGTCCCTGCAGACGCAAAGAGCAGTCTTAGGCCAGAGGACATAGAGAAGCCAGCCTATTATCTAAACAAAGGTAGACAGATTCAGGTGGGAAAACTCCTGAGACCCTTCAGCACACATGTTTTTCCCTCTATTCCCAGAGGACATGGAGATGGGGACACACTGCAGACATGTTTGAACCTGGCTTCACAATGGTCCTACTTCTCTAATCCAACAAATACAGAATACCACTGAAACAGCAAGATATGTAGAAGGCTATGCTTCATTAATGATGTTTGAAAAGAAACATATTCCTTTTGAAGATGTTCACATTCAATTTCTGTATTTATTAACACTGAGGAGAAATTATATAATAACCTGATCACGTCCTATATCTGCAAAAGTTCACTCAGTCTTACAATGATGAGTGTCTATCACTGGATTAATTACTTATTAATTTGTAAAAAGATAAATATCTTCAACCAAACCTGTGTTCACACTGGGCATTGAATACACAGTAAGACATAGCCTCAGGGCATCTGGGTGACTCAGTTGGTTAAGCATGCGACTTGGGCTCAGGTCATGATCTCACGGTTTGTGAGTTTGACCTCTGTGTTGGGCTCTGTGCTGACAGCTCAGAGTCTGGAGCCTGCTTCAGATTCTGTGTCTCCCCCTCTCTCTGCCCCTCCCATGCTCATGCTCTGTCTCTTTTATTGTTTTTATTTATTATTGAGAGAGTACTCGAGTACTCTCTCAATAATAAATAAAAACGTTAAAAATTAAAAAAAAAAAAAGACACAGCTTCTGCTCACAGTCTCCTGGGGACACATGCAAGTAAATGGGAAATGCAGATGGATAATCTATGTTAGTAGTTTAGGGGAAGGTGGTTTCTTTCTGGAGGAAGCGGCATCTGAACTGAGGCCTAAAAGAGTAGGTATTACCCAGATTAAAGCATTGGTAGTAGCAAATAGGTTCCAGAATGCTCAAAGACCAGGAGAGAGTGGACCTTTCGGTGACCAAGGAAATGACAAGACTTGAGACTGGGGGAAAAACTTTTTCACTGTTTAAAACAATGCTCTCCTGGCCAGCATTGCTTTGATTCCAAAAACAGACAAAGAACCCACTAAAAAGGAGAAATACAGGTCAATAGCCCAGATGAACACGGATGCAAGAATTCTCAACAAGATACTAGCAAATCAAATATAATAGAACATTAAATGAATTATTCACCATGGTCAAGTGAGATTTATTCCCGGGCTACAGGGGTAGCTCAATATTCACAAATCAATCAACATGGTACACCATATTAATAAAAGAAAGGTTAAGGACCATATGATCCTCTCAATAGATGCAGAAAAAGTACTTGACAAAATATAGAATCCATTCTTGATAAAAACCCTCAGCTAAGTAGGTATAGACAGAACATACCTCATGATCATAAAGGCCATATAAGAAAGGCCCACAGCTAACATCATCTTCAGTGGGGAAAAACGAAGATCTTTTCCTCCATGGTCAGGAATAACACAGAGATGCCCACTCTCACCATTACTATTTAACATAATACTGGAAATCCTAGCCTCAGCAATCAAACAATAAAAAGAAATAAAAGGCATCCAAATCAGCAAGGAAGTCAAACTTTCACTACTTGCAGATGACAGGATACTCTATATAGAAAACCCAAAGATTCCACCAAAATATTGCTAGAATTAATACATGAATTTCACCAAAGTTGCAGGATATAAAATCAACATACAGAAACCTGTTGCATATCTATACACCAATAATGAAGGAGCAGAAAAGGAAATCAAGGAATCAATCCCAATTGCACCAAAAACCGTAAGATACTTAGGAATAGACCTAACCAGAGAGCGAAAAGATCTGTACTCTGAAAACTGAAGAAATTGAAGATGACACAAAGAAATGGAAATCTATTGCTCATGGATTGGAAAAGTATTGTTAAAATGTCTATACCCCCAAAGCAATCTACACATTCAGTGCAATCCCTATCAAAATACCAACAGCATTTTTCACAGAGCCAGAACAAACAATCCTAAAATTTGTATAGAACCTTTTGTGGTTTTTTTGTGAACCTAAATAGCTGAAGCAATCCTGAAAACGAAAAGCAAAACTGGAGGCATCACTATTCCAGACTTCAAGCTGTATTACAAAGATGTAGTCATCAAGACAGTATGGTACCGACACAAAAAAAACACATAGTTCAATGGAACAGAATAGAAAACCCAGAAATGGACCCACAACTCATCTTTGACAAAGCAGGAAAGACTACCCAATTGAAAAAAGACAGTCTCTTCAACAAACGGTGTTAGGAAAACTAGACAATGACATGCAAAAGAATGAAGCTGGACCACTTTCTGACACCATACATGAAACTAAATTCAAAATGGATGAAAGACATAAATGTGAGACAGAAAACCATCAAAACCCCAGAGGTGAAAACAGGTAGCAACCTCTGTGACCTTGGCAGTAGCAACTTTTTACTAGACACATCGCTGGAGGCAAGGGAAACACAAGCAAACATCAACTATTGGGATTTCATCAAGATAAAAAGCTTCTGCACTGCAAGGAAACAATCAAAAAGACTGTTGGGAATGGGAGACGGTATTAGCAAATGACATATCTGATAAAGGGCTAGTAGTATCCAAAATCCAAAATTTATAAAGAACTTAAATTCAACACCCTAATAAATAATCCAGTGAAGAAATGGGCAGAAGACATGAATAGACATTTTTCCAAAGAAGACATCCCAGTGGCAAACAGACACATGAAAAGATGCTCAATATTACACATCATCGGGGAAATACAAATAAAAACTATGATATGATACTACCTCATACCTGTCAGAATGGCTAAAATGAACAACACAAGAAAAAACAGATGTTAGCAAGGATGCGGAGAAAGGAGAACCCTTGTGTACTCTTGGTGGGAATAAAAAATGGTGCAGCCACTGTAGAAAACAACAATCCCACTTCTTGGTAAATCTAAAGGAAATGAAATCACTCACATGTTCAGTGCAGCCCTATTCACAATAGCCAAGATGTGGAAACAACATAAGTACCTGTCAATAAATGAATGGATAAAGAAAATGGTTATGTAAATATATACACATATATACAATGGAACAATGATATAAAGAAGAAGTTCTCCATCTTGCCATGGAGAACATGGGTAAATCTTGAAGACATCATGCTAAGTGAAAAAAGTCAGAAAAAGACCTTGAGGGTGTTATGCTGAGCGAAATAAGTCAGGCAGAGAAGGACAAATATCATATGTTTGCACGTATAGGAGGATTAGGAGGAACTTGACGGAGGAACAAGGGGGAGAAGAAGGGCGGAAATGGTGGGGGAAAGGGAGAGAGGCAAACCATGAGAGACTCTTGAATGCTGACAAAAACTGAGGACTGATGGATGTGGGGGGGAGGGGGGATGGGCATAGAGGAGGACACTTATGGGGATGAGCACTGAGTGTTATGTGGAAACTAATTTGACAATAAACCATTTGTAAAAAAATAAAAAATAAAAAAATAAAACAAATAACCTCTTGAAAGGAAAAAAAAGTCAGAAAAAGACAAATACTGTATGAACTCAATTAAATGTGGAATCTAAAAAAGCTGAACTCACAGAAACAGTAGAATGGTGGTTGCCAGGGGCTGGGAAACGGAGGAAATGGGGAGATGTGGGTCAAAGAGTATGACTTCCATTTATAAAATGAATAAGTTCAGGGGATCTAATGGACAGCATGGTGACCACAGTTAACAATACTGTATTATATATGTGAAAGCTGCTCAAAGAGTAAAATCTTAAATGATCTCACCACACACACACACACACACAAAATAACTATAACCTTATCACTGTAATCGTTTGACAATATATATTTTGAGTCACCACATTGTACACCTTAAATTTACACAATGTTATATACCAATTATATCTCAACACTGGGGGAAAAAAGAAATCAGAATGCAGTTGCTCTTGGGAGCATATGGTAGCTAGAAAGAAACACAAGAGGGACTTTTGAGGAGCCAGTAATGCTTAGTTTCTGATCATTGTGTGGATACACAGATGTGTAGAGTGTGAATGCTCATCATGGTGTCCACTTACAATATGTGCACTTGCTGTCTCTATATTACACTTCAAGAAACACTTAAGTTAAAGAATATATAGTGCTCTTTTATCTGTAAATTGTAAAATACTTCTCCCACTCTTCTCTGTCTTCTGTGCTCTTCTCTTTCGTTACTGAATTTTTAACTCATGGCCTTAAGTCTAGATCTCGTGACAGTGGGTCACCAGCCTCATTTAAATTGGTGTTCCCATGTCAGCTGATCTGAGTGGCTGGAAATGGCCAGCTGTAGTTGCTGACTGGGTCCCACACTAATACCTAGACTGGCGTGGCGATATCACATGGTCCTATCATTGCGATCTCCAGCATGTACACCTGACACAGAATGCCAGGTGTAGGTTAATGAAAAACATGGAAAAGAAGGGGAAATCTATCAAGGCTTGTTAACAAGAAAATATAATTAATACTTTATATTTTCAGCAGAAAACTCATGAGGATCAGCCTACACATTGTTATGAATGTAACATTCCTGCCAAATCAGATTCATAAAATATTGATTTAAGATGTTAATCTATTTTTATGAATTGCTGTCATAATTGAACTGGAGAAAGCAAAGCACTGGTTTATGGCTATAAATTTTCCTTATTCATCTAGCACATAATAGCTCAATCTAGTTTCCTGAATTGCACCGTTTGTCAAAAATCCCAAGTCTGTTTTCCCCTGAGTAGCTAATAGTTCATAGATTCACAGCAAAGCAGTACCAGAAAAGTCATGTGGAAAGTACTCTGTTGTATAATGAATGGTGCCTTAGAATCTTGCAAATATCTTTGCACAAAAAGATCTGACTCTATTTACTTGCCATAGGTGAAAGTTAATTAATCTGGAAGCTCCTATAAAGCAACTTGGTTTTAAAAACTCAGAATAGTCTCAAAATGCCAATATATAATATTGGCATGTCAATTAATTCATCTGAAGCCAGAAAGGGATTTTAGCAGTATGTGATTTCAATCTGCTTTGCCCGGGAAAGCTTGGAAATGGGCTAGGCTTTGCCATTTCCAACATCTAAAATCAACCACTACTCCTCAAAGTCACACTGATTTATGTAGACAATAGCACCTCTTGTTATGCCTCAACACCAGGGACAATATAACTGTAGCTTACAATATATTCTATTTTAGAAACTTAATTATAAAACACTTGTTCAAAGATTTCACATACAGTCTATCCATAATGTTATCTTATGTATGTATCAAGTTATCTTTATTCATTTTTAATGTAAAATATAACCTAGAAGAAAAAAATCTATGCTGTTACCAGGAACACACTTGGTAAATTTAAACTGTTCAAAAAGTTACATAATTTTTATATATGTGTGTGTAGACGTGTGTGTGTGTTTGTTTATTTTGTGGTAGGGATCCCTCCCTAAGGAGAGAGAAAAAGAGATTTCAAGGTCACCTATATAAGCGCCTAGGTACCTACATTCCCCCAAGGCCTTGTAAACTCAGACAACTTAATCAGACTGCATGTTTATGTGTGTTACCATATATGGGAGACAAAGAAACAGAAAATGCATTAAAAAAACATGCCATGTGATGTGGGCCGCTCAGTTCTTTGTGTATGAACCCAACTGAGCGGTGCTGACACAAATAAAGTTGCTTCCTAGAAAGAAAAGCCTTGGTGTCACGACTCTGTGTGCGAGAATCCTGCAACTATTTATTTATTTATTTATTTATTTATTTCTGGATTTAATAATCTTATGACCCAAAAGAATCATCTTAATATTGAACCTGCAACTTAAATTTCTTCCTCCTTATTACCAACGAGGAGACCCTCAGATTTTCTAAGCAAATTAAAGGAACTGAATTTTTGGGAGGCGCCTGGGTGGCTCAGTTGGTTAAGCATCTGACTTCAGCTCAGGTCATGAATTCGTGGTCCATGAGTTTGAGCCCCACATGGGGCTCTGTGCTGACAGCTCAGAGCCTGGAGCCTGCTTCAGATTTTGTGTCTCCCTCTCTCTCTGCCCCTGCCCGCTCATGCTCTGTCTCTGTTTCTTAAAAGTAAATAAACATTAAAGAACTGAATTTTTAAAAAATTAAATCCAGTGGTTCCAGTGTTTTGAGTGGTTCCACAAAAACAAAGACTAGTTTTTGTTTAAGCTTTAGAAGATACTTCAGAAGTAATTTAGTTGAACCTAAAAATATTCAAAACCACAACAGACTTCTTAATTACCAAGAAAAGTTCTTAATTAAGCAAATGTTTATTGAGCACCTAAAGGATACAAATGGGAATCCGATTTACAGATTCTGTGTGCTCCTACTCCACTCTTTCCAGAATCCTATCTGATTGGGTTTAAATTCCTGCTCCATTATCTTGTGGGAGATTTTTATATGAATAATTTGACCTCTATACTTCTTTATCTGCAAAATGAAAGTAATAATTTGCCTCATAAAATTGCCTCAGATGAATTAAATTATATAATGCATGCAAAAAACGGTGTAAATGTGAGCTTTCAAATAATAATAGTTTATAAGACATTATTATTAAACTTTGCATAAGGTTGTATTCAAGAAGTTCCTTGTTTAGAGTTTACAGAGATTTCCTAAGAAAAGTGACCAGAACCTGAAATTTCGGTCTGTAACCTCAGGTCACATGCTGCTCCATAACTGTGAGCTTTATGAACTTCTTTCTCCTAATATTTCCATCTACTGAATATTCTTTTGTCCTAAGAGGGCAAGTTAAAATTTAAATTCACCTCTCATGTAGGAAGTGGCAACTATGTTTGACTGATTGACATAAGTCCAATGGGGAGGAATTCTGTCAATAACAGTAATAAATATATGTGAACAGGTAAACAGAATACCTAATGATGAAACCATAGCTGATAGCTCACCTCTCTACTCTTAGTCACCTATTTTGAATCACGAAGAATTCAAGACACATATTCTCTTCAAGGAGAAATGCCTCATAAACGTGTATTAGAGAAGGAAGGCAGGTAGCCAAAGCCAGGTAGTTTCTACAGAAAAGCAATACCAGGAAACTCTAAGCAGCTTTTTAAACTCTAAGTGGACAAAATAATTACTAAGACTAAGGTGGTAATCATTACTCCCACTGAAAGAGTGATAAGCACAAAAATCAATTCAAAATGATGTAAAGACTTGCGGCACCTGGGTAGCTCAGTCAGTTGAGCATCCAGCTCCTGATTTTGGCTCAGGTCATGATCCCAGGGTCACAGGATTGAGTACCATGTTGGACTCCTCGCTGACCATGGAACCTGCATAAGATTCTGTCCCTTTCTCCTCCTCTCTCTCCCTCTCTCTCTCTCTCTCCCCTCTGTCCCTTTCCTCCACTCATGCTCTCTCTCTCTCTCAAATAAATAAAATGAAAAATTTTTAAATGATTTAAAGACTTTAACATAAGACCCCAAACTATAAAACTCTTAGAAGAACACATACGTTCTGACAACCTACAATATTCTATCTTTTATCATTGGAAAAAATTCCATTAACTAAGTATATTTAGAAATCAAAATAATCTGCAATCTAATGATACTTGTTTTCTGTAATAGAATTTTTATACATAGTTTTGTTTATGGAAGAAAAATGACTAAAACTTCTCCTGGTACTCCTTATCATACCTAAGACTTGCAGGGAAATTCATGTGTTACAGAGGTATATGCTAAATAACTTTTAACAGCCTTTCCAGTAGTCAAGTCATCACACAACAACCTTTTATTTTTTATTTTTTTAATGTTTTATTTATTTCTGAGAGAGAGGGAGACAGTGTGAGCAGGGGAGGGTCAGAGAGATAGGGAGACACAGAATCTGAAGCAGGCTCCAGGCTCTGAGCTGGCTGTCAGCACAGAGCCCGATGCGGGGCTCGAATCCACCAAGAGATCATGACCTGAGTCGAAGTTGGTCGCTTAACTGACTAAGCCATCCAGGCACCCCCACACAACAATCTTTTAATCTTCCATGAACTCTCCCAGTTTTCTTCACTTCATCCTGCATAGGGACTTTGACCAAGGAAACACCATTCTGGCAGAAGAATTATGAAAAACAGTGCTGATACTTTGGATGACAGCAATTAACATAGCTTCTGTTTTTCTTTTCTTTCTCCTTCTCTCCCTTTTCTCCTTCTACTTTAAAAAAATTTTTTTTTCAGAATCAATTTTACCCATGTTACGAATCATGTAATTTTTACAATAATCATATGAGGCAAGCAATATAGGTAATACTGTCCACATTTCTCAGCTGGAGAAAATTAAAGCAGGCAAAGAGAGATTGTACAAAGAACTAGCCCTTCACACAGTTTCTTTGGATGTAAGCACAAAATATTCTCCAACTGAAAAGGAAAAGTGGGCATAAACATAGACAGGGAAACCAGAGATCTTCAGACAGCCTCAGGAGCCACGCTGGAGATTCATTAGGCAAAGTGCCACTATGGGCAGGAGGGAATATTTAGAGATGAAGTCATCTAGTCCATCACAGCCATTTTACTAAAGAGGAAACTCACTTGCCCTCAGCATCTAGGAAGTGTGAAAAGAGTTAAGGATTGACAGGCAGGAGATCTGTGTTCTGGCCTCATTCTGCTACTAAGCTTAAACCAACCTACCTAGCCATCAACCTACAGACATTAGACTTGGATGTCCCACAAGCATTTCAAAACATGTCCAAACTATTTATCTCCCCTCTGTTACCCCCCATCAAACTCCTGTGGCGATCATCTCAATAAACGGCCCATGACAGGATCCTAGTAATCTTCCCTTTCCTTTATCTCCCATGTCGTCTGTTACCAAATTCTGCTCTAAATCTTTCAGATCCATCTCCTTCTCCCCATTTCTTCTCCCACTGTCTCAGTTCAGGTCCTCACTATCTCTGGCCTGGGTTAGGTTACCACAGCTGTCCAACAGGTTTCCTTGATCCTACCTTTGTTCTGTTTCAATCCAACTGCCACTCTGCCTGCCATCACAGAGAGCTTTCTACATCAGAAGTTGTCACTGCTCTAATTATTATTAATTTGTTTTCCAACAACAACTGGATGAAGCCTAAAGTTCCAAGCAGGATGTCCCAATCTGCTTGTGATTTGGCATCTGCCCTCTTCTCTCACTTCATCTTTCACCACTCATAACTTCGGCCAAGCCCAAGTTTTGCAGTTCCTCCAATGTCACCTTTGGCTTTGACACTAATGGTTCACTCTTCCTGAAAGTCTCCCCCTTCCCCTGCCCATTGCCTGGCTAAAATTAACTCACCCTTCTAGACTCAGCTTAGGTTGGAATTTTTCCTGGCATCCCTTTTATATGTTCCTTTGATACTCCCAAGGCATCTTGTGCAGACAAAAGAGTCCCTATTCACCCTGAACTATGTTTGCTCAGACATCTGTGTCTCTTGCTAAACTCAGCTGTGGAATGGCAGCGACAGCATCCTATTCAGTGCTCAGTATTAAATATTCATCCAAGAGATATTTGAGGGCCTATTTTATATCTGATACTGTAGGTATAAGGGATATGGCAGTTAACAAAGCAAAGACACTCCTTGCTATTAAGTGGGAAGTAACATCATATAGATAAATGAACACATAAACAAGGAAGAGGATATGAGTGAAAAGTGCTTTGCAGACAATTAAAATAATCCATGTGGTATAAAAGTGACTGGATGGCCATGTTAGATAGGGTATGTCAGGAAGTTCCCTCTGGGAACTTTAAGCTGATAAGGGACATAAAGGTGACATTTAAGCTGGTAAGGGAATGCCAACAAACAGGTATTGAGAGAGAAGAGTACGGAGAATGAAAGAAAAAGTGGCCCATGTGGATGTAAAGCAAACCTGGGAAAGTAGTGAAGGTGGGGTCAGAGAAGACAGGGACCATATTACGTAAACTTTGTAGGACAGAATAGAGTTTTGATTTTGTTCTAAGTGTAATGGGGAGTGACATCTGATTTACATCTAGGACTGCAATGTTTACACTGCCTAGCGTGTAAACATAACATTTTGGAGAGGTGAAAGGTCGGTGGCCTGGATATGGAGGTCGCAGCAGTTTTGGAGACAGTGGACGGACTGGGGATGTTATGTGTGACAATGACCCGCCGGTGAGCAGACGCCTTAAGGCTCAGCGCACGTAGATTTTTGGCCCGGGAGGCCGGGGTCGGTACTGGAGTACAGAACAAGCGCACCGCGATTCCTACGAAGAAGAAGAAGGATGGGGCTTCGGCTGCCCCATCCCCCCAGACTCTGAGGAGAGTGCTGGTCAGGCAGCTGGAAAGAGACACGCCCGGACCCACAGTAGGCTGCCTACCACCGCCGCGACGGGAGAGCGTGGAGAGACAGCCCGGCTGCGGCGCGCGCGGTCGCGGACTCCACGTGCCCCGCGCAGGGGTTTCCGCG